>NC_090658.1:11996832-12316498 GCF_013368605.1 Nyctibius grandis
CCCCATCTGTTAAATGAGGATGAGAATTCTTGCTCCATTAGAGCACTTCAGATCTGTGGTATTTATTGTGCTTTGTGCATGTTTGGCTAAGTTACCTTGTAAAAACCTTTCTTACAGCAATGCACTAAAATTGATTTGAGAATATCACTTAGGACAGACATATGTCTGAGGTGGCTGTTAGGCTGTATTTTGAAACTGTTTTGGTTTTTTTCCACAGTGAGTTATGGAAAGCTACTGTAGAGCTTTGTAGAGGAATTCCTGTTCAGTATCGTTATTTTAAAGGGTACTTCCTAGAACCTAAGGTATGTACAACCTTTTTTATTTTAAGTTAGCTCATCCCTAGTAAAAAATCCCTTATTTGAAGTAAAAATGATTTTCTGAGTTAAACTCGAGTTTTTAGAAATAAATCTTAAATTGCAACATATGAAACACTTGTGGAAATACAAGCAGTTCACTTCTGGAAATACATGACCATATGCTGTTAACTTTAATTATTTTTGTTAAATTGTCTTCTTTTACCAGTGTTAGTGTTTCAAAAATTCCAGTGATAGTGAAATGCCTGACTTTTATTATAAGCTTAAATGATAAGGTGAAGTTCTCATTAGTTATAGTGGGGCTATAACAACTGCGCTTATAATTGAATATGGACTTCAGCAGGGCAAGCATCTCTAGCATGGAAGCAAGTGATAGCAGGAGAAAAATGGTTAGTGTGAGCAGGTGTATTTAAATTTGTCTAATCTACTACAGTTTTTAAAATTACTGCAGATTTTTTGGTGAAGCATTAGAAGTATTAACTAGCTTTTGTGCTGCATAATTAACACGTTAATGTCTTGGAGTGAAAAGGTAAAACAAGGAATGGCGCATCCTGGTGTTTTCTCTAGGTTTGTATATAGGTATTTGCATGACTTGGGGGTAGGGGGGAACCCAAGAGACAGACACAGATGTGTTTTTACAGGTATTGATGTCAAAGTTGCATGTGAGTTGAATGTATGTGGCAGTATTCTGGTCAGTAGAAATACTAGGGTAAGGGGGAAGCTCTTCTTCAGACTAGGGATGAGACTGCATCCAGAAAAAAGTTGGACTAATTTGGGAAAATAAGCAGCTACTCTTTAACTATTTTTCTTAATAACAAGTAATAACTGTAAGAAATAACCCATTTAAAGCTATCTTTGCTGTCTTTCTTACTCTACTAATATCCTGTAGCTGTTCACGCTGGGCTTTAGTTCTTAATTGAAATTGGGATTATGAAGGCTGTGGCTAAATGTGCAAAGGAGTTATAGAATCATCTGGTCTCTATCTTTTAAATATTTTAAATTACTGTCAAGAGTCTTTTAAGTTTTTGGCAGCTGGACTAGCCTTTCTTTCACTGAAAAAAATATTTGACAGAGGTGTCATCTCAGTGAAGTATACTAATTTTAAATGACATACAAGAGACTGCATTCTGTTTTTTCGTTACAGCATGTGAAATACTCTAATCTGAAACTGATGTTTGAATTGTTATTCAGAGGCAAAAGAAGGGAAGGCCAATAATAGATTCATTTTTCTGAGTTCAAACTGAGGCCAAAAATAGATCAATTTTTACAGCCTAGCAGCTCTGATGGAACTCTTTCTCTCAAATGCCTATAAGTTAAAATGTAAGCAATAGCACACTAGAAAAAGCACACTTAGTGAGAACAGATTGGCAGAAAATGTGCTCATAGGCAACACAATTTCCGTTTTATTATTTGAAAAAGTTTACAATATGTATTGGTGAGTGTGTTTCTTTAAGTAGGTGCTCTGTATCGTGCACGCTTTATGTACCGTGTGATGCAGAGTCTGCCAAGGTAAGTATAAATTTTATGGAATACGAGCATAAAGAGCTACTGTCTATAAAAAGGAGGCAAAAAGAAAACCACCCTACAAAACAAAATACGTGATTTGACAGGGTACGTGGTTATCCACTTATCAGTGTCTAGCCTGTACCTGTGACTATTTATTTCTCATAACATAGTCTTTTGAAGAAAAGAATTCTAGCTACAATGTTTTCTTCCTCTTTTTGTAAATTTTTTTGAAGAACAATGAAAAAGCAGGATCCCTTCATTCTAACAGGAATATAATGCACAATATAGTGCAAAAGAGACAGTATATGGAGGACTTCAGCATTAACAACTCTGATAAGGAATTTTGTCTGATACTTCTAAGTTAAATTATTCTGAATATTTTTATTTCAGTAATTTTTTTCATTAGGCATTGCATGTGATTAATCTCCTAAATGTGATAGACTTGCAATATATGATCCTTTAGACACTGTTAGTTTTTTAGGTCAGTGCAATTTTGTGTGTCATGGCCTGTAGTAGGATAACTTAAATACATGTTTAGTCATATATGTTACAGTCTGAATATATGAATTTGACACCACATAATTGAGTAAGTCATGCTGAAGAGATCCAGCTGAAGTTACTGTTCCCTTCCTTTCTATATCAACTGCATCTTCAAAGATGCTTGAGATGAACATGGTGGCAAAGCTGGGGGTGATACATGTTTACACAGAGAAATGATAGTTCTCATATTATCCAAAGCATTGCTACAGACTAGATGTGACAATACATATAATAATTCACATTTTTGAAAAAAAATATTTCTCTCACCTCCCTTTAAAAAAAAAAAAGTGATAATTTGATCTCAGTTAAATTGTTTTGCTTGAAGGATAGTACAATGTCATGGGAAGTTTGGTTTGTTTGCACCGAAGCATTTTGATGTTAACAGATTGTGGTTATGTAAATAGAGCATGTTTTTTATACATAATGTATTAAAATTTATAGAATATTTGTAGGAATACAAATAAATGAATGTATATACAATGAACATCTTACTATAAAATTGGTGCAAGTCTTGGCTCCTGCATATCAAGAGCTTTTACTACATTGCAGACATTTTAATGATAACATAAGAGTCACCTTAAGCATTTTAAAAGAAAAATACATACAGTTGATGAAATAAGACAGTAATTTAAACTATTTTGCTCAAGGTTTGTTCTTTTCTTAAACATAGGCCAGTACTGGTTACCTTACTGTGAGGATCTTCCCATATTTTATTGTACACACACCTCCTGTTTGTTCAGGAGGAGGGGGAGAACCAAAACCCCCTTGTCTGGAATTTAAGTCTTGTGTATATCAGATGTTTTAGGCAAATGCTTTGGTATTGTTTGCATGAAGCATATTTGAAAATCTTAGTAAGGAAGATACATACCTTATTCTGTTTAAGCTATGTTCTGTATTTGTTTTTTCAACAGTAAATAGACATGCAAGTTTAGGGTTATTTCTTTCAAGGAAAGTAAGAAATAACTAAGCTATCTGTGCATGTAGCAGGACTTTAAAACTGAATCACTGAACATTTTTTACGCTTGTGAGAATATTATTTCATTGTAGAGGTTTCAAATGAGACTTAAATTTACTTTTCCAAAATGTTAAATAAATCAAATCCATTTAGTGCCTGGAATATAGTAATAAAGATGAAACTTGGGTCTAGACTCAGTAATTTCTTTAATAACAGAATGCCATAGAAAAGCTTTTGCTAGACTAATAACCCATGGTTAACCTGATAATAACAAGGGAACACCTCTGCCGTGACTGCGCTGAGATAGCAGATTGTCTGTTAAACTCTTATCAGAAATACTAGAGCTATAAAATCTCTATTTAGCCCAGGATTTCCTGGCAGGTGACATATATGTGCTGTTGCCTTGCAGAGTGAGTTACGGTGGCTGAATGGCTTTGGTTGATTGTTTGGTTTTGTGCTTAATTATTGTCTTTTACATGGTACAGAAATCCAGCAATCTAATGCATTTAGCTGTTTTGTGTTCTTGAAGTAGAATAATATTCTTGAAACATAGTTTTAAGAATTAAAGTGCAGTTGGATAAATGTAATTATGTGTGGTGTTTTTAAGATCATATTTTTTTTTCCTAATGCCTACTCTGTTGCATTGCCTTGGATCAGGGATTTTGGAACTGGCCCCCTAAATAATCATTTAAACATCCACAGAAGTGCTTTCGTTTTGTAATTGCACTGCACACGCAAGCACTTCCTGCAGAGTGTGCATCAGGCTGCTTTGAACCTCTGGAACATTATGCTACATAGGCATTTTACCCTTCAATTCAAAAGTGTTTGACAACTACTGGAGGACCCCCCAGCTTCTGACGATGTAGGAGGACTTGATTTTTTTAGAAAATTCTTGAATGTCCTTTAAGAGCTTTAAATTGCATCAGATGTTCAGCTAAATGTAAATCAAGCAACATAATTTTTATTTATTTAAAAAAAAAAAAATTCTGTGTGTTAGTAGAGAGGGATCCATGCCATATAATGCCACTTACTGTAATCTCAGTGTACTGCCTGCTGGGATGCTTAATGTGACATTTGGATAGGTGCCCTTTTAAGACTGTCCTAGCAGAAGCTGACTTTTTAGGTAACGTTACTATACTATGAATATTGATGACACATCATTAACTACCCTTACAGGCTAATCTGAACTGGGCTGTTGTTCAACTGTGGTCAGTATATGCCACTGAAATTACATCAGTATTTTAACCTCATTGTAACAATGGCTTCTGTTACAGGTAATTAAAACATCTTAGCTGCAGATTATTTAAATGCCTGTAAACACAAAGATGGTCTGAGCAGGGATTGTGAGAGGGCTCTCAGTCATGTCTGTGCCTGTTCTCTGATCCATTGCCCTTTTTTTCCAGGTAGCTTTGCTTGGTGGTTCTTAGTATAGAAAGTGTTGAGGATGCCTGGGATTAAATACATAATCAGCTCACTGTATTCCTTTCAGGGGATGAAATTTTGCTGAACATTTCCAGCATGTAATGCTTGTTGTTGAGATAATGTTACTAAAATTCTTCCTCATAATATCAGAACCCAAAATTAAAATGTACAATTACAGTAGTGTAAGAAATAAACTGGTATTGGTATTTTAATACAATGTATTGGGAGTTTCTACAAGGAGAAACCTTTGCTTACCTTTTGAAGAAAACAGCTTAATCCATGTTAGGACAGTTTCGCATTTCCCAAGGTCACAGGCTACAGGTTCTGTATGTGTTCACGCGAGTTGTTGTTGGAGAGCTTGCAGGCCTGCACTGTGTTCGGAAACAGTAGCCTCCTTGCTGGCAAACATGGGTTTCAGCTTTGGAGACTGAGATTGTGACATGCAAGTATGGATCTGCTGTGAAAGAAGAGGGAAGATCCTTCTCATTATTTACTTTTCTAGAAGTCCATAAGAGCGATCAATGTGGCAGCAGCAGAGAATATGGGAATTAAAACTGCCCTATAACAGGAGTAAACTGAAAACAATAGTATCATCTTATTTTACTTACATTTACATGCATTCTATCTTTACAGCAGAACTTTAAGCATATGTATTTTATTCTGACATGACCCTTAAGTATAGATGCCTCTGAATTCATTAGAAAAATTGTATTGCTTTTAGCTAAGACTCACAGAGCAAACCCCATCTTATTGAGCGCTTTTTAAATATTTGGTGTCACTCATCCAGAAACATAGTAGCTTAAATGTGCTTGATATATGTAAAAAAAGTCCCGTCTGCTGCTAAAGAATTTATTCAGTGACTTGTAAAATAACAAAGCATTCTGGTCCTATGTAATTTAGTGCTGAGTTTGAAGCTTGTCTGGATGTCCCAGTTATCTGGCATCTATTTAAACAAGAACCTGAAGTACTGGGACAAGTTGGCATTGAAGCTTTTATGACTCAGGTGGGCAACAGTAGCAAATCTTTTTGAAAATAAAGAGTTACTTAGGCCCAAAACACCAAAATGACAAACTCTGCAGGTATTTGACAGTGGTTCTTAGGACTGATAGTAACAACTACGCAATGTTAAGGGAAACTTAACAACCTCTTCGTGTGATTGAGCTGGGAATCGGGCATGTTCTTTCTGTTGTTAGCCTGTCGTTACCTAAAAGCTTTAACCTAGAAAGCTATTTCGAACTTGTATTGTTCTGAAAGAAGAGATTGAGTTACTGTTCTGATTATCTATATGAGTCTTGGCTATGTTTGTCAACAAACGTAGGCTTTTGAGGGACAGTAATTTTGGGGTGGAAGAATCTAATCCTGCTCCAAATGGAATAGACTGCAGGGGCTTCACTGCTGTCCAATTGGATTGTATCAGTGTCTTTTTTGTTCTGAGGCAGCAAAATTCCAAGTATTTGTTTTAATTAGATGGTAAATAATTTACTCTTCTGTACCACAACTAAAATAACTGTGTTTTGTAGACTTTGAATTAGTCAAGCAAATTTTGAGGGAGAACCCACCCCTGCAATTGTTAACTGCATGAGTAGATGCTGACTGCTGTTTGGAATTAGAGATGTGGGGTTTGTTTTTTCATAAATTGTTGCTGTAGTATCTTTAGAAAAAAGAAATCACACTTCATGAGTTCAGGGACACTTTGTTTTTTGTGTCGGAAGGAGACTAAAGTAGTTCAGTGGAGTAGCTATAAGCAGTAAAGATTTAATAATTATGTGTAACTTTTCCACCCTGTCAGACTTTGTCACAAGTTTTGTCATCTGTAGTGTAACCTGACACATCAGGTAGAGTCATCAGCAGTTGCAGGGCTAAGAGATGAGCCTGACCTGTTTTCTTTCTTTCTCTATCATATTCTCTCTCTCCCCTCCCTCTTCTTCTTCATCTTCTTTTTCTTTCTTAAATCTGTAACTCTAGTTCACAACCATCCCAAACAGCTTCATGGGTAGAAAATCAGATATAAAAAAAGAGATTATTGCAGACATTTAACTTTTAAATTACAGACTATCGATGGTCCCTGCGAAGTCATAGTTCACACGTGGGAGACTCATCTACAACCACGATCAATTACCCCTTTAGGTATGGGCATCAACTGCATCTGTTTGAGGCATATGCATAAGATTGCTAATATGCTGCACATTGGTTTAGAGGGAATGATAACTATAGCTTTAAAATACTTAAATTTATTAATGTGTTGGAGGTATAAACATTTTCTTTGCACAACATGGGCCTTACTCTCAAAATATATATAAATAAGTGGCTTAAAAATGGAGTGGATGTGAAATTCTTTGCTGCCATCCTTAAGATTATATGGGTTGGTTTTTTATTAATTTGGAATTGTATTAATTTTTGTAAGTTTAATTCTTTGAGACTAAGGATCCATATTATTTTTTCACAGGAAATGTCGGGGGGAGGGTGTGAAGTCACTGCTGTTTTTATTTAACTACTATTTAATTAGTAAAATTTTAAAGCAAAAATTCTTAATTAGGCTTCCTTAAGTAAATGGATGAATGTAAATAGAAATGTGAATGGGCTTACTTACCTGGCAATTTAGCAGTAATGTATTTTGCTGGAAGAAAAGGTGGCATGCAGACTTGCATACAAGTTCCTAATGCTTTTCTGAACAGGGCAAAAGTTTGTTTTTAAAGAACGACTGAAATAACCTTTGGATGTAGCTTGTAATTTAGATCTCTTACGCTGCTATGGGATGGCATGTTTTATGCACTGTCTTTTCTAGGATATGAAAAATGTTATTTCCTCCACACTTAAGAGTTTACATCTATTAAATACCTTCTGATGCATTGAAAGAATGTCTTTTAGAAAGAAGCTGGTATTAAACCACCTGTTTGTTAATCATGAATAGTACTATGATCGCATTTCCGCCCCCTCCCTTTTTTTTTAAATTTCAGTTGAATTAGTTAAGTGTTTCTATTCCTGTAAAAATTATGTTTCTGTATTCGTCAATAATTAGGGAAGCAACCTACCCTCTGTTAGGGTACTTTAGGACTTTATCTATAAATTTGGATAACTTAATTCCAAATGGTTCAGAATTTTTTTTCCCCCAAGTAATACTCAGTGCTTCATAAGCAGTCTTTACGAAAATGCAGCAACACCAGGATGTAAGGACTTGATCATTATAATCCTAAATTGTTGGCTGTGGTTATTAAAGATTGAGGGCAGGCCAATGATTCTTCTTAGAAGAAAATGGGATTAATGGCTGTAGAGACAAAAATTTGTTAAGATTTATGTTCTGAGAAATGTGTAGCTTGTTTAGACTACTGCAATTCTGTTAATGCTGGTGAATTTACTTAGTGCCTTAAGATTTCAGTTATTAAAACTTAGGAGAGGGTAAGGATAAAAGTAAGTGTGAAATGAGTGTTTTGAATATTTCATCCTAGGTTGGTTTCTGTCACATGGGCAGAATAAGCATTTTAATTGTGACTAACTTGTTATAGAAGCTTTAACTGTACATGTGCAGGAGGACAGCTTTCTTGTATGTTTGCAAGAAACTTTAATGTCTTTGACACTAACAAGAAAAGCATCTTAGATTCTAGTAAGATGTAGATGTTATCAGCAAAATACTGCAGCAAGCTAGGAAATTATGCAACTTTCTTGCTTTTCTCAGTTCAGATTACTTCAGGTAAAACATCTTATGGCATTTCATGTGTTGATTGTTTTTTCTTGCAGAAACTAATAAAATGCATAAATTGGGAAAAAGCTTTATAGAAGGTTGCAATAAACATGCTTATTCTTTATCTGTTTCAGTTTTCCTACTTTTTTGTTAAACACATTTTTTAGAAATTAAGTGGAAAAGTAGAATTAATTTAACTTGGCAATGATTCTTTATAATGTGAATACTAATTAGTTTCTTTCATTTTTTCCCCCTCCTTTTAATTCTAGAAAATGAAATTACTATTGACGATGGGTACTTCGGAATCCATAGTAAGTGAGATATATTGACCTTTACTCTTTACCACATATTTAATTTTAACAAGATTAAATGTTGTTGTTGAAAAATATTTTGAAATACGAAGTTAGTTTTGACATGAATTGCCTGTTAGTGATTGTTTTCTCTGCTTACATGGTTATTTTTGTGTCCAGCATTTGTGAATTCATACTCAGGCTGTAATCCCTTCTAATCTTAATAATACTTCTAGGAAGAGTTGAAATATTGTCCATGTGCTAGTGTTAAAGGTTGAAATTTGTGAACTTTAGAACATGAGTATGTATTTTTGGAAATACAGAATAGACTGTTAGCTTTCTCTTAAAACCTAACCTTAGAAAAAACTCTTCCTGCCTAGAAAAATATCACTTATACTAAAGGTACACAATCTGCCTCTTTAGTCAGGCACTTAACTGCTAAAACCTCTCAGAAGCTCAAACCTCATGTTCTTGTGTGTGCATATGTCTCACTTTTGGCAGTTCTAACACACCTCTCATTTAATGCTCAATCCTGTGGTGCCTAAGGTAATTCTTTGTCATGTCTCATACATCTTGTCTTAAAGCTTTTCCATTTTTCTTCCTATTTTCATTCAATGATACGTTTTGCTAGGAACTCTTCAAAACTGCTGGTTCTGCTTCAGCACCTGGTCTTGGCAGCTTGTGCTTTCTGGCCAGCCTGTTTGTAGGCTATCCTTGTCCTGATGGTGAGGTTGAGGATTCTCCTCTGTGTTTTGTTTCCCCATCATATCTCTTGCTATATCCTGTCCTGCAGACCTACACTGCTTTACTGGCATTGATTATGATGAGCTAATTTGACACCTATATCTCAGGAGAAACGGGGAGTCTCAAGTTGCATATGAATCTTGAGCGTTTCTGTTAGTGTTATTCAGTGTATTGAGAGGTCCCAGGACAAGGGGTTATGTCTGCCTTTGGAGACTTAACTTAGCCCTTGATACCATAAATAAAGTTAATACTGGAATACTTAGTGCTCTCCTGCAGACAGTTTACATGTGAAGCTGGCAAGGATCATTGTTCTTATTTAATGCTCTTACTGCAGTTGTTTGCTGGCTTTTATCTATTGTCTATCCTGGGTAGTTCAGAAAAGACAGGTGAAAGGATGCACTCAACAATTGCTCTGGAAGTACTATTGACTAAGGCTGGTGATAAGGAGGATTGTCTGGAAGATGGTGTCAGAGGAACTGTATTTGTATTTTGTATATTAAACTGTCCAGATCTCCCTTTAGAAAATAAAATAAGTTATTAAAGTGTCTTCTACTTCTTGTTTAATTTTTGATAGATGGTATTGAAACAGTGGATGCTGGGTGGCTGACATGTCAAACAGAAATAAGATTACGTCTGCATTATTCTGAGAAACCACCTGTAGTGATATCTAAGAAGAAATTTAAAACGTCAAGGTTTAGGTAAGAGCCTGATCATCTCAGTTTGCAATTTATCTCATGTTAATTGTCAATACCAGTTATTCTTTTTTTACTTAATTTATGTAGCCTTTAAATTAGCTTCATGTTGCTAATAGGGATGTACTATCACACCAATTTCCAGGTGTTTAAGCACTTTGTAAAAATATGACGATAACATTAAATCAGTTGTGTGTTTCAGTTACCTCATTTTATTATTAATGTAGTGTCGAAAGAGTTTTTTCTATAGTGTTCTTAAGTAGTTCTCTGCTATTACTTTCAGAGAGTTTTCTTTGTTCTGTTTTCTTCTCAAAAAGAGCAGAATGGAAGTCGAAGTTGGGGGAAAGGAAAGGGAGAAGGCTTACGGAGGTTTTTGTTGCTTACTACTTTTTCTTCTTACCAAAATAAACAGCAATCTCCATTTAATATATGGTTAATTCTTCACTGGCATTACAGATTTCCAGTCAACATGGATGGTGGAGATAATAGCATTCTCTAATCACTTCTATTGCTATTTAGATCAGTTTAATGGTTTTTATCTGCAGAGGTGTCTCAAAAAGCAGACATTATTATAACTATACAGTTGACTGACAGAAGTGGATATCTTAGTCCTGATGTTTTGTGGACTGCACTATTGCCCCGAGTGTTTGATCTCCTTTCTCTTGAATTTCTGGGATCTGGAGCTTGCTCTCTCTTCCCTGCCTTCTCCATCCCCCCAGACCCCTTTCCTTCCTGCATGCATTTTTTTTTTTTTTTGGAGCTCTGTGGTTGCCAAACTTTATCCCAACACACATATCATTGTGCTGTGTGGTGTAGGGTTGTATTCTGTCTCTTTCACAGTCTTTTTTTATGTGAAACAATGAAAAAGAGAGTAGAGACATATCATAATGTCTCCTCCTTAACTACAGTCTCACACATCTCTGAATGCACAATGATTGTTACTACTAACAATCCTCAGCAAAAGTGCTTTTTTACAACAGCAATTTTTGGTAATATATTAGCCATGTGTTACTCTTACCAATGGGAAAGAGGGGAGTAGGAATTCTCAGATCCTTTGACTTTGACAGACTAACAGTGGTTCTTCCACTTCTAATCTTTCATACAACTCATCTTCTTGTTTGGAAAGGATTATGGTTCCCTGTTTTCTTTAATGGAAAACATACAAAATTGTTTGAGGTTTTTTTTATTTAATTGCTAGAAATCACATTTTGAGCTTGTAACATATAAGCAACTTCCAGCACACCACTGTCAAAGTGATTTACAGATCACTTGGTTAACCTGTACTGTGTGCCTTATTTTGGTGATCTGACACTTGATTTTTTTTTTTTTTTTTAAAAAAAAAAACTTTTTTATTCACCCTCCCTGCCCACTTCTAACTCTTCTGATGCAGGGAAGTCAATTCTCACTGAAGAATGTTGTATTAAATAAATACTTATGACCTGTTCTCTAGAGCTTTGCAATTTTTTCCTTGTGTGTTAGAGCAGGTAGAGAGAAAGCAATTTCTGAAGCCTGATCCTTGTCTAAATTAAATGGTTGAAATCCAAACTTGATAAGCTGGATGCCTTCATTAGACACTCTGTTTTCCACGTTCTGCCTAAAAAGTTAGATCTGCCCAGGTAGTTTTTGTGACTGTCACCTGCTACGACAGTGTCATTTGTCAAGTTTGTGGAGCATCTGTGTTGTCACTTCTTTTTTTAATGAGGGTATTAAGAATGTGAACTTAGTGTAAAGGATTTATATGATTGTAGTTGTTTCTTTGAGACACAACTTCAGTTTTACTAGTGAATTGGCATCCAACTAAATGATAACTCTTTATCCCATATTCTGCTTAGATGATTCAGAAAATAATTTGGATTACTCATACATATGCTTCCATCACTGGCATAATTTCATTCTGTGTGGAAGGTTTGTTCTGTATAATAATGAATTCTGAGTCTTAGAGAGAGGCTTATTCTCAGTCCAGGATTTCTCAGAAATAGCATTCCGTTTACTTTTAAATGATCATTTAGGATTTCTCAAGGGACTTAATAATTACTTCAGACTATCTTGTTTATGTCTAATAGAATATGTTTATCTGCCTTATTGGTGTTCAAAGAGACTTAAAGTTGTGTGTGTGCTTAGCAGCAGCCACCAACAGGCAGATGTTGATCTTGATTACTGCTATTTGCAGTGCTTTTCGTTAGCCTTTCAGCGTTATGGGTATTAGTCTGTGGAGAAAGGCTGTCTATTTGGCAGCCCAAATCGTTATTTAGTTTGGTAGAATGCTGCTTCTCAGACCACTAGTACAATATTCACATTTACCTAAGTTCCAATTTTAGAAGTGACTTGAGCACTTAAATCTGACTAAAATAAGATTTAGACAACAGCTGCAAACTCTGACTCTTGTGAGGGCCCACTGCATAGAGTGCTGTTCTGTAGATGATGGTGTTGAGAATTCTTGCGTTGTGTGAGCTTCTGCTCAAGCTTCTTTCTAATTCTTTAGTGTTACCAAAGACAGTCCTGTGACTTAACCATTTGTTTTGTGTTTCTGGTTGAGTAGAGTAAAATTGACTCTAGAAGGCCTAGAGGAAGATGAGGATGACGAAGAGGGCCAAGAAAAAACATCCCCTACTGTCCCTCAGAAAATGGCAAACACTGTGGAGTTCTCCTTAATAAGTAACAACGAATATAAATGTCGACACTCTCAGCCAGACTGTGGTTATGCTTTGCAGCCAGACCGATGGATAGAATACACTATACAAACCATGGAGCCTGATAACTTGGAATTAATCTTTGATTTTTTTGAGGTATGTCTCTTTACCACTAAGAAGCAACTCCAGTCTGCCTGTGGGAGTTAGTCAATTACCGTGAAGGTTTCACTGTTGGAATAGGGCTATTGCCGGATATTCTTGATCTTTTGGACTTGCCTAAACAAGTTATGAGACTATTGGCTACTACCCCATTTTGCAGAAAGGTTTTGTGAGTCTTCTCGATACGGCATAGAAAGTTTTGCAGTTTCTGCTTATTTAAAAGTCAGTACAAATTACACTCAAATCCAGTCCTGCATGTAGTTAGGTTGGCTTGATTCTTTTATCCTTTATCAGAGCAAAGTTTTTCTTATCCTTCTTGAACCTGAACAATGAGTATATGAACTAGTTACATTACAATTATTTCATCTTAATTTTTAAGTTAGAAAAAAAAAAAGAGATTTCTCTGAACTAATGAGTGCAAATTAAAACTGGGTATATGTGGATTCTCACTAATACGTCTGTTATTTTGCACTCTTTTTTTTTTTTTCTCCCCTGAAAGATCTTAATATTCAAAGTCCTTTTTAAAAGAAAAGAACTTTTGTCTCTTCATACGTTTATGCAGAAGAAAGTTTTAAGCATTCCCTCTTTGGTCTAAAAATGCCGTTAAGATCACTTACATTCATAATTGTAAAGTGGCTACATAGTTCCTGAACTTGACTATGGTCAGGTGCATGTTCTGCATGTTAGCTGCCCTCCTCCTTCCCTGCAAATGAATACAAAGTTGTTTTGAGCATATATATTATTCCAGTTCCTCTTTGTTCCAAACATGTCCTGGGCTTTTTACATGACAGACTATTCCACGCATGCAATTCCACTTATCAAATCTAAGAGTGTTCAAAGAAAAATGTGTGTGTTTTGTAGATTTCCATCAACAATTTCATATTCCTGATTGTAATTTGCAATGCATTGTTACACTAAACCATTTTTAGCGTGAAATTAGTTTTTTTCTGTAACACACAAGAAATTTCTGTTACATCAGTGCCTTTATGTGTCTTCCCGAGGAGCAAGGAAGAAGAGTTTGTTTAGAATTCTCACCTACATATAACAGTAGGTGTTTTGATTTCTTGTTTGTTTTGTTTTTAGGAAGATTTAAGTGAGAAAGTAGTACAAGGTGATGTGCTCCCAGGTCATGTAGGTTCTGCCTGCCTCCTGTCATCCACACTTGCAGAACTCGGAAAGAGTGCTGGAATTCTTACACTTGCGATTATGAGCAGAAATCCAAGGAAGACAATTGGAAAAGTCAGAGGTACAGTTGAAGCGAACAGATGTAGATAACTTTACTGGAAGTCATCCAGTATCTATTGACGTGTGAAGTACTTGGTATTTTTCTTGTAGTGGACTACATAATTATTAAGCCGATCCAGGGATACACTTGTGATATGAAGGCTTCATATGCAAAATATTGGAAACCAAGAACAACTCTAGATGTTGGACACAGGGGAGCGGGAAATTCAACAACAACAGCTAAGTAAGTTAATTTGCATTTTAATCTGAGGGTGGTGGGTTATGTTTAGTTTTACTGACATCAATTGAGGAAGCAGACAGTTGAAAATAAAAAGTTACACCTTATAATCATTTAAGTCACTTCAACGTCAAATGTGGATGTTCTGTAAAACAAAGACTTCTGATTTGTATTTCTGTTGTTTTAATGGACTTTTGTGCCATGCTGCGTCTAACAAAACCTTTTCTTTGCTGTTATTTCAGACTTGCTAAGGTTCAAGAGAACACTATTGCCTCTCTGAGGAATGCTGCTAGTCATGTATGTATGCACATTTGTACACATATAGTACCTGTATAGTTAAAACTAGCTTGGCTTTTATGCTTAATTTCCATTATTCAATACAATGAATGGTAATTGCACTGATATAAAATTACATCAAATCACAGTGGAAATTCCCTGAGAGATAGGAAGGGAAGTAATAGCTAGATTAGACTCTCATTCTCAAGTTCCTCGAAAAAACAAAACTTCCATCTAATATGTTCTGTTGGTGTTCTAAGACAGGGAAAATTTTAATCTCAACCCTGCGGAGACAGAGGATTGAATAATTTTGAACAAACGAATAAAATTTTGGCTCTGCTAGAGTCTGCGAGCATACTCTTAGGTGGCAAAAGTCTTGCTCAGGCACTACTGAGTACCTAAAATTGGTGTCCAAAAATGAGACTTGGGAGCTGAGCTAGTGGAATAAAACAATCCTTTGTTTCAGTGCTTTGTTACAATGAAGACTTAGAATCCTAAGATGAGGCTTTAAATTTGGGAGATACTAGCTTCAGATGCTTAAATTCTGTGATTGAGGTGGTCACTTTTATTCCTTCCAATAATCTCCGTCACTGAAGTGATTGGTGATAAGATTGATCTAGACAATCTAGTGAGATGCTGCAGCAGGGTAGCTGGAGGCAGAAGCACATTCAGAGGTTCCTTGTATAGCTCCTGTTTTCACAGTGAAGAGCTGTGGTTACAGTCACATAAAGATGCTGCTGTGACATCACCTACCGCTTAACTTGTAGGGTTCCTAAGGCTTTTCAGGTACTTCTTCACTAGTGTAGATTCTTACCAAACATCTTTTGAAGTTGTTAAAGGGATGGGAGCAGAATCTGGAGTATTATGCTTATTGGCTACTGGTTCTGGAGTAATGTACTCCCCAAGAGTCATAGCTGAAAGCTTTCTGTCGTTTGGGAGTCAGAGTATAATTTGAGTCTGGAGCGTGCACTGATTGCGGAGCAAAAGAAAGCTGTAGCTACTAAATGCTCCTTTTGAGCAGTAGTTCTTAATTTCTGTGTGGATGCTGCAGGTTTATAGACAGCTTTTAAAAGCCCACAAGAAATATGCATTGAGGCAGAAATTACTACAAAGTCATCAGCAGCATCACCAGAAAAACTAATTTCAACTATTTGCAAATGAAAATGCTGAAAGCCACCACTCTAAAAATATTTCTGCTGAGAAAAGGGCTGAAAAAAAATCCTGTCCTATTTTCTTCCTGTACTGATTGAAAGATATGTGATCAGGATGATAATTTAATGAATGTTATTCTTGGAGGACTTTCAAATGAATGATTTACAGACAGTCAAGTTTAAAAAGTTTCTGTGCATTTCTCTTTCTGGCCCTCCCTCTTTAAAAAGATTGTACTTAGAGCTCTTGTTTGACCTTGCTTCCTTTTTAAGCTTAACAGAAAATAACATACAGTTGAAAAGGATAGGAGAATACTGGACGTAGCTATTTCCGCCGTTGCACATATTATAACACACTACTACTGCGTTAGTCACAGAAGCTCCTCAATATATGGAGTATCTCCCTAACGCTTTGCCCATTTGTAGCAACCACTTGTCTCTTGGTGGTGTGGTGGGGAGGAAGGGCAGGGCGAAGGCATCTGTGTTTAGAAACATCATCTTAGCCTTTCTCTGAAATCAAGTTTACAATACTTGAATGTTACTAGAGGGTTTACAAGAGTAAGCAAGCTATATGTCTCAAAGCTGCGTTATGGTAATTAAAATACTTTCCCATATGATCTCTTTAATTTCTAATCCGCTGTTGAGTATGATTAAACTGGTAACAGCCAGTTGGCCTTCAACTTCTGGTTGATATCCAGGACTTGTGCATACTTGGCAACTTGTCTGCAGCTCTGTTGTCCTTGTGCATAAATAGTTAATGGTTTTTTGTTTTGTTCTGTGTGTTTTCAATTTTCTGTAGGGAGCAGCGTATGTGGAATTTGATGTACATCTTTCTAAAGATCATGTGCCTATTGTATACCACGATCTCACATGTTGCATGGCCATGAAAAAGGTGAATAAGATGATAGCTGTATTTTATAAATGTGACCATTTCAGAAACTAAAATGCTAAGCTCTCCTAGAAATAATTCTGGGGAATTGGGATGGAATGGGAATAAATATGCAGCATTACTGTGTGCGTAAAGTAGAGCCGGGAGGTTGAGTTTTTCCTTTTGATGTTGTAGCAACAGGATTTCAGGTGCATGGTTTGAGACTCTTAAAGCCTACATTGTAGTTATTTTTTAGCTTTTTTTAATTTATGGTTTGGGAGAAAAATACAGACAACCTCACTATATTCAGTAGCACCTCTGGGACTCTTTTAGGCTGTCAGAGTAAGAACTTCCGGTTGTTTCTGTTTTGAGGGAGGGTTAGTGTGATTCTCAGCGTGGCTTCTCACTCCTGCTGATACTTAAACACATACTTCTCTTAAGCAGTTATGTACTCATAAATGCTCTTTAGGTCAAAGCAGCGTCTACCTTGCTTGGTATCCCAGTAGTGTCCAGTAGATGGAAAGTAGAAAAGTGGAAGAAACAAGGATCTCCTTCATTTAGGAAGTTTGATTAGCCATAAATGGCTTGGCTTCCATTGCTTCTTCTAACTCTTTCTTTTTTAGTAAAAAAGAAAGAGTTTTGCTCTGTCCTTTAACTGTGAGGTAAACAATATACTTCATGTCTTGTTGGGACAGTAAGCGAGGCTGAAGAACTGCTTTTGGATCGCTTGGTGGAACAGGAGGACTAGGAGTGGGAAAATGGCTCTTGAAAGCAAGTGTCCTGTTCCTTTCCTTACCTTGTGAGGTTGTAGTTGTTCCTTCTTTTTTAACCAAAAACTATTTTCTGCTATTTTTAAAGTGTCAAGAGTGCTGTAACATGAGAAGCAGTGAACAGTACTGTTACTTGTACATACAGATAAGCATTCCTTAAAAGGTGCTCTGCACAGACTATCGCCATACCTCTTAAATGCCCAAGTTTTATGAAGCATAACAATTGAATGTTTTCATAGAATAAAGTGACGTTAAACTCCTTAATAATGAGAGAACCACAGGCATACGGTCCAGTGACTCAAAAAAACCCCTGAAGTGCACCACCACCACCATCTGGTCTGTTGCATGTTGTTCACTGAGGCCAGAATACTTGCATTCAGCAGCAGGGCAAAAAGGTTGGCCTCTGTTCTGTTCTAGTTTTCTTTCTATTTCTGGCAGTGAAAACAAAGATAGCATGGAAGGGCAGACTGCAATATAAGTTCTCTCTTCTTGGCACTAAGTCTGTCATGAAACTCTCACACCCATTGCAATGTATAAGAAGTTTGGTTTTAAACAGTTGTGGAAATGGAACTTCGACTAAGGGAAATGCATATTTGGTGTGTATTGGATCAGTATTGTCCTGTTGAGTAAAAATGTCTGTATAGTGAAGAAGGGAAGTGAAAAATAGATTGACAAAATTTTTCAGACACCAGATCTTTTGATGGGGGGTTGGGGTGCGTGTCTCAGTTTTACCAGGACGCTTGCTTTTTTTATTTGTTTCTGAGACATTGGATAGACAAGAATAAACTGAACTGCCTCGGAGTATTTTTAATGAATTTCTTTACTTGCAAACTTTTTTCCTGAATACATGAACTGATCAAGTTTTTACAGAATAAATGTGCTAACCTTTCTTCAGAAAGAACATTGATGCCTCTGACTTGCATGAAAGACCAAATGCTGGTTTTTTTTCAAGTGATACTGGTTTTATGGTTCTGAGTGCCTATGTTGTCTCCTAAAAACTGATTATCTTTCTTGTGTTATAATAAGATCGCAATTGTATCTTTAGCAATAAAAGAGGAAAAATCAGTTGCCTTTAATATTACTACATTAAAAGCATATAGGCTTTTTGTAGTTTTCAGTAATGCTTAATTATGTATTATTTCTCTTCAAAGAAACTGGATACGGAGCCTTTAGAACTGTTCGAGATTGCAGTCAAAGAACTCACGTTTGATCAGCTGCAGTTATTGAAGGTATTGTTACTTTGGCTAGTATGATATGCTAGGTGTAGAATTTCAAATTGTGTATGAAGCTTAGATTTTTTTGAGTTAATTATAGTTTGGGAGAGCACAAGTTTTAAAAATTCTACAATTAAACAAGTAGCTAATTCCAAGAATAGCACTTTTGCACCATCATTACAGCTTGAATAAATTTTGTTACTTACATCTTCTAGAAAGATGGTCTGACAACTTATATAGATCCATATCACTATGCTAACATTGATAATTTAAAAAAAATAAGAAAGGCTGAAAGTGGTGGTAGCATTCTTTTAAAGCCAATGATTTGGAGTCTTTGAAGAAGGATATCCCTTATAAAGTCTATCTAATTTTTAAATGTTTCCCTGTTAACAAGGGACATCCAGATTATGTTAACTTCCTCTTTGGAGGTGCATGTGGAGGTGTTGAAGGGTCTGTGATTCAGTGATATGGATTGGACAAACTAGCTAGAACTAATTGATTGCTTTCATTTAAGTGGGTATCACTGTATCTTCTGACGAGAAATACATAAAAGGGGGGTCAGGGGATGAGACTGGGCCACTGAAGACCCAAATTAGAGATCTGTCCTCAGTCAAGGAAGCACCTGGCTAGACCAAGAGCTGTATATTTATTTTTACTTAGAATTACTTGGTCTCCTCTGTTTTGAGGGGAGAGAATTTGAATGGAATGAGGGAGTTGGTCCTGTGCCTGGCCCAATTCTGTCTGAGTATGTGACTACATCATAAAACCACTGTCAGCCCTCTGTCTGCACTTGACTAGAAGCAAAGAATCTAACATCTGACAGAGGAGAGTTTAATGTTCAGACTTCTTCATATCTTAATGTTAAATTATATTATGTGTGTTTCTACCCTTGAACACATTTTTTGAATTTTCAGTAGGAACATTTTCAGGTTTTTTTTGAGCTTTCCTTGGAATCTTTATGTTTTAAAGTTTGAAAGAAAATTGTGATGTGTACTCCTTTATTCTTTTACAAATTACTAAAATTGTGTCTATAATGGACCTTTACAATTAAAATCAAAATCAATTTATAAAGAAAAATAGTTACATTTTACATGTAGTAAGATCTCTGTGGGTGCAGTGGTTGTTAATTTTACTCTTATGCTCCTTAGCTGGCTCACGTGACTGCCCTGAAAGTAAAAGATCACAATGGTATGTACTAGTTTTCAAGAGTCTTGAGATTTATTTATTACCAGGTCATTATATATATTCTGTGGTTGCAGTCACTTGTTCTTATCATATCTGGCTTCTTCCTGAACATTTCTGAATGCTCATGTAGTTACTTTAATTTTGTGCATGCTGTAGAGTTCGTTGCTGGGAAGTAAATACCTGGCCGGGAGTTACTCCCTTGGGAAGAGGGGACAGGAGGGCAGAAGGTGAATGCATAGATAAAGATATATTTACGAATATTCATAATAAAATGGCCACTAATGTTTCCATCTTATGCTTATCTAACTGTACCTTTCTGGCAGCTCTTCAGAATTGCTAAAAAGAACTTTGGTAACTGCTGTAGGGTGTCTTACGGGTGCTGTAAATTTTTGGCCTTAATTTATCCCCTTTATAGGGACAGGAAGATGGCAAAGTATCTCACACATCCTACCTGTCTGGGAAAAGATAAAATAAGTAATAAGCCTTGACAGGCAAGGCTGCTTCTACTGGATGTGATTCAGTGACTGAAACGGTGAGGGATGGGAGAAGCTGTTTCTGATAAGTATTCCGGCAAGGCTTTTAATGGAGGTCAAAAAGTTTTCCCACTGGCAAAACAGGAATTGTCAACACCATTGTTGGAGTATGTCAGTGTTAGAGGGAAGGCTTAGGTAATCAAAAGATAGACCTGTTTCCATTCTTAAGGCCTTATGATTTTGAGCCAGTCTTTTCTTGCTGGGATTAGCAGTGCTGCTATTTGTTTTGATTCAGTATTTTGTATTTCTTTTCAGCATCTTTTAAAGAAGAAGAAAACTCTGCTTTTGAGACCCAGCCATTTCCTTCTCTGCAGAGAGTAAGCAGTGACTATAGAGCAATAGAGATGATGATTGTTGAACGTGAAAACACGCATTTTTCCTTCAGCTTTGCACACTTAGCAAGGGATATTAATTTTTGGTTTTAGGCCTCCGATATCAATGCTGGAACTGAGAACATAGGCTTTACTATTGGCCACTGGAGCCTTTTCAGCACTTAAAAGTAATAGTTTGCATATCTTTTAAGCGTCTTAATTCACGAACCCATGTTGTATGGCTCAGGATACACTCAGTTTTACAGCTGCTTAACATCTGGGCATTGCATTTGAATGCACTGACAATTGTTTGCCAATTTTGGAAAAAAAAAAAAAAAAGGCCTTTGGCAGTTCATCGCATACTCTTGGCCATCTAGCAGAGCCAGACACAGAGAAATGTTAAGTGAATTTCTAGTATGTTCCCATTTATGACTATTTGTCAACTCTGGGCTTTGTCTTGCCTTATTTTTCACAGAAACAACTGACAATTGTTGACCAAATACAGTTTGATACCACCTTAATGTTAAGGTGAATTGACTTGCATTTGTACCTTGTCAAAAATCTGTCTTAAGATTTTATCCATTTTTATGTAATTCCTAACTTTAAACTGAATTAGAAAAAGGTGTATATGTATCTTGTGTTAAGTCTTAAAAACTTTTTTAGTTTTTTTATTCTACTGTTAGACCCCATGGGTGTTAAATTCCAATGTATTCTCCCAGTAATTACCCCCATAGTGCTTAGTTGTCCTCCTTTGCTGTGGGGTCGCTTCATAATGAAATTTTTTCAGGTCCTGGAGTCTGTTTCTGAAGATGTTGGGTTCAACATAGAAATAAAATGGATCTGCCAACAAAGGGTAAGTAAATGTACACATTATTTACTTTGCCATTCTCATGACTAAAGCTTGTAAGCTACAAACAAAGGCATAGTTCTGTTTTTTAATGTGACTCTTGTTTTACTATAACCCACTATCTTTAAAACTGGTAGTATAATAGCACCACTCTATCAAATGAACTAACTTAGTCATAAAATGATAGGAAGTATTTATAGGATTGAGTTTATAATGCCGCTCAGACTGCCTTTAGTAGAAGACCCTTTTTAAAGTCAGTGGATTACAACAGGTCAGGCATGCTATACATGGGAAAATTGAAAAGAAATTCAAACTTTCCTGGCCTAGTGCAGGAGCAGCTACAACATGGTGCAGTAATACAAGCAACTGTTAACCTTCTAGTCTACTGTGGACTCAGCTGGATTGCTTAGTGCTCAGTCTATAAGGAAACAGTTGTCATGGCTAGGACTGGAAGCCTGGAGTGGGGGAAAGAAACTAAGCAGAGTGATAGGTGGAAGTCCGTATGCATAGAGACATGCTAATGCTCTCAGAGAGGAATCAACTGCAGAAAGACTGGTACCTGCTATTCTCAAAGGTAAAGAGGATATCGCTTTTTTTTTTTACACATCTTATTGTTGCCTTTTTATATTTAGAAATAGCAATACAAAATATCTGTAATAGTTTTTAGTGAGCTTTCATGGAATTCCTTTGTGTTTTCAGAATTAGAAAAGGCTTCATAGAATCTCTCTCCTAATGGGAAGACGGTGAATTTTTCAGTGAATCTTATTGTTCTTAGAATTCAGCTGCACCTCACAGACTGACAGTCCTGTAGAGCTGTAACGAACCTTCAGTAAACTGAAGGAGTGACCTCTGTATTCAGACTTCAAACTGAATTCTCATTTTGCTCAGGTTGAATGAGAGACCATTGCTTGTTAAAATAATTGTAGTAAGCATTAATTTAAATGGCTGAAACTTGTCCTTTCTTTTCCTAGGATGGACAGTGGGATGGCAACTTGTCAACTTACTTTGATATGAACCTCTTTCTAGATATTATTCTAAAAAATGTTTTGGTGAATGCTGGAAGAAGAAGAATTGTATTTTCTTCTTTTAATGCAGATATTTGTACAATGTAAGTTAAGAAGAGCTAAAGAATGTATTTTCTCTTTTTTTTTTTTTTCTAATTTGGTAAAATTTACTTTGGACATAAGAATACCCAACAGGAAACAAATAACACATTTTGATTACACCTGAACTCTGGGTGCCAAAATAGTTGGGAATTGAAATGAGACCACTTTGCCATCTGAGCTGTGCAAAAAACAAAATAGGAAAACAAAGTCAAAGTAGATATTTTTGTCAAGTGCCTTCTGGAATGCTTCAGTCTTTCTTGACACAACAAAGGTCAAGATTTCTTCTGGTATTACAAAGTCTTTTTCAATCATATGTGAGGGGTACGTAAGCCTAACTTTTACAAACAAAATTTTTTCACTATATCTACCTTTTAAAAAGCACAGAAAATGAAACAGCTTTAAATTACCTGTGTTTGATTTGGGGTTTTTGTGTTGTCTTGTTGGGTTTTTTGTTGGAGGTGTGTGTTTTTTGGGTTTTTTGGGGTTTTTTTTTTTGGCTTAAGCAATTTGCTTTCCTTTTTGTGGAATGTCATATTGAATGAAGGTATTGGGGCACAGAAAAAGCATAGGAGTTGAACTGGGGAACAGTCAGTTGGGATACATATGAACTAACAATATACTGTAGTACTTTGTGACAAAGTGATTTAGCATTGTCAGTGAAAGTCTTTATGGAAATCTCATTTGATGGGAGACTGCACTGATGAAATACCATTGAAGGGTAAACGGGCAGAACAAAACCAAAGCAAGGTACTGATAAAAGGGTTAAGAAGCATGTGTGTAAGAGTGTGTAACATGCTAATCCCAAAACTTTGCTTCTGTCTGTTGTCATTTCATACCACTGTACTCGTATCTGACTTGAAAAATACATTAGGAAGGTTAGGTGTTGTATATTAACCATGTTTAGAAATTCTTATCACGAATCTTCATTTTACTCTAACATGCATTTAAGAACAAAATTACAGAATTGAACAGTCTTTGAGGATTTTATATAAACATTTTGAGGATGTGTATCTGAGTTCAACTGGAAATCTAGCTTCTTTTAAACTGTATGTTAATCTCTAATAGTGGCAAAAGGAACAGTTGGAGCAGTTTGTCACATGGTTTGATACTAAACTGTAGTACTATCTCATTGCACGAGCTAGGAACTAGAAGAACATGCAGTAAAGAGCAGAATTCTCCTCAAACACTAAGATTGAAGTCCCCTGCTTTTTAACACATTTGCTACTTGTGAACTTTTTTTTCTAACAGGGTTCGGCATAAGCAAAACAAGTATCCTGTGTTATTTCTCACCCAAGGAGAATCTAAACTCTATCCAGAGCTTATGGATCTTAGATCTCGTACAACTCCAATTGCTATTACTTTTGCACAGTTTGAAAATTTGCTGGTAAGCTGACAAGTTCTGGTATTACTCTGCAGTAAAATGAAAATATATTATTACTACTTGTTGTAAATCTATTGGTTTTGACACTAATGCTTAAAACACAACTAATCTTATAAAAGAAATACACTAACATTTGGTAACTGCCAAAATAATGTCCTTTGTTTCAAATGTCTTTAATACATTGTTTCAAAAATGGTGCTATCAGTAAGCTCTTCAATTGTATTAAATTATTTTTTGTTATTATGGATGAAATTGTAAGGAGCTGCAAGTACCAAAAGATTAAAAAACCTGATGTGAGAGTGTTTCAGAAACATGGATTTTAATTGAAGTCTTTTGTATTTCAGGGAATTAATGTACACACTGAAGATCTGCTGAGGAATCCATCATTTATTAAAAGGGCCAAATCTAAAGGCCTCGTTATTTTTTCATGGGGTGATGATGCAAATGACCCAGATAACAGGAAGAAGTTGAGAGAATATGGTGTTCATGGGCTAATATATGACAGGTACTTAATTGTTTTTTTAAAAATAATAATAATAAAGCTGAGAAACCATTGTATACTGATTCTTGTGAAATTTCACATTGCTTGTTGGTTGACTGGGTGCAGAATATCTTCCTTTTGTACTATAAGTACAAGTAGCTCATAAACCCAGCTCAAGAACAAGACTTAACACTAATTCCTACTCCTTCAGCTGTATATATGAAGCAAAATAACTTGTTTCTCCTGAGGTTAATGTAATTTGATTCTTTAAAGAACTAGTGCATGGCATATGTATTTAACATGCTGTTAACATTCCTGATGGTAATTTGTACGTGACATGGTGAGGACAATGTTACTTAACTGTTTGGCTGAAAGCTGCAGCTTTCTACATGTAGGTGTGGAAATAGTTAACACAACTTAAATGAATTATTTTAACTTAATTTTTTGCCAACTATTTTTTGCCATTCCGTTGTGTTTCAAAGCTGTGAATACACTACTACTTCTATTAAAATTAGCTTGGATTCTCTCCCAGGGCAAACTGCCAAATTAGTCACTTCAGAAAGTAGTTATTATATCTATGCAATTCAGTGGACATCAGAATACCATGGTAAATCTTTGAACAAAAGTCTTATTTGAGTTCCTTACGGAACCCAAAAGTTTCAGCCCTTTTATCATAAAAGATGTGAAATTCATTATTACAAGATGATGATTAATTTCAGAAGCTGTATTAAATTAGTCTTTCTGCTAGATTACAAAGAATATGTAATTGGGAAAGCATTTAGTATAACTGAAGTGTCAAATTGTAGACAACTTTCAAACCTTTTGCTTTAGCAAGGGCATTGCTTTGCATATTTTTTTACCTAAAAAAAAAAAAAAGGGGGGGGGGCGAGGGTGTCAAGTAATTGTCAAGGGCTCTGTTTTATAAAGCGAAAACTGAGTCAAGTTAACATATTTAGAGGCAAGAAATAAAATACGTTTGCTCTTAGAGTTCTAGGCTGACAATGTAAAAATAGTTAACTCCCTTCAATCCATTCTTGACTACAGAGAGTCCTTCCAGAGTGGTGGGTCCAGTGCTTCTCTTAGCCGGAGGTCTCCCTTCTTGTACTCGGTAAAATGTCTCCTCCTTTTCATTGGTGGTAAAAAGGAGTAACAAGATTTTTACATTGGGGAACAGCTTCAGACTGAAGTAATTGAAACATACGTCCTCTTTCCTGCTACAGCTATGCTACATGTTGTACCTCTCCTACAACTAAAGATTGAGGCCCCTTTAGTAGATGAAAAGTATCTCTGGAGTAGTATGCAGACAAAATCATACTCTCTTTAGTGTACAGTCATAGGGTTGTTACGGAATTTGATCCTATGGTATGCATAAACATAAGTGATAAATTATTGGTCTATAGACAGGTGGGGTGTTTTAATCAAATACTACTGCATATAGTGTTCTTATGAAATGTCTGTTCATCTGATGTCAACTAAGCTGTGCACTACTATAGTAAAATAGAAATAAGGCCGTCACCTGCTTTATTGACTTCATGTTGCTTTTATTACTTAATTGCTCAACACTGCTTAAATAATGTGTTCATGTCAAGGCTGCAAGTCTGCTCGGTGTCATCTTATGCTCCCTTTTGTACTGGTTAGTGTGTTTTAGTTGCAGTGTGATAGCAGAACACCTTTTGATGACTAACCAATTCATTAGAATTGCTTATAGGCTGCATTCCCTTGTGGATTTAAGAGAACAAAAAATTCTTAACCTTCCTGCACTATTTAGACCATCTAGATTCTTGATAGTATTCATCTCTCCTCTCACCGCGTGCCCCGTGTATCTCTTCCACCCTGTTGACATCTTTCCACTTTATTGAGAGGAACCCCAAAATCAATATTAATTTCAAAGCTGTTTAAAAAACAGTGGTTCAGTGGTGCATTTTTTCTTTCTTTCTCAAGTTACAAAGTGCAGTTGAGTAGCAAACAATTATCTCGTTTCAGTATAATTGTTGCAGGCTCGTTAACTTTAATTTCTAAATGTTATTGACCTTCTTTTCTGCAGGCCAAAACAAATACTGGAGTGTTCCTTTACAATTCTTAATTATTTTTCAAAATTTACTAACCATCTGAATAGAATTAAATTTAACCTTAATATAGGTTCCTTAGAAGGAACATGACAATTCCTGAAAATTGAATCAGATATCTCAGGCTGGACCTTTTGAAATGCGGGTGGTACCTGCAAGTCCTGGATGGCATATCTAAATGTAAAACCTGACAGCAAGTGTTTCCATTTACAGTTGGAGCTGCTAGGTAAAGAGGCAATCTTTCAAATAATTTGAGAGTATGAAGTTAATATCAAGAGTGTAAATTGTCAAAAGTTTAAAAAGGTAGGTGTAAGCATCCATATCCTGTGCTGTTTGAAGTTTAGAAATAGAAAATTCAAAAATACTGCGAAGCATAGCTCAGAGAGAGAGATGTATATGGCTGTTTCAAGGTCTAGAAATAAATAGGGACTGCAGTAATCTGTTATTAGTGTAAAGCCAGTTTATGCTGTGGTTGCATCTTCAAATACCAGAATATTACCAGGGCTGAATCAAGATATGCTTCTTCCATGGCTTCTGCAGAATTTTTGTTCTCTGGACTTAAGTCCAAGTCCAGATATTTATCAAAAATCGCTCTTCCAGATGTTTTGTGTGGCTGTTTACTAGACCTTTACTTAAACCATCTTAATAAGTGTTACTTATCTGAATAAGCTAGGAAGTGAATACAGGAATTTTAGTGAATTTTAGGTTGCTTGGATATGACCCTGAGTTATTGTTATTGCATGTGGTAATTAATTCAAAGATTATGAACTTTGTGAGTAGAGATGACTTCTATAAGCTATTTTTTATGAACTTTCATCATCCCTGTAGAATTGAGCAAAACATTGTAGCCACTTGTGAAGATGGCAGAAAAACTGTGTCCTGAATACCAAAAGTTGCTGATACAAGTGTCGGGCAAAAAAAAATGCAGGTAGGGGGTCTGACTCTGTTTTGCATGGAGAAAAACTGCAAGACTAAAACTGAGAAGCTTACAAATGCCAACGCTATTAAAAGAACGATCTCACTGGAGCAGGGGAAAGATTGTGTGGTTTTTTTTGTTTGTTTTTTTTTAAAAAAAAAAAAATTTATTTGGCTTTTTCCCCCACCATCCAGTCCTTTCTCCACTTGGGCTGCAGATTATTAGACGTACCCAAAGTCGTTAAACCAAATGGATGGTCTAGTGCAGTTGCTGGGACAATATTCTGCTTTTTTCCTATGTTCAACTAGCGTTCATATCAGCATCTGAAATATCCAAACTACTTGTTTTAAAAGGGCAACCTACAGAAAAGGTGCCACCCCTGCCTCTAAGCTTATATTCGGGCCCTAATCCAGAAAAGTACTTAAAATGCATGACTGGGTATCTTCTATTCACACAGAAAATTAAATCTCCTTCTTAAAATGCTTTATTAGTTTGATATTTAGGCTTTATTTAAAGAATACACTTTAACCTATTGTAGTGAGGTTCTCTGGATTGGCAAAAATCATGAATTTTAAAGCAGGATTTGTGGGGTGATTTATCTGGTATTTTTCTCCTGGATAAGCTTTGGTGAACAGTCCAGGAAGTATTTCTGTGTCTGAATATACTTAACTCAGTGAGAACAATGCAGCCTTATGTTTTCACACCAGTTGGCTATATATTAAATACCAACGTGGAGAGGGGGTGGGTGCTAACTTACACTTGCATTGGCTTTTTTTAATTCACTTTACGTGATCTGAGTTCTGTTTGTTGAATAATATGCACAGCTGCATGAAAATATTAAATGGATAATCCTCAGGCATTTATGCCGAAAGCTTTTCCATGAGCATCTTCAGTGTGTTTGTCTCCTCTCTAAATACTACAGTTCCTTATGGCTGCATGTTGCATTTGCAGGCTCCCGACAAAAGCCTATGCTATATTAGGAACTTTCCAAATCTAACAAATTTATCTGGTAATAAAGGCAAAAGCATTCAAAACACTTCTCAAAACTAGAAGACTGTCTAAATCTGTGCCATTTTTTTGCCTGAAACTGAATGTTACTTAAATAACAGCATGGATATATGTAGGAAGTTAACTAGTATTAGTTGATTTATAATTTAATCTACTCAATGATCGAATTAAGATGTTAAGCAGTGGCAGTCCGAGTCTTTCCTATTTTGCGAATTGCAAAGTAAACTCAAGTTTACCTTGAGATGTAAAGAAACATGAAAAGTTTTAATCAAAAGCTTCAGAAAATCTTTTTAGCATGAAAACAGCATTTTTGTGCTGCTGACTATTTTTGGACCAAGCAATAGCAAAGAAAAACTGTGACTGAGATTTGCTGGATGTATGTGTTTCCAGAGGTTGCAAAAACACCTGAGAGGAGCTAAGCACATCAGTTTGGTGCCCACTGCATAACCCTGGAATGTCCTGCAAAGCTCTTTGTAGAAAGTGTTAACTGTAAAAAAGTCATATTCAAAGGATTTCTTAGTCTTCTGCAGGGCTTGCTTACTAACAGGAAGTCAAATGGAGGAACTTTGGTGCGTAGTTACTTACAAATAATTGTCCTGTTGAAGAACGAAGGATAGGGAGATGGGAGTTCATTCCCTATTTTGATGGTGATGTTGGAAGTAATTCATAAGAGAAGTCCTGGAGCTATGCTTTGTTTTTGCCAACTGCTGGTGGACTTTCATGAACCCAAGCAAAAAATAGGGACAAGAAATTCTGAGGTACAAGGGTAGCTGTGCTTCAAATTGTCTTCTCTGCTTTTGGTTTAGAAGAAACACTATATACACATTGGAGTGGACTGGTTCCAGTGAAGAGTCTGAAAGGAGCTTGGGGGGTTGGACTTGTCCAAAATCTCAGTTGAAAAGATTTGAATATGAAGCAAGAATTACAGAATTTATGCTTGCCCTAGTAAAGAACTAATAAAATACCTGCCAGAAGCTGCTTAGAAATACGCTTTGCCATGTTCTAGGAACAAGGGGCTTATGCCTCTGCTGTTCTAGTGTCTAACTGATGGGAGGGACTTAAGATTCACAGTTCCTAAGGTGTGTTGCTATATAGAAAACTATCTTCTGATTTCAGTGCTTTGTCTTGAATGCATAGAGACACTTATAATGTGTAAGCTAACTTAACTGAAGAAAGCACAGGTCATAGCTGCATCCTGGAAGGAAGGTTGGGCTTTTATTTTGCAGATAGCTTCTTTTAGGCAATTTCGGGTCATATCTTGGGCTTGTATTGGATTATAGGTGCTGTGCAAGTGATTTAACTGCTGTGCCTCCTGTTTGTATTCCATAACACTGGACAGCATTTGTCCTCAATTCTAAGGGTTTTTTTACAGAAACCATCTTTGATCTTACTGTAGGGAACGTGATCCATGTCTGTATTTCCTGCAGAAGTGTTTCCTCATTTGAATCCCATTTACTATATCACTCTTTGAGCTACAAATTATTTTTGATGTCTTGGTCTTGCCAACAGTTCGCAAGTTGTCTTGCCAGGGTAAAAAGGCACTTGGCACTGTATCATATAGCACTCTGTTGTTTGGGTTATGTCATTGTGTTCTTCTTGGACATACCTTGAAATTATGGTATGAAAGAGAAAGGATGATGCAATAGAAACAAACCACTTTCTTGAAGGAATCATAAGTGAAAGTGTGAGTATTCATAGGAGACTAAGGCAGAAGCCATGGTAACTTCTTCCAGAAGTTTTCATTGGAAAGAGATAAAGCTGGAGACTTGCAATACCTGAAACTGTATATGCACAATAGCTACAAGTGAGGGGAACTGGATGCCAGGATTTAAATTTTGAATATAAATAACATACTGATGTTAGAAATTAATGTTGGGAGATCAGAATATATCCTTGTCACAATAAGTGTTGTACCAAAGTTAGGTTACAGGAACATGAATGCCTTTCCTTTATAATGAATTATACCAAAATAGTATTTGAGTTATGCTCAGTGCCTACACTGTCAAACTCAGTGTGTTTCAGATTAGGTCAATCTGGGACAATGCTGACAATTCAAATCCTGCAGCTTTGTTTACATGTGTGAAAACAAGAAAGAGAGGATATACTACTTTAAATAGTGTAGATGAGTTAAATTTGTATTAGATATGAATAAAGATCAGATTTTCTGTTTTTCACTCTTCATCTAATATTGTAATGGTAATTTTAAAAAAGGGTTCTGAACTGGAGACAGGGTGAAGTACTTCTTGAAACAGTAAGTATAGACTCCATTCAGTATTATGTACGAGTAGTCATCATAGTCTGTTCAAATAATCTGAGGGCTCTGAAATATTTATGCTTTTAAGTTTGAAGCCTGGAACTCTGAGCTTACTTCACTGCTTTGTGCCACCTGTAAAATCCTGTTTTTCAGAAGAGTGAGGTAAATGCCAGTGGGTAGCTTTTTAGTATATCCAATGAAATGTTAACCATTGTGTAAAAGGAATATCATTTTATATTGCAAGATGAGCAGCAAAACTTAGGGTACTAATGTCAAACATAGAGTTCTTATAGACTTGCTGATACCTAATTTTACTCTAGTAGGGAAAAAATCCAAGTTGTTTTATCTAGTCTACATTTCTGTGAACTGTCAGATTATACTGATCAGTGGTTTGTTTTTTTTTTTTCCTTTTCTTTATTCAGGATTTATGACTCAAATCCTGAACAACCAAATATATTCCAGGTGGAGCAGCTGGAACGCCTCAAGAAAGAATTACCAGAGTTGAAAAGCTGTGTGTGTCCCACAGTTAGCCACTTTAAATCCATATCTCCATGTAAATGTCATCATAGTTGCCTGGAAGAGAAAGCTGTAGATAACTTGAAGAGTGTTCAAATGCAAAAGGACTGATTCTAGGCAGAATGCTGTTTTGTATCTATTTAACTTTCACCATTGGAACAGTGCTGTCTATGCCTTCAGGTTGGTTGGGTTTATTTTTAAGTCCCCAAATAGCAATAACTGTGTTCCTCCTTCCTGACAGTACTTGTTAAAATTTCAAGCAATGTTAAAATATTCAGCCAGTTATAGCTATTGTTCCAGTTTACATATACAGTTTTAACTTTTTCCTATAATCAAGTCTCAAATCTTGAAAGAGAAAATTAAGTATTAACACTAAGTGTGTTTTTAAAAATAAAAATATTAAGCAGTCTGAGGAATGGAAGCTCAGAAAATAAATTGTAGGGAAATTACAATGATCTGATATTGAATATGCTGAAAAAATGATTTTACTTTTATTTTACTTCAGTGCTACAGCTTGTCAGCCTGTATCTGACAACAGGAAATTAAGAGAGTGACTGTAAGATATATATAATTAGATCTGGCCTGAATAAATTGGTACCTCATATATATGTATTTGCACTGATAGATCCACCTGTACAAAGCTTTGTGCCATTTTAAAATATGTATATATTTTTAAGTAAACTGCAATGCATATTAAGTCGTTTTTTCCCCACTTCATTGGACACTTGGGCTGCTGCTGTTATTTTCTGTTTTGCCAATTCATTGGTACAGTGTCTGTGTATACCAGTCAAGGGTGAACCATAAGTATGATTTTTTTCATTAATGTCACACAGGCCTGCTAAAGTTAGAAATATTACTAATAATTTTAAGAATTACAGAAACATCTTCAGTGGTTGAGAATCTTTTTTGCACAGTAACCTGGATAAACAGAATATGTACCATGCACAAACTCTAGAAAATGCATGCTTTAATTATCATGCATGAAATTTAGGTGTTTGCTGAGGTCCTTGCATCTTCACGGTGCTAGTTATGTGTGAAGAGTGCAAGGACTAACTCAACTACTTAATCTTCTTTGCCTAAAACCAGAAGCCTATTATTCACAAACATTTGAAGAAAAGGCTGTACCATACATGGTTTGTCTAATTGACATAATACAAACTACTGGCTTTTGTATTTTGCAAGTTGTTTTTTTTTTTTTTTCCTTGGAGCAAGAATCACAAATGTACTGAATTCAGATAATCGATATTCTGTTGGCTGGTATCTATTCTCTGTAATTTATTACTAAGTTGTAGTTTAGAGTTCTTAATAGATAGGTATGCATGTCCTTTTTCCTCCTGAAGTTGCAGGTCATGCCAGCACAACAGCTGTGACTTTCTACTGAAGTGTTAAATGTATAATAAGAATGGAATATATTTATTTTTTTGTCTTGTAAATTGACAATGAAAACAAAAGTGTGTACTATATTCTTTATATACAGTCATTGCTACATAGAACTGGTTATACAAAGAGTAAAGCCATTTCAAATAAGTGCTTGAGCCTGCACCGCTGAGCAGTTTGAAACAAACAGCCTGTTTCAACTTGCCTTGTGCATTTTAGTATTTAAAGTTTGTTTGTCCTGCACAAACAGCACAGTAATGATTACATATCTGGAAGCTGTCTTTTATTTAAAAAAAAAAGAAATTAAACCAGAATTTGGAAGTGTGTGAGCTGTATGTCTTTTTTGGGGGGGTGGGCACTGAACCTGATTCTTGACATCAGAAACTGTGGCTGTTACCTGATACAGCAAGTCCAGATTCCTCACCTATGTGATTAGTTCTTAATGGATATATGTTTTCTTAATGTTTTTCTCATTTGTATACCCCTGTGGGCTTCTCTGAACAGGTCTTGAGGGCTTTGCCAACAGATGTGCAGCCCCTACTGGAGTTGTGTGTGTCACTGCTCATGAGTGCTGGGCAGCGCATCCACAGAGGTGTTGAACGTGACAGCTGTTTTGTGTGAAGGTGGTTTTAAAAGTTGGTGTGTCTGAAGCACCCTCTTGGACTAATCACAGTGTGATGCTGAGAAGGGCTTGGCACCTTAAAAACTTTTTTCCCAACCTTCAGATACTCAGAGAATAGCAATGTGCCTATTCTGTTTGTGGAGGGCGGGTATGGAAATAAATACACCCACTCTGGCAAGGATTTGACAAGATAGTTTTGAGCAGTGTTACAATTTCAATGTATTCTTGCCGACTCCCGTATTTACAAGTAAGCTGTGTCAGCGACTTGCTCCAAACCTGACTAGCCTTTAACAAGCTCCTCTGCTCTGTCACTTCTTAGAGCTGAGCTCGCAGCTGGCCACACACAATGGCTGTTCTGCCACAGCCCACGGGGCACTGCAGCAGGGATATAGGGAACCCCTAGAAAGCAGGGGTGTGGGAACTGATGGGGGGAGTTACGTTCAACTACTATCCTACCAAAAACTTCCTCTTGTAAGGAAATGCTGTAGTGATGAGCAAATACAGGAGTGTCTACCTGTGTTGCTCTGTGACTATCTATCAGCTGCTGGTAAGCTTTATGCTGAAATGACCAGGGGCGAGGTTTATGAGACTTCACCTGAGACTTCTGAAACCCCCTCACGTTGTTTAGTGCTTTCTGATCCTCCAAAACCTTCTTCTCAGCTCTCCCCCAGCTGTTAACCAGCTCCTTTCTCACAGGTATCAAAAGGAAAGTAGTGAAAGACAGTGGCTTTGTTGAGGGGAACTCTCTTTTCCACTGAGTTTGATGGGTTTGGGGAGCTGTCTTCAGACAAAGATGTGCTGAGAGCCCACAGTTTAAATAGCCTGAATTGATGGCTGCTTCCAGAAGGTGCTGGCCTTGACCACTGACATTGTAGGTGGACTCCTGTTCCTCATCAGAGTCACACACCCCACTGCTGGGCTCGTGCTGCAGTGGGCTCAGATGGTGTTTGCTGTTCCAGGAGTGGCCGAGAGTCCGTCTACAGAGAAAGAAAAAGCAAGAAACTATCCCTGGCTGAGTGAGGGAAGGAAATCAAGGCAGTGAGTATCTTTAAGTCTGAATTTTCTACTGAAATCTGTTCTCCGTGGCTGGTTTTGATCCTGACACATCTTGCTTTTGAGCACTTGTTGGGTACTACGGTGTGGTCTGCAGCACAGATGGCTTTGCTCCAGCCAAGGGACCGCTACATTTTTTTATTCAATCCAGGGATGTGTGAGCTGTGGTAGCAGAGACAGAATTTCACGCCTGCTTTTGGAGCGTTTCCTTTTGGGCCCACCCAAGGACTGGACTACACATGACTCATGAGACCCGTATTACTCCACGCTCTGGCTCTGTCCCCCGTAAATAAGTGGGAAGGGAGGATGAGAACCTCACCTCAGCTACAGAGTAGCCTGGAGAATAGAAGTCGCTTCATATCCTGCAGCAGAGAAGGTCGCCTGTGGGGGGCAGCTGCTGGCTCCCAGCTGTCCTCCTGGAGCTTCCCCCGGGCTGTGGGTGCCGGATCGCTCCCGGGGGGACCTACAGCTGTTCCTCCCCAACGGTGTGGATGCAGACACCGCTTCTGCGCCACAGCGATCCTCCTCACCCCGTCAGCCCTGTCAGGAGCGGCGGCGCGGCTTTCTGCTGCGCTGCAGCAATTCAGCTGACCGCCTGCACTGATGGCCCCTCAGGGCGTCACCTCCCGCCGCGGCGATAAACGCACGGAGCGGTGAAGCGGTCCCGCGGGGGCAGGTGAAGATTTGCCCCCCGAGGGCACAGACTCCGCGCCGGTGGCTTTTAAGCACCTTTCTCTGGTCCCGACGCAGGCTGCAGCGGGGACGTCGGCCCCGCCCCGCCGGCCCGCTCCCCGGGCGGGCTCACCGCGGGAGAGCCGCCCCCGAGGAGGGGCCCCGCCGAGCAGGGCCGGAGCCGCCCCGCCAGGCCCCCAGGCCCGCGCGGAGGGCGGCGGGGCGGGCCAAGATGGCGGCGGGGGCCGGGCGGTACTTTTGCACGGCGGGCCGGGGGCTGGAGCCCTTCCTCGCGCGGGAGGTGCGGGCGCGGCTCGGCGCCACGGAGGTGAGGGGGGAGCCGGTGCCGGTGCCCACCCGGGGCGGGGCGGTCGGGATCGGCGGGGAACGCGGACTCCTTCGCTTGGTGGCTCGGAGCCGGACGGCTGCGGCGTGGGCTGTGCCGCCGCCTGCGTGGGGCCCCGCGGGTCTGGCCTTGGCCTGGGTCGGAAGGGACCCCTAAGGAGCGTCTGGTGCCGCCCCTGCCGTGGGCAGGGACATCGGCTGCTCGGTCAGGCCGTGTGCCCTCGGCACCCCCGGTGAGCTGCGGTCTGCGCTGCCCTCCTCCCTGCGAAGGGGCGAGTGGGTAACAGGACAAGGGGCAACGGGCACAAACTGGAACACGGGAAGTTCCATGTGAATATGAGGAAAAACTTCTTTACTTTGAGGGTGACAGAGCACTGGAACAGGCTGCCCAGGGAGGTTGAGGAATCTCCTTCTCTGGAGATATTCAAAACCTGCCTGGATGTACCCTGTGGAAGTGCTCTGGGGGAACCTGCTTTGGCAGGGGGTTGGACGAGATGATCTCCAGAGGTCCCATTCCAACCCCAACCGTTCTGTGGAATTCTGGGTGTGAGGGGCCACCGGAAGCACTCACCCAAACACCTCCCCGGTTCGGTTTCTGTTTTTCCCCTGAGGTGGTGACGGTGTCTCAGGAAAGGTATTCTTCAGCACAGAGGCGGAGCTGGCGAGCTGAGGAAACTCAAGTCTGGAGAGCGACTGTTTTTGCTGCTTAAGAAACACCCCCCCCTTGCCGTTTCTAGAAAATCGAGGTATGGCACTGACTCCCTTTACTGACAGCTGTAGTTCTAATTGACAGTAACCAATTCTGAAGTGTCTTTCACCCAGATGTGTTTTTCCAATGCTTATTTTTTAGTGTCCTCAAATGGCTTATATAATTGTTTTACATAGGTATCTTACTAGCTGTATTGTGGCTGGCACTGTATGTCACGTGTATGTGTAACACACCACCTCCTCCCCAAAAAAAAGAAACCAAGAAAACAACCATCCTGAAACTGAAGTCCAGTTCCGAACCCCCTTGTTGTGCATTTAAGAATGATCATTTTCTTTTAGGCAAAGTAGATCCAGACGTATATCCTGTGTTGCTTAACTGTTCAGTACCCGGATTTCTTGTAAATCTCATCTGCTCAGGTCACATTCTCTGTCAGTGTTGGAATAAGAATTTCAAGTTTAGATGGACTGATGCCTGCGTGCTGGTGGGGATTTTACTTGGGGAGATCACAGATGACCTTCAGATTTAAGGATCAAATTAACCATGATTCTAAAATTTAAAATGAGAAATAGAAATACCTTTTTTTCCCCCTCCCCCTTGACCAGCTTCAGGGTTTTAAGTGAATTTTCCTCTGTATTCGTTGTGCCTCTCTTGCTGTAGCAAGCTCCAGAGGACTACCCACGGGTGTAAGTTTAGGCATGTGTTAGAGACTTTGCAGGATTGAAGGTGGGTTGATGAATAGCAAGGGGAGATTTCCTTTATAAAAGAATAAACTTGTGGCTTTTTACCTGAGCTGAATCAGTGATTTATGTTCGTGTCCCTCTTTCAATCCTGTAAAGTGTCCCACATCTCTAATCCTGGACCATGTGCTTTCTGGGGAGGATGGCATGGTAGGCTGGTGCTGCATCCTTGGGAATGACTCTCAGAGGTGGTCTGGATTTCTAGAGCTGCTGAATTCTTCTAGAGAATTCAACCCCTGCACAATTTAATCTTGTTTCTGCAGAGCTTGTAATCAGAGGAATGCCCGGGTCTCTGCTGGTGGGGTATGTGGGTGTTGAGAGCTCGGCTGTGCCTGTGGTTCCTGGATTCACACACGAATGAAATCTGAACACAGTCTCTTTTAACAGCTGTTCTCAATCTGTAGGAAAATGAAATGCTGAGCCTGAACTACTTACTCTGAAACTGCTTTTTCTTCCAGGGAAAATGCTGCATGAGATTAAAAGCCTTGTCATTGAGGAGCCAAAGTATTGGCTGGATGTTATCTCTGTTTGGAGAAACCTTCATGGCTGTGAGGGGAAGAAAGATGATGTCTCTCAGGAAAACCGATCGCTTCTCAAGAGAAAATCAGAAGAAGAGATGCATATTGCAACAAAAAGGCAGAAAACAGAACAAGTGACAGAGACTGTGTCTGAGGAATGTCAAGTGGAAGCTGGAGAGAGGTGTATGGTACCAGAGAGAAAGAGTGACCAGGACTGCTGGACTGAAAACAAGATTTCCTTAGAAGACCCTTCCAAAAGCAGTGGAGAGGAACCTATTGCGAATGAGCAGCTTACCTTCAGTTTCAGAGTTTCTTGTCGTTGTAGTGGAGCGATTGCCAAAATACTTTATTCACAGGTATGCTAAAGTATGTATGTCCTAAAATAATTTAGCAAAGGTGAAGAGAGATGTGTAGTTTATTTGTCAGTTCAATTGTGTGTTGTATGTTTTAGAATAGCAAACTGATCTAAGCTTTTTCTGTATTTTCTCAAAATAGCCCTTAACCTGCATTTACCCTCAACAACTGGACATACAAGGGCTGTTGTTAATTTCTGGGCACTGTTTAGCCTGAATATTTTTCCAATCAATGCTTTTTATTGAGGATAAGTAAAGGTAAGAGGTTAAGATAGCTGGGCTTGTGGAGCCTGAGGAGTGATCTGACAGTAGTTTACAGCTACTTAAAGGGCCCTTGCAATGACAGTGGAGCCAGACTCCTCTCAGTTGTGGCAGGCAGTGTAAAAGAAGGGCAAAAGCCAGAACTTTGCAGCTTCGGTGGGCTCTGGTTGGGTATTGGGGAGAAGTTGTTCCCCAGGAGGGTGGTGCAGCCCTGGGAGGTGTCCTGGGGGGATGGATCATGGTCCTTGTGAGAGAGTGGTGGTGTAGAGACCTCCAGGGGCCCTTTCCATCCAGCATTCTTCCCATCTGTAATACCTTTCTACTGTGAGGAAAATAAAAAACCAAACCCTGTGTAGGTGCAATGTATGTAGATTTTTCTAACATGAAGATAACAGTAGTTTACCTAGATTTTTTTTTCCCTACTAAAGCTAGTACCTTGGGAAGGTGGGACACCAACATGAATGCTTGCTTGAATTTGTGCTATGTGTTTGAATACTCTGAAGGTAGCCAGAGCTTTCTAGGTGCCGTAAAACATAAAAATTGTGAGTTGCAGTTGTGCATTCACAGGTTTTCTCTTAGGTAATCTAGTTTCCAGCCATCAGAAATATTTTGTGCGTGATACTTAATTCTAAAATGATGGCAGCTTTTGTTGTAACTTGGGCAAGACTTGAACTTCAGCCTCCCGCACTGCAGCTGAGTGATAGTCACTGTGTCCTGCGGTGTGTTTGCTTTGCCCCTCGCTCACTCTCTCTGCCCTGTTGTACCTCTTCTGGTCCTTGTACGAATTGTTCTCCTAGGGATAAAGAGAGACTCTTTCTTTTCCCAGGTATTTCTGAGGATTGTGCAGTCAAGGCTGTGATCTGTAGATTTTCTTTACTCTGTTATTTTTACTGCCTGTGAATGTTCTTCCCTCTTGCAGGAGATCGGAAGAGCCATTGGCACAGCGCTCATGAAGCAGTGCGGGTGGCGGGCTGATCTGCGGGACCCTGATCTAGAGGTAGTGGTGCTTGTCTGCCAGACGGCCTGTTGCTGCTTCCAGAATTGCCCGCGGTATCTTGTTTTGTTCTCTGCTCCCTTTGCACTCAGGACCGTGGCCTCTCCCTGTTTGTCTTTCTGCTGTTGCATTTAACTAGAAATCCTCTGGTAGCACCGAGCAAAACTTTTTGGTAGCCAACAGTGCATGTGCCTTCCAGAGCACTTAAATAAATACCAGAGCAGCCAGCACGGGCCTGTACGTGAGGGGAAGGGTCCATACAGGCGATGTCTCGGGATCTGGCACGCTTACAAACTGTTGGACTCTGTTGAAAATGGAGATCACCTGAGCCGTTGGGCAGCTAGTTTAGCCTCTGTAGGGGAAGATGAGGAACTCAACTTGAGAATGCCATTTATGGAGAGCGTACTCCTAGAGCTTGTCTCTTACAAACGGCTTGCTTAAGGCACCCTCCATGGCGCAAGCTGCCTGGAGACCTTGGAAAGGACTCCTTGCTCTTGACAAGCTGTTGCTCCATCCCTGTGCTTGGCATGTGGAGGCTGTGTGTGTGTGAGTAGCTGAGTGCTAGTATACAGTGAATAATCTTCTGCTTAGAGTAAATGGTTTCATAATTAAAAATATCCATTCAACGTTACAAAAATTGGTTCCCTTAAAGATTCAAGTGCTTGCTGATGGATTCCTGGCTGATAAAATCCCTTCTTAGCTTGGTTAAATATTAAATCCTCTTTAAAGTGGCATTCAGATTACCTAGTGTGATTTCTTCCCATTTTCTAAACTGTATATTTTTGTTCTTAAAACTAGGATCAAAAGTTCATAGAAGCATCTTCTTTGTGTGGTTTAAAGGAGTTAAAGTTATTGTTGTCAGGTTGAGAGATTCTAATGTTATTTTTTCCTCTTTCAGATCTTTGTACATCTTAATGACATTCACTTTGTGGTGGGGATTCCTCTTTTCAGGTAAGCATTCTTCTCCCCAGATTTGTCTTGGCAGTATCAGAGCAGGCATAATTTCTAAATAGTCTTGCTGTCCACTGTGAGTATCTTCTGGTTTAATATTCACTGGACTGTCCCATTGGTCTTGTGGTCTGTCTGAAGCTTATCTGAGCACGTAGGCCAGACTTTGCAGTGAGTTATGGATAAAAGCAGACTGTGGTTTCAGTCTGTCTGCAGATCTATCCAGTTCATTTGTTCTTTCATATTACATGGGCTTTTCTGGGTGGTTGTACCATTATCTTGTGTTGATTTTTTTGCTGTCTGCAGGCTTCCGTTGGCAAACAGAGAGTATATCAAAACAGCAGGACTGCGGTCAACAGTTGCGTGGGCCATGGCATCTCTGGCTGAAATCAGTGTAAGTGAATGTTCACGGCAAAGATGTAGAGTCCCAAATGAAGGGGACGTTGCTGCTCATCAGGGCTGGAGCTGGAAGCTTTGAAGAAGTGTGGTGATTTTAATGCCCTATGCTCTCATGCATGTGGACAGGGTTTGCCTTACCTGTGATCAGAGTGCACTGTCACCTGCTGTTCAACCAGATATCTGCTGTAATCCCAGGTCATTCTCAGGAGACCTGTTATTCCTTGTACAGATATGTGTCTAAATGGCAAGATTTTTTCACTGTCCAGGCTTCAAACCTTGTTTGGGGTTGTTCTCCCAAGGGAAACCAGAAGCAAGTGTGATGTTTTCCACAGATTAATTTGGTACTTATATCTGTCTGCGATCGAGTTAGAATTTGTGTCTCTAAATGCCACCTCAAGGCTGGATACGTTGATGCATTGTCTTTGGTGAAACTATTACTACTTTTTATTATACTCTCTTACAAGCAAGTCTGGCCTGGTAAACCAGTGATTATTGTTACCTACACTCAATTCAGTGCGAGTGTGTGGGTGATCTGTATGTCCTTCAGTAAGCTTTGTCCTGGGAGAGGAGTCTGTCTTGCTTGGGATGCAATAATCCCTTTATTTTTGTAGGCAGGTGCCTTTGTGCTGGATCCCATGTGTGGGCTAGGAACAATACTGCTGGAAGCTGCCAAAGAGTGGCCTGTGAGTATCACAGTGGCAACAGGCAGGACCTGTGCAACACAGCTTGGTAGTTGCATCAAGAAAGATCTGTCGCACAGTTATACCAAAGTCCATTACTGGAAAGCTGGAACCAAACTAATCTTTCTAGGCAGTTGTTAGAAGTGTTTTAGTGCAGATGTTCTTCCACAGGAACATGAAACCAAGTCCTACGTACTTGTACAGGCGGGTGCTGGGAGCCCTGGCTTTATACCACAGGGTTTGTGTGAGGCAACCATAGACTTTTAAAACTGCCTGGGCTTATCCTGGGAATGGAGGTGTCAATGTGACGGTACAGTCAGTTGTCAATATTAGAGGCAGCGTGGCTGGCTGTAGCTAGCTGGGGTCTTGCTGTTAGGACATAGCCTCAGTATTTCTATAAGTTACAAGTGTCTTGAGCAGACCAGAACATGAAAGGAGTGAAGATAGCAGAGATTTCCCCCATTCCTATGTCCTCTGGTTCTGTGTATTGCTCAGTGTAATGGCAGCAGATATCCCAGCAAGGGGTTTGTCTTGGAAGAGCTGTGCAACAGGGCAGTTGTGAGAAGGGTTTATAAAATAAATACACCTGGTTGTCAACAAAATGTCTTTTCTCTTTTTCTCTGAACAGGAAGCCTGTTACTGGGGTGCTGATATAAGTGATTCACAGTTAGAGGGTGCAGATGTGAATATTAGGACTGCAGGACTGATGGATAAGATTGAGTTACTTAAAGCTTCTGTGAAAGGTATGTGTGTAGGCTTTCCAAGTGAGACATGTTTGAAGTGGTTTTTGTGGTTCTGGGGTTATACAGGTAGTGTAGGTTCTCTTGAGGTGAGGTGTGGTAGAGCTGACTCTCAAGAAATAGCTGAGTAGTGACTCTGTAGTGCTAGCGAATGGGTAATTATTTGTTCTCCCCTCTCTGCTCCCGGGAACTTTGGCAAGAAAGAACTCAGCAGAAGACAATGAAAATAATAATTGTCAGACATGGGCAGTCATCTGTCTTAATGGTAAACTTGTGAATCCCACAAAGAGTACATACTATGTGAGAGTTCTTTGTGTCTAATAGGAACACAGGAAGCAAAGATCCAGGTAAAATGTGGCTTGTAACTTAAATTTACCAGATGAGTAATAGTGGGGGCTCAAGCTCAGCTGAATTGTTGATGTTTTGCAGTAGGAGTGTTTTAAATGTTGATGCCTTTCTCCTGGAAGAGGGAATCTGTTTGCTCTCAGTTCATGAGCTAGTCTGGGGAGAAGGTAATCATTTTATGACCTTATTCTGGACCACAAAGCCTGTGTCTAAATGAGTCCTTTATGACATTCATGACAGACAAAAGGTGGCTGCTTTTCCCCGTGCATGGGTGATGGAAGTATGCATATTATTTTTACGTTGCAATATTTATTTCATAGCAGAATGGTAAGAAATATTATTATTTCTTATTGATAAGAAGATATATAGCTTTATTTCTTACTTAAAAGCTGTGGTTGGGCTTGGCTTCTAGGATAATGGAAGGTACTTTGATGCCAGGCTTTTCTAATACTGAACAAGAAATTGGTGTCTTTGTCAGAAGCTGTTATTTCTGCGTGTTTTGTGAAGGACTGTAGGAAACTTGTCCTTCCATTTGTAGAGACAATTGTTATGAAATTGTTGTGCTGCAAGTGTTGATCCAAGGATAGTCCAAGAACCATCTCCAGCCAGTTCTGGAAAGGCTGGCATAGAATCACAGCAGGGTTTAGGTGAGAAGGGACTGCTGGAGGTCTTTAGTCCTGTCATCTGCTGGGAGTGGGGCTAACCCCAGAGCTGGGTCAGGTTGCTCAGGGCCTTGTCCAGTCGAGTTCTGAGCATCCTGAGGGATGGAGAACCCACAGTCTTGTCCTTTCACATGCTGGCTACACTCTGGCCAGCACAGCCTGCTATGTGGCCCAGCCTTCCTCACCACAAGGGTGCAGTGCTGCCTCATGGTCCGGAGAACTGACTATTCCCAGGATGCAGAAACTCTGGGGAGATACTTCAAAGAGGCTATCTCTGACAGAATCCGTGATTGTGTCTGTAACCAGATTCCTGGAGGGAGAAAAGGGGGATGGAGAGAAATTTAACATGCCATTCCTTGCCATTCATAGGTGTGCATCTGATCATTTGCGCTAGGCTGAGCTTGCAAGCACTTTACTTATCTTTTGCATTTTGCTTGTAAAGATGTACTGCATGTTGAGAAGCAGCAGTTAGTTTGGAACCATGGAGTCCCCTGTTGGTAGAGTCTTGCTATTGGGGCAAACATATCACCAGTAACAGGGAATCTGTAAGCTAAACCTCATCTCGTGCATTTGTCTCTTCACAGTCTGCATGGGGTTGGTGGCTTCCTAGTGCCATTTGTGAGGGTAGGTACAGAAGAAGCTATGAATCTGGGTGTATAACCCACGAAAGAGCTGGCAGAGAGTTTTGTAAGGTGAATGGGGGCATTACTGCTGTTCATTTTTCAGACAGACGGATGTAAAGACCTGCCTTTATTCTGCAGCATTGCCGTTGCCTTCAGAAAGCTTTGACGTTGTGATTTCGGATATTCCGTTTGGGAAGAAGTTTAAGATCACAAAAGACATACAGCTCCTGCCGGATATTCTCCAGGAAATTGAGAGGTACGTGTGGCCTTTGACATGCTTGGCGTTTGGTGTAAATGTCAGCTTCAGGTTTGCTGTATTCCAAACGCTCTCCAGCTCTGTAGTCTGATCCTGTGCGGGCTGTGAAAGTTTGAGTCCTTTACATGTCCTGTAGAGGCTGTTGTGGCTTGTCTTGCACGCTGTGGAAGTGTTGGTGGCAGCGCAAGCTGACAAGGAGTGAGCTTGTTGTGTGAGCCACAGTCACAAATACTCCTTACAAGGCATGACGGAGAAATATTTGTGAGGCACACTCACGAATGTTCTTTATAAAGCAGAAAGGAGAAAGAGGAGAGGATGACCTAGACAAACTTAAAGCATGGCCAGGCAAATAATCCTTTCTCAGTTGAGGTCTCCTTGTATAAAATCATAGGCTTTCCTTTTGGGCTCACAACCAAGCTTTTACCAGCCTGCCTTGGCAGGAAGGATCTCAAACCAGAAAATGGTGCTATGCGTGTTCCTTTCTGTTAGCGTATACTGCCATATCCAGCTAGCCACCTGGTCTGCTTTTAGATGCCTCCTTTCATCTCTCACTCTGTCATTTTGTGGCAGAGTTGAGCCAAGCTAATAGCGGGCTGCTTCTAACAGGCAGTTCAAACCATTTGCCCCTTTATTTCATTTCTTGGCTGAAAACAAGCCCTTTCTGTAGGATTGGTCTTCAGCAGGTGTTGATCTCACTCACCCCATGCAGGAATGTGGTGGAAGGATGGTGAGGAAGGTGAGGTAGCTCCACAGAATGACAGGGCGATCTTATGTCAGCTTGCACTGACCATCCCTCCCTTTGGCCGTGCTTGTCTTCTGGTCTCATTTACTCTGTTGGGCCACCCTAAGCAAAATATTTCCTTGGGAAGGTGGAGGTGAGGAAGGGACCATTACCATGAGAGCCCCACCAGTAAGACTCTTCAATCCACTTACTGTGAACAGAGCCAGGATAGTCTTTTCTTTCCTCTCTTTCAAAGCCAAGTGTAATGTTTGCTCATGTGCTAAGAAAAATAGATTACAAACAATGGTTAACTTTCCTCTGCTTCCTGAGTTTGAAAGGCATTAAGGATCAGTGGAACATGGAAAGGCAGATCTTTTAAAGTTTCCAAAGGGAAAGTCCAGCTTCAGAATTGCCTTAGCAACCTGAGAAGCTCTTGCTGCCCTGGGAAGCTGTTCCTTTGCAGCCTGGTGGAGGCTCATGTGACCCAAAAATGGGCTTTGAAGGTGTTACTGCCCTCAATCCTTGGAAGAATACCAAGAGGGAAAAAACGTAGGTCCATATTCTTTGCTAACCCAATGAAAAGAACTGAAGTCAGAAGTGTTTGGGAGTCAGGACAGGACCCAATTCTCCCATTTAGGAAGAGTTACGAAGGTAGGGAATTTAAATTCCATTTGGATACGTAGCTTACTGAGTTGAGCCATGACCCTTAACGTGTTTAGGTGTTTTATGGAATGCAGCTGGCATCTGAGGTGTCAGCAGTGTTGAGTTCTGCACAGACGAAAGAATGCCAGGCAGGCTGAACACCTAACCTTTATTTTTTCCTGTAATTGCCAGAGTACTTCGTGTTGGAGGCACTCTTGTACTGCTGCTGAGCCGAGATCTCCATAAACGCATGGATGGCATTACCAAGTGTGCTGAAAATGACTCTCCTAATGCCATTTCTGATGGCGCAAGTGAAACCGCCAGTGCAAAAGCCCTGAATATCGATGGGAATTCTTCCTCCTCGGTGAATGATGTTGAAGAATCCTTTCTCAGCAGCAGCAGACAGACACGTTTTGGGTCTCTGCTGCCAGATGGCGTCTATGCAGTTAGTCTTGGAAAGACGGATGCTTTCATCTACAAATACAGGAAGATCTCTACTGCTGGGAATCGGTAGCTTTCTTGCACTGTGCTGAAGTGAACTTGGCTCCTGATACACTTGAAAAGTAGCATGGCAGTGATCTGGGGGAACCCTGCTGATAAACGAACCCTGTGTCTCTTGTTAGCTCACCTCTCTTTGGATGTCCTAAGGCGCTGCTTTTCCCTCTTTGCTTTTTAGGAGAGGGGGAAGATGCCTACTAGTGTTTCAGATGTTTTTACTGTAAAATATTGTAATGAGACAAGAGTCCTCAAATCTTAGTTTAGGCAAAGCCTCTCAGTAGCGGCAGGAGTTTCTTTGGGAGAGATCTTTATTTGCAGAACTGCAAAACAAATGTGGTGATATTAAATGTAAACGGATTTTCACCTTCAGCAGTATTTTTTAGGAAGCACATCTTGTCTGGAGGGGTCTCCAGCTCTTTTTGAGGGCTGGATGTATGCTTTACCTTGCAGTCTTGTATTGTATTTTCAAGCTGGTTTCTGATGAGTTTGAAATGTTGCTATTGAGATCTCTTGGAGTAGGAAATAAACTATTTTCTGTATTAATTCTTTGCAGTGTTTGCATGTGTCTAACAGGTATGCTTTAGCTTTTTAGGGTGAAGAGACTTATTTCTATCAAAAATAATGCTTTTCCTCACTTGGTAATGTTACTCCAAGGGCATGATGTGGAAGATCGAAAAACGTGCCAAGTGGATGAACAATTAGAAGTGACTTCTGCCTGCAAAGAAGCGTATGGAAAAATTCTCCTGAAAAGAGAGAGGTCTTAGCAATTCTTTTAGTCTGTGCAAAAGGTATTGCGGGGGTGGGAGGGAGGATAGTCTAATTCAAGGCTTTCCCATGGCTGCTGAGCTGACAGGGAAGTATTTTTATGGAGGATGACTGCAGATTGCTTTCAGATGCTATTTTGAACAAGCATTTGCAACTTGGCAAGCTGGGATGGACTCGTGCATTGTGTTCCTCTGCTGTGATTAGTGCGGAGATACGATTAGTAGTGTGTCTGGGGTTTGGGGTGTGTGTTTTTTTCTTTTTCTTTTTTTTTCCCCCCTTGATTCTGACAAGGTGCTTTGGCTAGGTAAGGGAAGAGACTTTGATCTTACGGCTAATTGTATTTCAAGAGACTAAAACTTACTGTTACTGAGAACTGCTTGTGGAGCCCCTCCAGCTTTATACAATGCTGAGTTGTCTTTTCAATACAGTTGTCATGCCTGTGGGAAGGGGCCTCTGGTGGCCTGCAGCCTCCCCATTGGAGCAGGCCTGTTGCCAATGCTAGATCACATCAGCTGGGGCTTTGTCTAGCCAAGTCTTCAACCTCTAAGGATGGAGACCCCTCCCTCTCTGGGGATGTGTCCCAAGGGACACCACTCCTCTGGGGAAGGAGCTTTCCTTATGTGAGAGCCTCCCAAGCTGCAATCTGTGGCTGTTGTCCCTCACTGCATTGTCTGATGCTGCAGGAGTTTGGTTCTCTCTGTCTACAACTGCCTTTCAAGCAGTCACAGGCTCCTGGTAGATGCCCCCTCTTCTCCTTTTCACCAGACTACCCACTCCTGGTTCCCTCTCTTCACAGGCACCGTGCTCCAGGCTCCTAACCATTTTTGCAGCCTCTGCTGGCCCCTTTCCTGTTTTCCCACAGCCCTTCTGAACTGCTCTGTGCTGAGTGGTGAAGCGAAGCACAGAAATGCAGGGAAGGCTTGCCCTAAAGCTGTGCTTAATGCTTATGCTGGTTTCTACTGCCATTGCTTCCTGGCATCTTGATTGCTCCCAGATCAATTAATTAATCTCTTGGGTTTTAGTCTGCTTTGTATGTTTGTGTTTCTTAGCCTAATTTGGCACTGACTTCTTCTGCTGTCATTCAGTTGCATGAAGGCAATACTTCTCTGTTCCGCCACCCTTGCCTCTCACCTCCCCTTCCTTCCTCTCCCACCACTTCGCCCTTCAACCAGTCTTTCTCTCACATCTCCCTTCTTCTCTTCCCAGCCCTATGCTCACAACACTCTTGTGCCTGACCCTTTCCCCCCGCCCCATTCCCTTTTGTGTTCATCTTGTATCATCCACCCTTACTGCAGAATTGGCTTCTCTGATCGCTCTGCTTCATCAACAGTGTCTGCTCCGTTCCTGACAGAGCCCGTGCCCTCTGCAAGGCAGCCTGGGGGACCTTCCAGGGGCCTGGCCAACTCTTTCCCTGTGCCCAGCAGGTGTGAAACACTGCTCTGGCAATGAATCTATGGATGCCATGCATCTAGGGCAACGCTGGCTTTTAGGTGATGGCAGAGAATTGTATGTAGCTTTGGATCAGTTGTGACAGATGCATCAACATAGTACAGAAGTCTCTTAATTGTGGGGACTGGCTCTGTCAGTTTGTGTGCTGTCTGACAGATCAGCATGGCGCTCTCCTCTTAACTCACATGTCCCTGCCATTAAGCACTGGAAAATGCAAAGCCACGCCGCTTCTACCATCTCTCCATCCTTCTGTTGCCATAGGTGGCTTCTTGGCTCAGGCAGGAGAGGTTCTCAGGGACTCTTAACCCCAGCATGCTGCACTGCCCTGTAGGGATGCTTGGTGCAAGCACTGTCCAGGCTACGACCCTCTTGGTTTATGAACTTTCTCTGCCTTGCACTTGACACCATTTCCAAGCCATCAACTTGCAGTTGACACAAATGCTTTTGACAGAGGCAGGTATTTTACTAAAGATACTGTAGCTTGACAATTGCCTCATAACCAAGAGATGATCCAGGAATGGACAGAAGTAATTCAATCCTTCTCACAGTGCAGGTCAGGTGCTCAGAATGGAAATCTTGGTTATTTACAAATTACATGGGAACTTCATGTACAAAGGATACACAGAGAGACACAGGTACATGCTGATTTAAAAGAAAAAGGTCTGTTTGGGCATTTTGGGAGAAGGGCACCAAAGCCTTACTTAGGGTCAAGTGTGGAAGATGCTGAATTAAAACATTACAGATGATGCCCTAGGGAAGGGGGTACAATTCTGACTAGGATTCATTTGGCAACAGTGACTTTTCCTTAATGTCTTTATGTACAGATCCTTGAAAACCAGAAATAGCCCTAAATTCTTATGGCAACTTTCCTCCCCCTTTTACATTCCAGTGCAAATATCTTCCTCTACATGGTCTTGGCACGCTGAACTGAAGCACCTGATCCTGAGCCATCTCCATCCTCTGAGAGCTGTCTGCTTTTCAAATCTCTGCTGGGCAGCATGGGAGAACAGCTTGCTGAACAAGTAAAATGCGACAGTCAGATTTTGAAGAATCAGACTTTTGTACTTGGAATCCTGAGTTTAGTTTTCCCTTCACTTCTGCTTCTTCGAGTAAGTCCTGAAAAAATACTGTTCCTCCATCACTGAAGGGTGTTGGTGGCAGGTGGGCAGTCACACAGAGAAGTCTCTGGTGGACTTCAGCTGCATGATGTTGCCCCTGCTAACAAACAAGTAAGCTGTGCAAAGACACCCGGCTGCTACTGTGAATTCCAGACTGCATCAAGTACAAAATACAGACCAGCTGTATCCATGTTCCACATCATCGGGAAGATCATAGACGAATGTGAGAAGGTGGTTTAGGTCATATGATATGCTGGCTGCATGAGTGCACAGAGATACAGTGCAAAATAGTCCTTAAAATGAAATAATTGTGTTGTTATTTTGAGATGTAGCACAGCGTGAATAACAAAATAAATGTCAGGCCTTCCTAATTAAATAACTTGCACCCAGCTTTGTTGGTATGAGTTGTCTTGGGTAGCACACAGGTGATAGTTACCGGCATTTATAATGTTTTCATGTATTACCCAGCTATGTAAGGCTAAGCCCTGGCTCTGTAGTTATGAATTGCATCCAGCAAACTGCTTGGTTGCTACTTCTAAGAATAAGAGAGTCTCCTTTGTGTCTTCAGTCATGCCTGTTCTTCAAACAGAGTAAGGTAGCCAAAGCCTCCATCTGTGATCAGATCTGACCCATGGTACGCAATCACATTGCGCTGTGATGCTGAATCCCCTCTGCAGGAGCAGAGCCTGCTGCACGCCTCAGAGCAGCACGGGGAAATTGTTTTGCATGTGCTGAGTATAATCTGATCTGGAGGTTATTGAGCAGGTAATTTACCTCCACAGGTGGTGCTCTACATACCTCTGTAGAGGGAACCATTCAGGCTAAATAGCTCCCCAGCTCTCTGCCTACCCCTTCCCATTTTTCATTAGGCTATGTTTTTCATTAAGCAGCTAAATTAGCCATGCACAATGAGCCTTTCCTCAGGCCTGTGCTTTCCAAATGTATTAAAAAATACAGCTGTGCTGTGCATTACAGCTGCTCAAATCAAAATATTTCCTCTGGCACAAGAGAAGGTGTTGTGCTTAGCCTTGTGAGTTTGAATGGTTCAAACTCATGCTGGCTTCGTGTTTGCAGATTTTACCTTTCCTCCCCCTCTAACTAGCATCTAATTTTATGACTAAGACTTTTTTTTTTTTTAAGTATTCTCCTTTCCTACTTCAGTGTTAAAACAAATAGTCCACCATCAAGGACTGCAAACTGCAGCAAGAGGCCATTCTGTTCTGGAGAACAGAGAGATCGCTTCGTACATAAAGAGGAGGGAGTGCTTGGTTTAGCCCCATGGTCCTTCCCTGCTGCTGCATGAGGCCTAGAGCATTTTTCACAGGTTTTTTGTTTCTAATTATTTGTTATTCCACTTATACGAGTAAGTGACTCACTTCATGCAGGGCACAGTAACTAGAGATCAGAAGGAAAGGCGTGCTCCATTTACTGGCAGCGCACGCTGCCTACCCAAGGGCAACCTGGTGAAGCCTTCATCTGTAATTAGCATGCTAGAATGACGTGTTACCTGTCGTCAGGAACAGCAAACCTGCAGTGTGCTGGGTGAGGCTTTCCTCCCAAGAGAAGCTGACTGCTGCCACGATGCACCTGCAGAGAACAGCTGCAGCCATGTCTAGGAATCTGGCTGTGATCCTTCTCAAGTCTGTTTCCACCAAATCCAACAGTCAAGAGCAGGTGTTACCATGGACAAGCCTTCCACTGCAGGAGGAAGTGGAGGGACACCTAGAAATAGCCACGAGTGCAGCTGTCCCATGCGAGGCAGACCCACAGTAGGAGTAATCCCTATGAGTAGACCTGTAAGTAGAAAGCGATCCTGTAGCAAGACTGCTACAAACTAGCGGTTTTGTTGCTAAAGCAATTTCTTTTCCCTAGCCTTCCGGCAGCAGAGTCTCAGATGCCAACTTCCAGAAAATAATTTAGTTGACTGATATGGCTGTAAGGACAGCTAAAGCTGGGTGCCTCTGAGGGAGGGACCCAGAACAAAGAAATCCCTGGGCATTTATACACTTACAACCTATGCAACCGCTCTTCACACGCTGTTCAAATGCTCTGGACGTGTCTCTTGGTCCAATGGTAATTAGAGGTCTGGGGTCCTTTTGTTTCTTATTGGATTCTTGGTCTTCCAAGTGAGCTGTGAAACATCTTATCTGCAAGAGTTACAGCTTCTGCTGAATTACAGCTGCTTCTGACAGCTATAGCCTCCTTATCTTCCAGTTTGCACTGGTCTTAAGGCCTTCCTTCAGGTATCCAAGCAACAGATCAAGATAGGTTCAAAAGTTCACAACAATTAGGGCCCAGGGCTTCAGCAACTCTACTACCAATGCTAAGCAAGACTATTCAGACAACAGAATACAGTTAATTGAATTCCTTTAACTGTATCTTTTAACTAAAATTATTCTACAACATTGTAGTTGTGCTGTAAACTTCCCACTATCATGTGACCCACATAATCATATGGCTTCAGCCATGTGACCTTCAATGTGTGGGTGCAGCATGGTTTTATGCAGACACACTGTGATACATTCTTTGTTCTCTATTTCCTTCTAGAGATTTAATTTAAAGTAAGTTGGACGGACAGAAATGCTCCTGTTTCTAAATGCTGGGGTGTTCCCATGCAGACAGGTTCTGCCATAGTTGTTTAGCACATGGCTTCTGTTGTAAGCTTCTGACACCTTTTCCAGTGACACGAGAACTCAGGTTTTCAAGGTGGTGTCTGCAGACCCCTGGAGAGGTGAGAGGAGAGGTCATCTGCCTGTGAAAAGTGACTAAGAGCAGGTTAAGTTCAACAAGGTTAAAAAACCTTGTGTGTGGTGTTTACACTTTCCTGGACGCACCGTAGTGGCCTTCAAGTAAAAATGAGAGTGAAAATTGCTGATGGCTGGGCCCCGGTGGGATCCTGCCTCCTCAGCCCCCTCCTCTGCAAACTAGTGTCTCGTTGCTGTGTTTTTCACATGAAAGGGAGAGCACAAGCCGCGGGCCTCACCAGGGCGGAGTGAGCTGTGCTGAACACTTAAGGAGCAGATGCTGTTCACCCTGGTGGATCATCTTCGTCAGGTTAAAGGGGATGTTGCGCCAGCATACCGGCTGGGAAAAGCGGTATTCAATAGCAGTGCATCTCTGAGTGATGCCCGCTGGAGAGGAAGACGAGGCATTCCCATACCAGGTAACCAAAAACAGTGCTGATCTCCCCTCCCAGCACTGGGAATTAGCCCCCTTTCCCACAGCTAGTCCTTGTCACCTGCCCTCCTCCTCCCCCACTCCTTGTACCATCTGCTCAGCTCCTGCCCTCCCTTTGTAACTCTGAGTAATCAGCTGTGCCCAGCTTCTCCCAGTACCAGCACCTGTGTCTTGGATCCTCCAGAGACCACTGATGGCCAGCAGCACTCATAAAACATTACTATACGGGAGCCTGACTTCTTCCCTCCCGCTGCGAGGATACTGCTTCTCTCTGAAAGACACATGATTATTTCCACACAGAGATGTAGAAAGATGGGGAAATGCTTAACACTGGGCTGCTGAGCTAAGGCAATCAGTGTTTTTCCTCTCATGCTATACTCATGCCTCTCCTGGCAAAGACAAAACCTTCCCAGAAAAGGCCTGCACTGCAGCAGGAGAAACAATGCTCTGACTAATGCAAAATCGCAGGCAGGAGCCCTGCTTGCTGGGAACTGGCTATTGCTAACTTCTCCCAAGCAGCCTGTGCTGGCTGGTGGCAGTGCTGTCTGAGACATGGAACTTGCAGGGCAGAGGGAAGGAGGGGGGAGACGGGCTGGACCTCACACAGGCTTTATTCTTTGCAAGGCGGGGGCAGCGGGGAAGGAAAAACAGGGTGCAGGGGTCTGTCTGGATTCCAGTTCCCACATGCTGCACTGCTGCTCAGTATCCCGAAAGGGCCGCCATCTGGCAAATGCCACAGAGACATGCATCGTCCCTGCAGCCATCGCTGCCCTGGGGCACCATCTCCCTAAAAAAGAGCATTTTTGCCTTCCACATTCTTCGCAGAGCAAATGACAGCATGAGCTGTCACTGACACCTTCTTCTTCCACATGATGCCATGGAGGTGGCTGCTTTAAAAGGCAGTCTCAGGCTGTGTAGCTGCTTACAGATGAACCAGGCACACAGTGCAAAGGGTCTCATCCTTTGTGGGTGCCCCTGCAAAGGGTCTCATCCTTTGTGGGTGCCCCTCCTTGAGCCAGGGTGCTGGGTGCTTGGGAGGGTGGAGCTGGGCTTGCTCAGCTGAACAGGGAGCAACCAGCAAAAGGCATCCCAGGACAGACAGGAGTCTATGTGGGATGCTGCAAGGAAGTGGTACTCAAGAGGTGCTGGCTGTGGTAAGGAGGGGCTGGGGGACGGACAGCTGCTCTGGGGAGGCGTTAAAGAGGAAGAGAACATGGAAAAAGCCAAGTCTTCAGAATGCTGACATCATGCTGGAAAGATTTATTTTCTTTTTTCTGTGAAGCACAACATAAAAGCCTCATGTTTGAGGAGAGGGGAAAAATGTCCAGGCTGCATTGCTGCTTTTTGGTGTCATCCTTAAAAGTCTGAGGCTTAGCTCTTCTCCCTGGACATCAGGAGTGACTGCAACAGGAGTGTACCAGTATGGGACTTGCATACATGCATCTCCCACATCTACAGCCAACTGGGCCCTCTAAATTTAAACTCTCCTCGTACGCTTTCTTTGGGGCACAGCTTACAACCACAATCAATCTGCTCTGGGACTGACACAAACTGCAGCTCTTCCCCTGACCAAAGCAGCTTTCAGCATTCCAGAAAACACTTCCCTGCCCCCTTGTCTGACCCCACCAGGCTCAAGCAGGTGCTCTGTGGCCCCTGTAAGGACACCCTCCCTCTCCCAGAGGCTCCAGTCCCATAAGCAAAAGGGACAGGTTGGCCCCAGGCCACACCTTCCCTCTGCAGCACTGGCAGATGCAGCGCCTTGCCCTTTCATCTGGCACGGAAAGATGCCAGAGGGGTGGGAAGAGGTCTCCAACTGTAGCAAATTGCATTGGCATCACCTAGCTGGAGCCTGCCAATGCATGCCACCCAAGGAGCCAGCACTCCCGCTTCAAGCAGTGGCCAGGATTTAGGGCTGTAGAGCACGAAGTGGCATTTTGGACCTAAGCAGCAGGAGCAGGATGGATGGGTTGTGAGCGCAGCTGGAAATAACAAGGCATCCAGCTTCAGCAAGGTATTTTCTGTGGCTGTGGGTTGCCACTGACTACAGTTGGGGCTTGTGATCCCTGAAGGCAGAGCAGTCAAATGTCACAGCGAATCCCCCACCACACTGGAACAACTCTTAAAGCAAGAGCATTGGCTGAACTGTCACAAAAATGTTTTAACACCCAAATGCAGTTTTACTGCATTCATTTGACCTTTCTGAGCGGTGCTGAAGAGTAGCCCAGCCTGTCTCCCTGCAGCATACAGATCGACTGTCCTAATGTAGCCATGTCTAAGGAATAGGAGGAAAAAGAGAAAGTAGGAGAAGTCGCCCCAAAGCTGGGGGAAGCAAACGATGCCTGATATCCGTTTGATCTGACCTGTTTCTGAAGGCAGCAGAGGGCATATCTCTCAGCTCCATCTGTCCGTCTTGCCAAGGAGAAGAGACACACACACTCCTGGAGAAACCTGTGGGTGTTTTTACAAGAACAGAGGAAGTGCAGGCAGCTGTTGTGGATAGGAAGCAGGATTTAAAGGGAAAAATAGCCCTGCTTGCTTCATTCATTACCATTTATACCTACTTGGCAAGGACCTATTTGGCAAGGGGGTGTTGCGCTCTATGTCAATGACCAGTTTGGGTGCATGGAGCTCTGCCTGGGGATGGAGGAGGAGCTGACAGAGAGCTTATGGGTCAGGATTAAAGGGCGGTCAGGGATGGGAGACATTATAGTGGGCGTCTGCTACAGGCCACCTGACCAGGAAGACCGAGCGGATGAGGCCTTCTACAGACAGATAGATGTAGCCTCACGTTCACAGGCTCTGGTCCTCATGGGGAACTTCAACCACCCCGATACCTGTTGGAAGGACAATACAGCTGGGCACAAGCAATCCAGGAGGTTCCTGGAGTGCGTGGATGACAACTTCCTTCTCCAAGTGACAGAGGAGCCGACGATGAGAGGGGCCACGCTGGACCTTGTTCTCACCAACAAGGAGGGGCTGGTGGGGGACGTGAAGCTCAAGGGCAGTCTTGGCTGCAGCGACCATGAAATGGTGGAGTTCAAGATCCATAGGGCAGCAAGGAGGGCACGCAGTCAGCTCACCACCCTGGACTTCAGGAGAGCAGACTGGCCTCTTCAGGAGGCTTGGGAGAGTCCCTTAGGATAAAGCCCTGGAGGGAAGAGGGGCCCAAGAAAACTGGTGAGTATTCAAGGACCACCTCCTCCACGCTCAGGAGCGATGCATCCCGACAAAGAGGAAGGCAGGCAAAAATGCCGGGAGGCCTGCATGGATGAACAAGGAGCTCCTGGATAAACTCAGGCACAAGAAGGAAGCCTACCAGAGAGTGGAAGCAAGGGCAGGTAGCCTGGGAGGAACACAGGGAAATTGTCCAAGCAGCCAGGGACCAGGTTAGGAAAGCTAAAGCCCTGATAGAATTAAATCTGGCCAGGGATGTCAAGGACAACAGGAAATGCTTCTATAGGTATGTCAGTGATAAAAGGAAGACTAGGGAAAATGTGGGCCCTCTCCAGAAGGAAATAGGAGACCTAGTTACCCAGGATATGGAGAAGGCTGAGGTACTCAATGACTTTTTTGCTTCAATTTTCACCAAAAAGTGCTCTAGCCTCACCACCCAAGTCGCAGAAGGCAGAGGCAGGGACTGGAAGGATGAAGAACCACCCACTGTAGGAGAAGATCAGGTTTGAGACCATCTAAGGAACCTGAAGGTGCACAAGTCCATGGGACCTGATGAGGTGCATCCACGGGTCCTGAGGCAACTGGCGGATGAAGTTGCTGCGCCGCTATCCGTCATTTTTGAGAAGTCATGGCAGTCTGGTGAAGTTTCCACTGACTGGAAAAGGGGAAACATAACCCCCATCTTCAAGAAGAGAAAAAAGGAAGACCCGGGGAACTACAGGCCAGTCAGTCTCACCTCGGTGCCTGGCAAGATCATGGAGCAGGTCCTCCTGGAAACTGTACTGAGGCACATGGAAATCAAGGAGGTGATTGGTGACAGCCAACATGGCTTCACTAAGGGCAAATCATGCCTGACAAATTTGGTGGCCTTCTACGACGGGTTGACAGCACTGGTGGATAGGGGAAGTGCAACTGATGTCATCTACCTGGACCTGTGCAAAGCATTTGACACTGTCCCGCATGACATCCTTGTCTCTAAATTGGAGAGACATGGACTTGACAGATGGACCACTCACTGGATAAAGAATTGGCTGGATGGTCGCACTCAAAGAGTTGTGGTCAACGGCTCGATATCAAAGTGGAGACCAGTGACAAGTGGCGTTCCTCAGGGGTCGGTATTGGGACTGGTCCTGTTTAACATCTTTGTCGGAGACATGGACAGTGGGATTGAGTGTGCCTTCAGCAAGTTTGCTGACGACACCAAGCTGTGTGGTGTAGTCGACACACTGGAGGGAAGGAATGCCATCCAGAGGGACCTTGACAGGCTTGAGAGCTGGGCCTGTGCGAACCGCATGAAGTTCAACAAGACCAAGTGCAAGGTCCTGCATGTGGGTCGGGGCAATCCCAAGCACAAATACAGGCTGGGCAGAGAATGGATTGAGAGCAGCCCTGAGGAGAAGGACTTGGGGGTGATGGTTGATAAGAAGCTCAACATGAGCCGGCAATGTGCACTTGCAGCCTAGGTGGCCAACTGTATTCTGGGCTGCATCAAAAGCAGCGTGGCCAGCAGGTCGAGGGAGGTGATTCTGCCCCTTTACTCCGATCTCGTGAGACCCCACCTGGAGTACTGCGTTCAGCTCTAGGGCCCCCAACATAGAAGGACATGGAGCTGTTGGAACGAGTCCAGAGGAGGGCCATGAAGATGATCAGAGGGCTGGAGAACCTCTCCTATGAAGAGAGGCTGAGAGAATTGGGGCTGTTCAGCCTGGAGAAGGCTCTGGGGAGACCTTACAGCAGCCTTCCAGTACCTGAGGGGGGCCTACAGGAAAGCAGGAGAGGGGCTTTTTACAAGGGCAAGTAGTGACAGGACGAGGGGTAACGGTTTTAAACTGAAAGAGGGTAGATTTAGATTAGATATTAGGAAGAAATTCTTTACTGTGAGGGTGGTGAGACACTGGCACAGGTTGCCCAGAGAAGTTGTGGCTGCCCCCTCCGTGGCAGTGTTCGTGGCTGCCCCCTCCCTGGCAGTGTTCAATGCCAGGTTGGATGGGGCTTTGAGCAACCTGGTCTAGTGGAATTGTGTCCCTGCCCATGGCAGGGGTGTTGGAACTAGATGATCTTTAAGGTCCCTTCCAACCAAAACCATTCTATGATTCTATGACATAACATGGGAAAAACTATAACCCATTTCCCCTCTAATGAGATAAAAATGAAGACTGAGAGGCAACAGCAGGTGGGTGACGAGTGCTGTTGCCGAGGTTGTCAGTGTTCCCCAGCAGGATGTCCGTTAGCCTTTCCGGACTGAGCTCAAACTCCCTGGCATTTCCTTCCGTCACTCATTCAGAGCTGCTGCTACTGCTGAACTTGTCACAGAGCCCAGTCCCCTTGGATCTGCTCATGGAGCATCTGTGGCAGCCCTGTCCAGCTAACCTATGCCTGTCGGCTGTCCCAGCTCTTCTGCAGCAGAAAGCAACACAGTGCGCCCCAAAGACCCCCATCACACACGAAGAAAAATCACAGCAGCCCGAATTCAATTCTGGCAAGTTTGTGACTCTTAATTGCGAGAGCAAAAGTCATAAAAATGAAGCCAAGGACAGGGATGCACGGACCGGGACAGCTGGAGGGACAAATGCACTGACAGACACTATGCAATTTCACAGCCATCACTGCTGCACCTGCCAGAGCTCAACCCCCTCAGCTCATTCTCTGCTCTGATAATCACACATTGAAATGGGGCTGTGTCCAGCTCACTGTCCCCATGCACCTTCTCAGTGGAGAGGAGGGTACCCCATGCCAACATCCTTGGCAAGGCAGGATGGGGCGGTGAGCAGATGGTGCATCTTTGTGCCCAAAGTCCCCCCTCATCCCACTCTTTTTATTTCACCCATCAGTCACTGGCAGCAGGAGTGTGGTGGGAAAAGCCACTCCTGGTTCACTGGCACAGAGCCCAAGAGGTGCCCTAGGACCCACACGCCACAGAGCCACGCTCCAGGGTTTGCATATCTGGGGAGAAGGGTTCCCACCGCCATTGGGTGCCTGTTTCCCACACAGAGAGGGTGGGAGGCACGGCCAGGGTTGGAGGCAAGCACCCACATGCCTCCTCCACACTGGAAACCTGTGTGCAAGATGGGAGCGGAAGCAGGACTGGCAGCACTGGTGTAAGAGGAGAGGGAGTGCGCATTTTATCCCATGGGGGCATACACAACACTCCAAAACATCGCAAAACAAGGGAAATCAGTCCAATGGATGAGGGGAAGACATTGCCCAGCCAAGGTGTGTTGGATGGGTCTGCACAGATGCTGCAACAGTGGTGCAGGGGACTGGCAGGTGCACAGTATGGTGCAGATGTGGGGACATCCATAATGTGTGGTTCCCATGCCCCACTGGGGAAGGACAGATACCCCACAGGAGCCAGCAAGGGCCCCAGGAGCTCCTGCGGGAGCTGACACCAGAGGCTGTGGGCAACTGGGCAATGCTGGGATCCCAGCGTGTTCCCAGTCTTGTGCGCTGGGGCAAGGAGCACCGGGTTCCCATGCACTGCGGTGTGGGGAATCATAGAATTGTTTTCATTGGAAAGGACCTTTAAGATCATTGAGTCCAACCGTAGACCTAACACTACCAAGTCCACCACTAAACCATGTCTCTAAGCACCACACCTACTCGTCTTTTAAATACCTCCAGGGATGGTGACCCAACCACTTCCCTGGGCAGCCTGTTCCAATGTTTGACAACCCTTTCAGTGAAGAAATTTTTCCTGATATCCAATCTAAACCTCCCCTGGCACAACTTGAGGCCGTTTCCTCTCATCCTATCGCTTGTTACCTGGGAGAAGAGACTAACACCTGCCAGGCTACAGCCTCCTTTTAGGTAGTTGTAGACCACGATAAGGTTTCCCTTGAGCCTCCTTTTCTCCAGACTAACCAACCCCAGCTCCCTCAGCCGCTCCTCATAAGACTTGTTCTCCAGACCCTTCACTGGCTTCCTTGCCCTTCTTTGGACTCTCTCCAGCACCTCAATATCTCTCTTGAAGTAAGGGGCCCAAAACTGAACGCAGTATCTGAGATGCGGCCTCACCAGTGCCGAGTACAGAGGGACAATCACTTCCCTTGTCCTGCTGGACACACTATTTCTGGTATGGGCTAGGATGCTGTTGGCCTTCTTGGCCACCTGGGCACACTGAACAGGGGCTGCACACCAGGGGAGAAGGGAGGTGGTCCCCAGTGCACGGAGACAGCATCAGCATGGGGGGGTCCTTGGGCTTCGGGTGCTGCAGGGGCCCGCAGCTGCATGCACAGCAGGGCTGGCTCTGAGGAGGGGTCCCCACCTGCATGCACAGGGGCTGGTGAATTCGCATGTCCTCAGCTGCATACATGGGCTCTGGGGATGGATTGCGTTTCCCGTGCCAAGGGGCTAGCTCTGGGGGTTGCCGCCTACGTGCTCAGGTGCTGTCTTATTTTTCGGGGGGGATCTCGGTGAACGTGCACGGGGCTGGCTTTTTGGGTTCCCGGCTGCACGCGCAGGGGCTGAACTCGGGCATCCCCGAGCCGGCACCGCCGCTCACCCCTGCGGACGAAGCTGTCGAGGCGGGCGCCGATGCCCGGGCAGCAGCAGGTCCGCCGCCCCCGGCGTGCGTGGTGAAGACGGGCCAGGCGCGGCCCGGGGGCGGCGGGGGGAAGAGGCGCAGCGGCAGAGGCCGCCGCCGGGCGTCCCCTCGTACCAGCGGCTGGTGCCCAGCGGTGCCGCCGGCAACCCCAGCGCGGACAGGCTAAGGCACAGCCCGGGAGTACTGCCCACCGCCCGGCACCGCCCGCACGGCGGAGGCGGAGGGAGGTGTCGAGCGCGGCGCGCTCCTCGCACCCTCACCCGGGGCCGGGCGCGGGGACCCCAGGGGGGAGAACTGAGAGCTCCAGGGGGCCAGAGCGGGGGAACCGGCCGGGAGCCGCCGCCCCGCCGGTCCTCGCCTGCGCCGCTGCACGGCGGTGCCCTGCGGCAGGCAACTGCGCAAGCAAAATCGCCCCGCCTGGTGCTGACCCGCGCAGGCGCAAGGGGTGACACCAGGGAGCGGGGCGGGGGGGTGGCGCCCCTTAGCGCCTGCGCGGGGCGGAGGCGCGGCGCCATGTTGCCGGAGCGGGCCGGGGGGAGGCGGTGAGCGTTCCGGTATCGGGTTCCCTCCCCCTCTCCTCACCCTCCCCCGGCCTGGGGGGCCGCGGCCGAGCGGGGCCTCTCCCGGCACCATGAGCGGCGGCGGAGGTGGCGGGCGGGTGTGCGACCTGTCCCGGCGCAACCCACAGGAGGACTTCGAGCTCATCCAGCGCATCGGCAGCGGCACCTACGGCGACGTCTACAAGGTAGACGCAGCACCGCGGTCCGGGGGGGGAGTGGTCGTCTTTCCCCCCCCCCTCACGGTTGCTGAGCGACTGGGTTGCCCCCCCAGCCCCGCCCCGAAAGTCTGAGGGGGGCTTCCATTGCCAAGCGACGCCCCCTTCCCCCCCTCCGGCGCTGAGGGGACTCCCGCCGTTGCGGGCAGCGAGGTCGTCCCCCGTTCACCCCTCTAGTGGGGCCTGCCTCGTCGCACCGGCCCCAGTCGTATGGGCGCCCGGCCTGGCCCTCCCGGCTCCCCTCCGGAGGGGCCCTGCTCTCCGCATCTCTCCCTGCCGCTGGCCTGGCCGCGTCTCCGGCTTGGTCGGCCCGTGCGAGAGGGTGATCCCCGGGGGCTGCCTTGGTGCTTGGGGGCGGCTGGGTCCTGCTGCTGACTGGTGGAGCGGGACCGCGGCGCTCTGCTGGCTTCATGCGGCCGCGAAGCAGCCCCGGGAGCCGCTTCATGCCGCTGCTGGGTGCCGGCTCGGGGCGTCTGTTTCATGGGCGGAGCCTGGGGGTCGGCTCCTCGCCAGACCGAGCCGGGGGCTGAGGGGATGCGGGAAGCGCACGCTTGCTTGCTCATTCCCAGCCCAAACGCCACTTTACATCGTGTGCCTGAAGGCGAGCAGTGCTGTTCATCGCGGGTACTGCTCCTGTCGCTGTCTTGGGTGGAAATACCAGGGTTTTGTGCTTGTGTCTTTGCAAAACGTGAGGCTGACCATTCAGAAGGCAAACTGGAGAGTCAGGAAAGGTGTCGTCAGGATCAGTCTTTCACGGTCCTGTCCTAACTTCAGAAACGTAGGAAAAGCAAAGCTAAAGGAACAGCAGCTGAACATAAGTTTGGCTTTTTGGGCTCTATAGTGTGCTTTGACATTATTCTCTGCTCTGCAGCGTATGTTGTTATTTGTGTATTCAGTTGAACTCTTGCCTGATGGGATGCGGCAGCCTGTCCCTCAGGTAGGATGGCACTGGTTGTTACCTGCTCCTGTTTGGTAGTGCAGCACAGAGGAGAATTGAAGTTTGTTGTGTGCAGCCTGTTGGAAGCATCACTTTCACTGTGTGCTTTCCAAGTGTCTTCTGGTCTGTTTTTGTCATCACAGGGTGGGTGTGTGTATTTAAGAAAACTTGTATCGGAAGGCAGGACTGGAGGGAAATGTTTAGAGCCCTTCCACAGTTTGAGGTGCACAAAACTGGTGCTGATGCTGCGTTTGACTCTTAAGTGAATGCGCCTAGAATGAAGTCATGTTTGGGTTGGGGCAATTTTGGTTTAATCTCAGCTTGCTTAAATGTTATGAAAGTTTCAGGACCTAAATCCTCTTGTTACTGCACTCTTAGTGTGCTAACTCCCTCCTTTATTAATTGTTTAATTGAAAGGGGTTTTTGTGTTGTTTTCCCCACCTTACCAGCTTTCTTTGAGTATTTGTGTACTATACTGATGTTTTAATTATGCAAGTCTACTTGCCTTATGCTCTGTGGTTTTTTTTTGTTTTTCTGCAAACTGTTGTCTTAATGTGCTCAGCTCTGTTTCTGTTGCAGTTTTTAACTGGCGTATTGACTCTGTGATATCTTGTCAATCAGGTTTTTTCAGTGCTCTGAATGTGATTTTGATGGATGTGAATTAGCCGAGTCATCAGTGTTTATGGTTTAATTTTAAGGATATTCTCCCCCACCAGAGAGTGAATATTAACATTTGCGATACCACTATGCATTTGAAACCTGTTAAGTTTCATTGGATTTGTCAAGATTTTCTGATGATTATTGTGCTTACATTGCAGTGGCCTTCAGTTTGGTGCTCTGTGAGTGGCCAGTGTTTGGCACTGCTTGTGAGGTTTTTTTGTTTGAGGCACAGAAGTTCTCCCTCAGAGTGGGTTTGTTTATGTTTGCAGTCTTCCTGTGACAGCTGAGATAGAAGGTGATCTACCAGGACCAGGATATACTAGGCTGGTATTATAATTAATTATTTCTTCTAGATGAGAGAGAAGTAAGTGCTTTCTGATTAGGTTGTGGACAGTGTAGGGAAAATGAGATGTGCTTTTCTCCTGGATGGATTATTGCCTATTTCATTTTGAGGCAAGGTCTTGCCCAAGGCGTCTCCAAAGTCGAGCATGAAAGTAGCCCAAAAATAGTAATGAAAGCTGGTTACTTTTAATGTGACAAAGAGGAAGTAATATAGTCCTAGGTGTCATCCACATGTGAGCTTACTAGGGCTTTATCTTAAATTTGTGGGGGATTTCATAAAGCCTCTTTCATTTGCTTCATCCTGTCATCGGTAGGTGAACTTTGAGGTTGAGGAAATAATCGTGTGAAATTGAGATTAGCTGTGTGACAATGGTGCTCATCAGTGGTGGGATTTCAGCAGAGTGGATCCAAGCACTGGATGTACTCGGGCAGCCTCAAACTATTCTTTGTAAATTGTGGTTTTCCACTCTTGGCAGGGAGAGTCAGGTAGGGAGGTGTTTTTACTGTGAGTAGGTAGAGGTTATTGCCTTAATAAGATGACAATCTTGTTACGTTGACATTCTTGCTAAATGCTGACCTTTCTGTAACCTGCTTTTGTGGCAAAGTGCTGAGGAGCTGAAAGCACAGCAGGCTGGCATCTAGTTCCTTGCTCCATTTCAGTTGAACTGAGCTACAACAGGGCATGGGTTAAATGTTTGATTTGTTTACAAAATAAATTATATATATTGAAACAAAAGAGGCAGAGTCTCTACTCTGAAGATTTTTGAATTTGAAGTAAGAGCCCATGGTGCGGACTGAACTATGGAGACTCCAAACGAACAAGGATATGGGTCAGATATGGATCCTGCTGCTGTGTGTCCTGCTGTTCAGCCGGTACCTGGAGACGTGCTAGTGCACCACAAGTACGGATTTTTGCCTTGAGCCAATGTTTTAGAATTATGTGCCCTCCCACCCAAGTTCAATATTATCTTCTTCAAGGCTTCTTTGAAAGCTGAATTCATCATAAGAAAGGTAATGGGTAACTTGTTCATGCCATCAGGTCTCGATCAGATATGCACAGTCAACAATAATGTCTCTCTTCTAACTAGCACCAGTGCAAGTTTGTTGAAGGAGATGAAGCTTCATCTGGGTTGCTTAGTTCTTAACGAACCTCGGAGACATAAACACTGCACATAACACTGTTTTCAGTGAGGGTCTGAAAGAGGGACAATGTTTGGGTTTGTAAAATTTTCTTCAGTGAAGCTATGCTGCCATGATAGATTAGGTAGCTAAAACGTTAATATTGCAAAGTTCTCATCAGAAGTTCAAGTAAAACACAGGACTTAAAATCTGTTCCTTTGTCCAGAGATGTCTCCTCTCAAGACTGCCGAAGTTAATGGTGAAATCGAGTTACTACTTTGTAAGACGGTTGATGTATCTGTAACAAAACAGACAACCTGCTAATAGTGTTTTTTTGGAGTTGAGTATTCTTGAGGGTTGCGTATCACGTTTTCATTTGCATGGTTTTGTTTCCTATATCTCAATAAACTGACTCGTCAAGTAATTTAGCTTCATCTAAAGTCTAGTTGAGAGACTGATAGCAAAATTGCTTTTCTGATTGCAGTTACATGTCAGGAAAATTCTTGAATTTCACCTTCTGTTTCTGTCAAATATTCTCGTCCAAAATTACACCACCTAGAAAGAGTGAGGATTAGTTCTGCTGTTGTACAAGTAGTATCTGTCCTTTGTGTTTCTGTGTTTCACTGTTGCAAAGAATTTAATTGTGTAGGACGGCCAGCAAACTGTGAACAAGACAAGGAGTTACGATTTTTTGGTTGTGAAAAAGAGACACTGTCCTGCCCTGCTCAGTTTCAGGAAATATTCCTAGAGTTAAATGAGGTGGTTGCTTAGTTTAGTTTGCTCTGTGTTTACTTCATCTCTCATTTAGAAAGACTTTTGTGTCTCTCGGTATGAAATTGCCATTCTGATCATTGCTGTTCCCAGGCCCTCTGTAATTTATGCCATTCTTTTAGGGTTTGGGTTACAAGTGCTGCATATGACATTCTGACAGATACCATATTAATAATCTATAATTTTCCTGTTTGCCCCCATCCTAATACCTTTGGTTTTGGAAGCATATTCTGAGGTGATTGTAGGTCCATTTCTTTTGTTCATATCATTAATTTATATCACCGCATATCTTGGAAAAAATAATTGCTTTGGTTTAATAAAGGTTGAACTTCATTTGCCATCTCACAGGTAATTCATCTAGTGATGACAAAAAGAAAGGCCCTTCTTTCCTCTTTACTGAAATTCAAATAGTTGTGATAATTAGTGAGATTATCGTTCCTGCAAAGGTATCTGCTGTACCACGTCTGCCTTATTTCAGTTCTTTTCACCATTTATGGCTTCAGCCAGTTAACAAATGAAGACACAGAACTCAGTAGGCTGCGCTTTGCTTGAGGTCTCATTTAAAAAAAGAAAAAGCCTGATTTTCTTCTCCCCAGCCCTTTGGCATGAGAGTTGGTCTTGGTGAGGGAGGTCCTGTATCTACCAGCTCAGCTGCTTCATGCTGAAACTCTTGGATTCTGTGGGTATCTCTAGGGCACACCTGGTGACTGTTACTGCTTTGTGCTCTCAGCTGTGTTCTGGAGTCTCTGGTTTCTGATAGTGCTCCTGCATGTTGCTGGAAGAGAATGTGTCCGGAAGAGATGAACCTGAACTTTGATGAACTCCCAGTTTGCAGAGTCCTACACACAGATCTCTTCTTTCCATGTGTGCGCCCTTGTTCCTCTTCCCTGGGGTGATCCAGTAAGGCATCAGCTCTTCTACAGCTTTGCTGCTTCTGAAATAACTGGAACTGGGCCTTGTAGTTGTGTGCTTTTTGATAGGCATTTTAGTCTTCCCTTCTTCTTGATTGACCTTACAGCTGTTGAAGCTCCTTTTGACTTTGCTAGGAATAAATGTCTATGTTTTGAAGGCTCTCTATTTCAGCTTTAATTGTCTTTTGAAGCTTGTCAGGCAGGCAGAGAGGGGTGGATTTTTGCCATCCCATTTTTACTGTTCTGAGGAAGTACTACTGGGTTTAGTTTCTGTGACTGTGGTTTCCTTAACCAATAGTCTATGCCTTGCTTAGGGATTTTTGTTTGCCTTTGTTTCAGACCTTTTTGTTTAACATCACCTTTATCAAAGCATTGCTTTCTAAAACTGTAGCTCTGTCATGTTTTGGTATCATACCTCCTACCAGAATGTGGAACCTAATTATTTTTAGCGTCATTCTTAGTCGTTCAATTCCTGTTAATTACAGCTGTGACTTTGCAGGATAGACTGAACTGAGGTAACAGCTCACTGTTGCCCGAGAGGGGCGATTCCCTCCCCTGCTCCTGGCTGTCTTGCCGTTTACCTTGGGTTAGCTCTGGCGCTCAGCGTGATGCCTGGGCTGGCGTGGTTAGCTCACCTGGCAGGAAAGTGACCAAAAAAAGGGAGGCAGGTGGCTTTCTGCTGGCTTGGGGAGTTGAATCAGCTCCTGGGGGAGTTTGAGAGAGCCTGAAGGGGAGGGACTGTAGGGCTGGAAGCAAGGGGGTTGGGAAGCTGTTCAGGTGCGTTTTCCTGAAGAGCGGAGCTAATCCAGGTCAGGAAGCCTGTCTGTGCCCTGGCACCAGTTATCCCGTGAAGTAGCAACTTGTTTAGAGATGACTCGGCTGCATTTTGTTCAACAATTCACACAGGAAGTAGTCAAAACCAGAAGTGCCCTGTTGTTACTGTCTTAGACTTTGCTTTTTGGCCTGGATTTTGTTGCAGCATTATATGCTTTGTATTACCAGCTTCCATCTGAAGGACAAATATAAACTTGGCAAGAGATTTGCCTCCTTGGATCTTGGATTTTATGTCTATACTCGTTCAGCTGCACAGACCTCTCCTTCTCATGAATCTGCTATTGTGGTATATGTTAGGGGCAGTACCAAATACTAGCTGTCCTCCTCCTTTTCTTCTTCCACCTCCTTTTCTTTTCAGACCCACGCCATGCACATCTCTCGCTCGACTGGTGTTTCCCAATAGAGCCCATCTGAGTTCTACCCCACTGCATTGCTCTTTCCTTCTCTATTTCAGAGTAATAAGGCCCTTCCAATTGTGAGGCATTTTGGTTAATGGATTTTTATATCATAGAATAACAGCAAAACCTGGATTTTTCTAGCTTTTATTTCTAGTTGATGTCAGTTTTTTATGTAACATTTTGATCTGATACCCTACTGTTGTCACAGAGATGGTAGCAATTATTTCCTGTTTAATTAGGTAGTGCTTCTGCAGCTTGACTTAGTAGTTGGTGAGGTTTTTTTAAAGCTCCTCCCCAGATATTGCAATCTAGATTTCTGGAAGAGCATCGTTCTTTTCTGTGATTCTGTGATTCTTTTAGCCTCTGATAGAATGAGGATCCTTATATGGTTTTCCAGAGCAGACATTGTATAAATGCTGTACACATTTGATAATGTGACTGCACATAGATGCAGGTAATGTAGGCTGATCTTTGCTTCTGGAAAGCCTGTGTAATGCATTCCCATTGCCATAGTGAAATCTGCATGTGAAGGAATTAGTTACAGGCTCCTGCTCATGGAAACGGGGATGGGAGGAAGAGCTCTTGGCTTTTGCTGTTTACCTCATCATCACAAAGGCTGGGAGTTAGAGCACTTAAGGTGCAAGTGGAAACAGAATATAAATATGTGTTTTCCTACATGAGCCTCTTTGAAATTTTTGGTTGCATTTGCCAACTCAAAAGTGCTTGCTTGAAATTGTTCTTCAACCCTTATTAATGCTCCTTATTGATGCTCCAATGTCAAACCCTGTAAGTAATTGGCAACTTCACTGTGATTATGCTAAATGAAAGCATAAGGCAGTGTCCTTAACATACTGAGCTATTGTGTGGTATGTATGCGCACACTCTCAAAGTAAGAGTTGGAGCCAGCTCCAACACGTGTTGAAAAGCATACGGTACTTCAGTCTTTCTCAGTCTCTCATTCCTGTGAGCTTAGGCAAGGAATTGTTTCACAGCTGATGATTTCAAAGGTATTTGATGAGATCTAGGAGAACCTGTCAGGGGTATCCTTATCCTTTGCAAGGAACCTTCATGTCACTACCATCTCTTTTTCTTTCTTTTTTTTTTTTTTTTATACCCAGATTAACAAAGGCAATTCATATTCTTAGTTGTGACAACACTTTCAATGCTAATAACCCAAATGGAACAGGATGCAAAGTGATGATTTATTCAGGTTGTTGACTTCAAGTCATGTTTTCTTTTCTTCAGTAACAGTTCATGCCCTTAAGCAGTTGGTATCCTGCTGTTCCTGAACGCATTGGTGACCTGCATTAAATCAGATTTTGTTCCTCCTTTCTGCCTTTTGTGAGCCCTGGCTGATACTGGTCCAGAGAATGGCCAGCTGGCCAAAGAGTCCTGCTACTGCTGGTGTTGAAGAAAGGAAGCAATGCCTAAGCTGCAGGTGAAAAGACACGACATTAGATCTTTCCTGCCCACGGTTTTCAACAGTTCTTCAATGCCTTGTTCTCAAACGAAGAAATCCCTTTGTGATGGGAGGGGGCCGAATCAGCCACGAGGTGTGGGGAGCACAGGTTTGGCAAGGCTGCCTGCTGCTCGGACTGTGCTCCTTTGGCTGGGATTTTGCATGTCCTGCTCCAGGTGTATCTATAGATTTTTCTGTCTACTATGGGTGGCTTTTTGGCCCATAAGACTTTGTGACGAGTATCCTCATATGTTTTAAGCAGGTTTGTTCCGAAATTGTCACTAGTACCTACCCACCTTCTGTCTTGTTTTAGTTGCCATAGCACTCTGCAGAGCATAGTGACCTATGGAGCCATAGTCAGAGAAACTAATTTCTGACAGCTGAACAAAGGATTGTTAAAAGTAAATAAAATAAAAACAATTTACCAGACATTTTTTGCTAGACTAGCAATGTCCCTGAAGCCTGTGAAATTTTTCCAGCTTGGCTTGCACGTCCCAGCTGAATGCAGGATATGTAACTTAATGATCTCCTCTCTTGTATCCACTACAGTTGTATCTCATTGATTACCTTACCAGTACCAGTTGCCCCAGAACAGGTCTTTAAGTATTAGCAAGACTCCCTGATGATCTCAGGTCTTCATTAAAGCTTAAGTAATTTTTCTTGTTAATCTCGGAGGTTAAAAAAATGCTGACCTTTGATTCATGAACATCTTGCCTCTGTGTTTGTTTCTCACTATGAAAAGAATGTGTTGGGGAAAAAAATAAGGAACAAAAATCTTAGCTCATGCTTGAGTGGTGCCACTTTCTCATGTGTTGCCTTCATTCTCTGGCACAGATAAAAGGAACTCCTATTTTTGCTGTTCTTAATGTCTTTGCGTCTTTGTTCCACCATACAGCGATGAGTGGAGACCCTGCTGCCATTGGCGGGTTGGGCAAATAATGACTTACAGGGAAGGCTGACAGAGTAAATCTATTTTTTAGCTGTTTTTCCCACAATCTATCAAGTTTGGACTACTTGACTTTTATAGGATTGCCACTGGTCCCAGGATCTAGCCATAACCATCTGCCTGCAAATTATTCGCAAATGCCAGTACTCCCAGCATTGCAGAAGAGCCTTGCCACACCAAGGAGCAGTGAGAGATGTGAGATCAGCTGTGCTAGGAGCCACCTGGGTAGATCTCTAAACACAGGAATACACACTGTGTTTATTTCCAGACTTTATTGCTGGCTATTTTTAATAGTCTTAGGGGTTTTTTTCCCCTCCGCTTGTGGTTCCACAACCAGCTATGAAGCTGCCATGGTAAGAATCAATACCTTACAGGATTTGGTGAGTCTCATGGCCTTGCAAATCAATTTATTTAAAAAAAACAAAGAAAAGGTAGTTTGTATATTGGAGAGGGTATCTCAATAAAAGGTGTGAGCCCTTGAGCTCCTAAGGTGACTTAAATGACACCATTAGCCACTGTAAAGGTGGGCACCTATCTGTGCCATTAAATCTGTAATTCTGGCCTTTTCTGATGGGAAAGTGGATGGGGAGAAATGACAAAAGCAGGACTGGTCTCCCCTTCTCTGCCCTGTGTAGGGGGTGGAGAAGGCATGGCATTCAGTGCATCTCTGGGTACCAAGACGCCCCTGGGGAGAGGAGAGGCTGTAGCTGAGCATCCTTCAGGAGCTGCTGCTTCAGCGCTGGGGTGCAGGTTTGCTGCCCCCTCCCCGTGGCTGGGTGCGGGGGCATGGAAGTATCCTGAAAGCAGAGGACAAATGGCTCCTCAGTTTTCAGTTAGTAGTCAAATGCAACAGTTCTAGAAGAGAAATCATTATTGTCATAATTTATGTTGCTTCTTAATGGCTTTTTCAGAATTTATCTTCTTTGGTTACTCAGTAGAACATAGGCTTCAGCACGACAGAGCCCCATACAAAATGCAGTTAAGCCAGTGAGTAATTGCTGGTGAAGTTGGCCATGGAGCTGCTGTGTGTACGAGGGGAATGCTTTCAAATGCCTTTGTTTGCTAGCTTGTTTTCTTTGCGCCCTTGCAGCGAGGGGAGGATGCTGTCGCTGGTGGAGAGTAAGGACCAAGGGGCATGTAGTCACATGAGCAGGTAGCATTGCATCACTCTCATGGGAGTCTTGGAAGCAGTCACATAACGCTGCAGGGTACAGTGCTTGATGCTCCCTGGGCCCTGCTTGTCTGCTTCGAGACGTGTGTATGTTATAACTGCTTTGCAGTCAGTATCTCAGTGGTTGGTTTGTTTATGGATTTTAATATGGAAGTACAGCATGGTTGAGGACTTGCGTAATTTAGGACTTTCCTGTGGCAGCGCAAGGTTTCCTGAGCATACTTAAAGCTTCAGATCTCAGTACAAATTAGCTGCCTAGTGGGTTTTTTTTTGTGAGATAGCTTGCTTTGTTGTTAGAAAATAAATCCAGGATGAGAAGTTTTGTTGGAAGAGTGCTTACTACAAACGTGTATTGGACAAGAGCATGCTAGCGACAGAATTCTTACTGCTTGATTCACTGTTATTGAGCACAGACGTGGATTATTTTAAATAAGTGTTTTGGATATAACAGAACTCAATAATGATGCTTATCAAATGAAAATACATGCTGTAAGCCCAATAAAAAGTAAACTTATGGTGTATTTGGAAAAAAAATTCTAACCTTGCATGAAACGTAAATATACAAGATGTTCTAATTTGTTGGCTCCTGCTGAGATTGCGTTTGCTTCAAAAAAAAAAAAACAAACCCAAGTGGTTTCACAAGGTTTGGGACCATTGTGTATCTCAGTTGCTGTTTGACTCAGTCTTGTCAGAGGATGTCGAGAAGGCAGAGCTGGTTGCTGTGTTCTGCTCTAACCTTTTTTTTTTGTTTTTGTTTTTTTTTTTTTTGTAGGCTCGAAATGTCAATACGGGTGAGCTAGCAGCAATTAAAGTAATAAAACTAGAACCAGGTAAGTGTTTCTTAACTGAAGTAGACCACAGAAACAAAATATTTTCATGCTTAAGATACAATTGTACAAAATCAATTGAGTCCACTTATTGGAAGAATGGATAATTGTTGCCTTTTAGTGTAGGACAAAATACACTGTTCTAAAAAAATAAAAAGCATGACAAGCAAGATGTGAGAGGAAAAGATGTAACTGAGTACAATTAAAGGAAAGCTGATTAAAACTTCAGTGAGAGTTGTGGTATTTTGTCTTAAGTACTATGTTTTCAACCCATGTGATACAAAACCCTGAGTAGAACAAAAGAAATGAGGAAGTTGGCAAGGCAGAAAAGAACTCACCTGGAGAGAGTGTAGAGGGAGAAATAAAAGGAAGGAAGGGTGAAATAATAGGTGAGCATTAGTATCGGGGAACTGAGTACATTTCCTGAAATTATCTTGGAGACTCTGATTAGGACGTCACTGTATGCTAGATTTATGCTTGAACTGTGCTTGTGTTGTGATTTCACAAAGTACATATGCCCTACAGACCAGTTATTAGCCTGTAAATGCTGTCCTATTCATATGGCTAGACTTGTTGAACAAGAGTACAGTAATCTGGGAAGTAAAATGTATGGACTTCTTGTTTAACTCATAACTGTTGGTGTTCCCTTTCAAGATTTAATGTTGAGGAGGGAAATATCTTTACTACTACCTGGTTTGATCTTTAAGGTCATGCAGGCAAGAAGGGAAAGAAGTTGCTACTGTCTTCTGTTTTTTTCTCTTACAGTTCTGGAAGTAATTAGCAATGTTGTGCTTATATATTGCATGGACATTTAAAAAAAAATTTAAGACAGGACAGTATGTTACTATGTAGTTCCAAAAGTGTGTGTTCATCACACTTCTTTTCTGCATCCTCAAAGTTGTGGTCTCAGATTATCTTGTCTAGTTCTGATGCTTTGGCTTTTTATGTCAGCGCCCATTGCTGGAGTACTTGGCTGAGCATGACGTGTGTTACCAGTCCAGCTAAGACGAGGGGCCGTGCTGTGTCTCCCTATGGAACTGTAAAGATAAAACAGGGAAGGAGACTTGCATAGCGGGGAAAGAGCCATAGGACTTGACAGACTCAGATTATGTTGATGTTTAAAACAGGTCGTATTTTAGTAGGACTTGGAGAATTGTGCTGTGTGAGTTCTCTGAGCTGTGGACAGAGCCTGGGGATGCGCTGCAGCTGGGGTAATTTGCCCTTGTGCTGTGCTGATGGGGAGAACAACTGGCATCTTGCAGCTGAGTCAAGTATTTTTGGCAGCCTTTGGATACCGAAGTGGTGCCCAGAGAACGTGCTTTAGCTACCCTCTGTTTGCTCAGCGAGCTCAGTTTCTCTCTGTAGTTGTCACTTCCAGTTCGGTAGAGGCTTGGCCCTCAGCTTCAGACGGGCAGCGTCCACGTTCCAGAACCGTGGCACTGGCTTTCTTTGCAAGTTTTGCAGACTGGGGGAGAGTGTGAAGACTAAGGGTTAGTAATGTTTAGGCACTTACTCTAAGCTTATATTGCACTTTACTATTTTGGATGCAAAGAAAATACTGGTTAAACACTGGATGAATCGTGTCCTTTTACGGAGACGCTTGTCTGTGTGTGAAAATAATTTCTTGTTTGCTCTTCAGCGTTTGCATGTTTAAAGGTCTAGCCAGGATACAGCAAACCATCAGCAGTATACCACAGAGAGTAGACAGTCTGTTGTGATGTTAACTGGCAGCTTGTGGTTTGAAATTTGCTTTCAGTTAAATAAAATACATGTGAATATCGGATTTCTGGTTAAAAAGTATCAAATGGTTAGGTCACCAGTATGTAGATATATTGAGAGAAACTGAGAACATATTTTCTTAGGTAACAGCTTGGCCAGTTCTGTTGGAATTGTTGTGTTACATTTGAAATTTATGAACAGCCATATTTGAGAAGTGGTTTTGGGTTGTGACAATTGATAAATACAAGTTTAGTGTCTATATTGAACTTATTAGAGAATAACTTTGGCTTCTGGTTTAAAAGCTCTTTTGAGTTATGCTGAAGTGTGCAACAGCAGTACACTGAAAGGAGAGTTTTTGAATTTTGAATTTTTGAACTTTGAATTTTCCTGTTTTTTTGACTTGCTTATAGAGTCTCTTAAATTATTAATGAAGTTAAATGGTTATTTTAGGCCTTCAGGCTTCTTTTCCCTGTGAAGTCCTTGAGGTTAGTAAGAATGAGTTGTTTTCTGTCAACTGTGTGTGTGTCTAGTAACTAAAGAATCTCCAGAAGAACTGCTTTAGAAATAACATACCAGACTAGCTATGATTTGCCCTTATGACTTCAGAAATTTCAGAGGAGCCCCAGTGTAAGATACTGAAGTGCTAAAGAGCACTTGACATGTATTTCTTCAAAAAAATTTAATTAAAAAGGCTGTCAAATATGTTACCAACATTTTCTTACGTCTTGATGTCCTTCTCGCCTTCCCTCTTTAACTTCAAAACCCCTGCACAACACCCCCAAACCAAAAACATCTCTGGGAAACATGTTGGGTTTTCAATTTCATACATGATTTTCTCAGCGTACACATCTGGTAAGAACCTTTTATAGAAAGACAGGGACAACCGATGTACCAAATAGTAAGACTCAGGTAAACGCCGCATCTATGTCAGTGTTTTATCTGGACACACGTTACGCACAGTCCGCAAATTTATGTGCGTACCGAGTTTACTGAGAAGTTGCAGCAGCAGCAGCAGCGTACTATTAAATGTTTTTTGCTCAGAAAGATGATCTCATGGATGTTAGGCATGTGGTCAAAACTAGCCAAGTTTTGTCATGTTTTTAATGGCAGGGCATATGCAAATGGACACAGCGGGGTCTTGGGGAAAATAAAGACTTTAGGAAGAGCTATGACCAATATCATAAGAGGTATCAGATAGCAGCGTGAGGTGCATCTGGGCCAGAATGAAACTTCTTAAGAATATAGTTACTTATTGCTAAGCTCTTGCTAATAAATACTGATTTACAGCTGTTTTATATGCCTGAAACTGGCAGATAATTAAGTTTTAATTACTCAAAAGGTTTATTTTTATAAACACGTACTGAAAGTCTCGTTGAGATGTGAGTATGAACCAGGCCAATGAAAATATTCATTCTTCTGCTTTTCAGGAGAAGATTTTGCTGTTGTGCAGCAGGAAATCATTATGATGAAAGACTGTAAACATCCAAACATCGTTGCTTATTTTGGCAGCTATCTCAGGTACAGTTTGTTTCTTTGGCTCACTTAAAAATACCTCTCTATCTCCTTGTAAAGCACAGGTCTATAAGGTGACTTAAGCAAAACATAATTTAACAAATAAGTATTATCTACTTGTATATTTTTTTTAATTTACCTTAGAATCTGTTCTGTTTACTAGATGTCTCTCTATAAATAATGTTTCTTCTAGCAAAACCTTTCAGCGACCATATAGTCATGTTTCCTTGGATATTAGTTGTTGTTCAAAAGCTTTGAATTTAATACATAAATGGAAAATTATACAGAGGTATGACAAGTATGAAGAAAGAGTCTGTGTATATAGTATCTTTTGAATCTGTTTCAGTAAAATGTCTCTTAAATTTGCAAAACTTTGGGAAGTATAAATATTGCATAATAAAGATAGAGTTCTTGGAAATGTTCTGACTTAACTGGTGTTGGCATGTAAAATTGTCCAAGAACTCAAAATTGAATGTTGGAGGGAAAAAAAAATTTGTTTTCTTCCTTGCTTAAGAGTAGTAGTGCTATGTTAAGCTTTAAGGACAATTTCATACTGAAGTACCTGACAGTGTAAGTGTGCAGCCTAAAAGCCCACTGGTGATTTGTGTTTTGGATTTGTTTTGAAATCTAAAAATGATTGATATTTAGCTCTTTTATATTTCCTTTTCTCTCTTGAGCTGCAGAGTTGTTTAGTACACTTATTGTAGTATATGTAAATTGTTCTGGCTCATTCTTTTGTGTAACTCTTTTTGTAAGGTATTATGCTTACTTGTTACAAGTACAGTAGACTGGTACTCCATAAAAAGTCTCAGTATTGAGAAAATTGATGGCTAGTTTCTAATAACATTTGTTATTATAATTTAATAAGTCCTGACAACTGTTTTATCCTAGATACAGCAATTGCTTAATATTTAAGGACTAGACCTTTTGATGCTGGATTTTGTGAACCTAATGTTGTCATCATTTTAGGCATATCATGCCATGTAATAAAAAGCTTTTAAAAGGCTCTGACCTGTCGTGATGTTCTTTACAGCAGAGGCTTTTCGTTCCTTTTGGGTATCCCCATATCTTTTGTCTGCTTAGGAACAATAGAGGTGGGACATCACAGCTCTGTGTGTTGTGAAGGTTGCTAGACCCTATTCATAATGGCAAGATGCCAAATTGAGTTACTCATACGTGTACTAGACTTCAGCAACTCCAGCTGGAATTCTCCATGATGGCTACCTGCTGCAGCCAAAAGCTTTTCAGCAATATCAGCCAAGTGCTTTTGGATTGGGGGTGGTATTTTTGCATGAAAATTCTTGGTACATGAAACCCTTTGAACAAAAAATTACCATCTTTGAAGCAGGAATATATGACAGAATTTGGCTTTTGTATTGGGAGTACATCTTTTCCTTTTAAAAATACTCTGAAATTTTGCCAAGTTGTCTTCTGAAATATTACATTTCTTTTACTTTTATTCTAGATCAGCTAGAGCCTGGGAAATCCCAGTTACTGGTTCTTTTCTAGCCAGCAGTGCCTGGTTTGGTGCATGTTTGCAGTGCTATAGAAGACCTAACACATGTTTCCTGGCTTGCTTGGCCATCGTTGAGCATTCCTGGTTTTGCTCCAGGGTGAGCTGGGACAGGATATTGAAATGGCAAGTGTGAAGCGCTTTGTGGTGCTTTTAGTGACCTTGATGCTGGACGTCTGGGTAGTTGGAGCAAACTGAAATTGGACAAGTTGAGTGTGTCAGAACTTGGAGGCAGTGTCGGAGAAGAGAGAAAGTCCTGGCGATAAATGCTAGAGGAGAAGGAGAGGTCTCATGTAGAAGCTCAGCTGACTAATGCTGTCCTGAGGAGTTTTTTTCTCCCTGCCTCTCGTATTCAGTGCCCTGCATAGCCCTGGACGCTAACTGAAACCATGTTTTATCACTGGTGGCGTTCATTGCATCTTTCTCAGTATGAGTATCTTGTTAGCTTTTGTCTGATGAGTGAAAGTATTACATGCTGACAGATGCAATTCAAGTCAATAGAATCTGTGTTTTGAATTATATTTGCTTTATAGTCATTTCAAAGGTCTGTAGTGAAAAAGCTGGTCATATTAGTACTTCACAGACATAGTTTAGTGTGGAAGATGAAGGAAGTTTCCAAGAGCAAATGTATTTTCAGAATAAGATTAAGTGGAAATGCACTGAAAGTATGAGAACAAAGAGGAATGCAAGCCGTTGACTAGCCCATTAGATGAACACCATTTGCACGCTACACTGAGTGAGGCCAGGAGCGTGCGCTTGTGTACTGCTTGCATTATTGTGTATGCATGTGCAGGAAGAGATCAAAGTCTGAAGATAAAATCAACAAGCCATGCTGTGCTGGCATCCCATATCTTGAAGGGTGCTTGTCTTGGCAGCCTGAATGCTTTTTTAACGCCAAGCTGGTCTGTGAGCTGCATTATGCACGAATTTGGGTGGGTGTGTATACAAATAGAGCATGTGTACATGTAGGGACTTGGTATTCCAAACTAGGAGTGTCTGCACTTCAGTTTTCAATCTTTAAGGTTAATTTGAAGGTTAACCTAAATTGTGCGTTAACTTCCATTCTGTGCAGTACTGGCAGGCTTTTTCATGTGAATGAACAGTCTTAATACTGTAACATACCTCAAAGTCATGTTAAAATTTTTTTGAGAATTTGTGGAGTTACTAGTCTGACAGAAGCTTACACATTGTCAGGTGGTAAAGTTGGCAGGGGGTCTTGAGATCTCCTAAAGGCAGTATTTGGAAGCTATTTGTTAAGGTATTTGTTAAGTATTTGTTAAGGTGACTAGAATTCCAAGAATGTTGCATATTCTGTAAGTTTGTGTCTGGGACCACATAGTGTCCCACCCTCCTGTCGAACCTCCTTCATCTTCCTCCCAACCTCAAAGCCTGCCTTTGTTTGGGAAGAGAGCACCTTTTCATACGTCAAGATGTCCTCTGCTGCACATGATTACTTTATTTATACCTGTCTGCAGTACTGGGAAGAAAGTTGTGTTGACATTTTTCTTGATGTGTGACATTGTCTGGTGTGCCCCACAAACCTGAAAGTCATTGTTGTAAACCTTTTCAGAAGACAGAAGTGAGGAATGGCAAAGGGAAGGGCTGGGGCTCTGCAGTGCTGTTGAAGTTACCCCGAGCAGTTTTTCTAACACGTGAACTTCTGACTAGAATGTGACAATTCCATTTGTGTTGGTTTCTGGAGGTGAGATTATTTGCATTGTAGAAGCACTGACAAATGTATCCAGTTGTCTTACTAGCTGCTACTTTTAACTCGTCGTAGTGGGAACAGATTGCTTAGTATAACTAATAAAAAGCTGTTTCTGAAGACTCTTTAAGATTTCATACAAAAAAAGACTGAAAAATATTATTTTTGCATTCAACGTTCTTTAAAATTTTTAGATTGAAATGGTGCCTTTTCTCATGATGCTGTATTCAGGCTGGGGATGCTTTTTCGTTAAAAAACAGTTTTCCTCTTGTCTCAGAGTATCGAAATATACCTTTGTAGACACAGAATTAAATTTTGGCTGGGTTGTCTTTGAGGCCTGTCATTGTCTGACCTTTTGTTTTCCAAATATCTTTCAATGCTAAGAATAATAAGAAAAATACCATCATCCTATACTTGGCACTTATCATATTGTTCCTCATGCTTTTCTTCTGTTTATGTATGGATTTTTCAGTCAAATTTCTGCCTTGCTGTTAGTCTAGGTGTTAAGTTGCAGACACTAAATGGTACTGTTGATCCTGTCTCTGCTGTGCTTGCCATATGCTCTGCAAACACAGACAGCTGTGTACACTGTTACTGTTGGTTACATGGATCTTCACCTGTCTCAAAGCACTTAGGCACAGTAATAAAAAGCTAGATAGTGAATTAGAAATGCAGTCTCCTCTTTTCATCCTCTTACAGTTTTTTCCTTTTCTGTAGGGCTTTTCCACACTGGGAGGTTAATGCCCAGTAAGCGAAGGTGTGGTTTTACAGCACTTCATATTCTTCATGTCTTTTACTTTGTGGGTGGTCTCCTGCTACCCCAAGGCTGCTGAGGTTCTCCTGGCATTTTCCTGCTTCCACACTGCTGCTGCGGTTGGCATCAAACAGGATGCAGCCACATGGGAAGGAGTGGCTTTCATGAGCCCAGTGCCCCCAAAAGCGCCCCTGAGACCTGCATCATTGTGGGGAGTAAACAAGGGACTTGCAAATGTCTGTATCTTCAGTGCTTCCTTCTCACTCATGTTCCCCTGCTGCCATTGCTAATTCCGTTTTCTTTCACAGGTAGTCACATTGCTTCTGTGTCTGACTTAGATCAGTTATTTCAGTGGAAAGCCTTCATATTGTTTCAAGCAATGCTTTAATTAACACCTAGAAATGTATGGGGTTAATAGCCAGGGACTTCTGTTGCTTAAAAACTCTGTAATGCCTGAACAATACCTTTTCCACCACTAGAGGAAGCAACTGGGGCGTAGTGCTGGGGACCATGTGGATTATGGACATAAAAGGGGAGGAGATCCAAGACAGACAGTCCTTCCTTGGAACAGCAGCTGTTCTGGCTGTTACCTGCTTGTGAGAAATACTTGCAATTTGCAGCTCAGGGGATAAGCTCAGCGCTTACACCATTGCCTTCCAAAACACTTCCACCAGTGTTGGCATTGCCCACAGGAGTGTCTCAGCTATTCCAACAGAGCCTTATGAATGCAAGAAACCTAAGACCGGGGTCATGGGCAAGTTGCAGAACAATCATCAGTCTTTCTGTTGGTTGCCCTGTGTCCCAGTCTGTCCTAAGGTGGTTGTATGTGATTTTTCTTTCCAGTGTGTTTTGATGGCCAGGAATGACTAGGAAGTCCTAGATTTTCTGCTCTCCAAAATGCCTTTCTGTGGCCACACGTGGTAAATCTGTCTTACCAGTGAAAATTACTAAGTGAAAATAGAATTTAAGGTCCATAATAGAATATACCTTTGAATTTTTCAGCTCGTTGTCTATTCTTGGAAAGCACCTTTTGTGGAGGTATAGTGAGTCAAACTGAATTGATTCCCTTAGTAAGAGGAATGTAAAGAACTTCCCTCTGACCCCTGCCACCAAAAATATCCATAGGTATTTTTGAGGGAAAAGACTTCATCTGAGAAGGCACTTACACAGCATGGGCTCTACTCTGCCTAGCTTTGACTAAAGCACTGGTTTCACTCCCTTTGTTGTGAAAGAAATTGAGTTGAGAGATACCCTTAGGGCTTTTTGGTTTGGGTTTTGTTGTGGTTTTTTTTTTTCTTGTATTAATTCCTCTGCTCTGAAAAAAAGTGGAGGAGAAGTGAAAATGAGGAAGAAATAAGAACCCACATCTGTTTTCTCGCTACTCTCAGTAAAAATATATTTCATTTTCATAGTAGATCTTGAACAAAAATCAGCGTGCATGTTTCACAAATACTGTTTCTATCACTCCAATAAACCCTTCAATGTTTTGGGTATTTCATTAGTTACTGTTTTGACAGTGAAGTATCACATAAAGATTAAATCATATTCATTATTTGACGTGTACTTTTCATAATACAGAGCTTGTTATGTTGTGCTTTATGATGTTTGAGTCCTCTGACTTATCTTTTATAGGTGCTGTTTTCAAATCTGTCAGCTAATGAATGGTTTTGTTCATTTTTTAGACGAGACAAGCTATGGATTTGCATGGAGTTTTGTGGAGGTGGCTCTCTACAGGATATTTATCATGGTATGTGAAGACTGTAATTCCTTGAAATCTAAGTAAAGCTTATTTTCAAAAATGGAGATGATTGCAGTGTGTTGGAATCAGAGAGGAGGCATCCTAAATTTAGTATCCATAAGAATCCATTGAAGGTCAGTTTTAGCTTACGCATTTACATAATTTGTTTGTTTTTTTTAAACAAAATTAGCTATAGCGGGTTTTTTTTGAGCAGCAGAAGTTATTTCTTTCCTTCAGTAGTTCATATACCCATTGCTACTTTTCAAAGGCTGTAAAATTGGACAATATTGTATTACAAAAATAAAAAATTTGTATCGTGATATGCTCTTACTTCATAGCCCTTTTGTTTTTGAGCTTTTGAACTTTGATTTAGTGTAATCTATACCATTCCCTACAGATACCTAGATTAGTGGATTGATTAGCATGGATGCTCTTGTCCTGTGTCAAGAGTGATCTTTGGTATGTTTGTATAGCAGTAGTGCCAGGAGGGTCTCTTTTTTTTTTTTAATTTTTTTTATTGTTATGCTGGATGCATGATGTAAAAAGCAAAGGTGACCTGTACACTTGCTTTAGGCTTTGGTGCAATGAGTGGTCAAAGAAACAAGGGGTATGTGTGAATCTGTTGTATAAAGAGAGGATCAGTCAACTGATTGCTAGTTTTCAAGAGACAAAATCAGTTTTGAGGGATTTTATTGCCCTGGAATTAAGACTTGCTTAGGAAGGGAGTAGGCTGTGAGTGAATGGCTCTCAGTGATGTTTTTCAGAGAGGAAATCTGTCGATATTCTAAATTGTGAAGATTTTACATGTTAGAATCTTCACATCCTTCTCTTGTGCATAAACAGCTTGTATACCTTTTTACATTTAACTTGGGTGCAATTAAAACAAGGCACCAATTCAAAAGTTCACACCATGCTCTCAGTGTAGTCATTTGAACATGGCCTTGTTGGTCCTTTACATCTTTGCTAGTGTTGATAAAAGCATCATGTCTAATAGGCTTTGTTATGTGGAACACCTGTAGAGTAGGAAATGAACTCATGCCACATAAATGTCTGAATAGATGTCGTACAGGAGCGGTTTCCTGTTGCACCTGATTTTTGGCTTATCTGCCAGTAGAGTGGAAGGTTCTTTTCTGACCTTAATTACGTTCCAAAGGGTCTTATTCCAGTTGAATGATAGGCCTCTGTAATCTTAAGTCATTTAAGTTAATTAGAATTAAATTTCTCAACATAAGCAAACATGCATAGAAATATGTACTCTGGGTGCTAATATATTTAGTTTTATGTGGGTTTAGAGCTTTTCTTTCAGAAAAGGGAAGATGGGTCTAGACCTGTTTTGAAGATATATATTGCATGATACTAATTTATATTATGGTTGTGGGTTTTGTAGAAGCTAAGCAGTTAGATGCTTAAATTTTGTTTCATTGTTAACTCCCTACTCCTTCAGTTTCCTTTGAGAAATCCCATCCAAGTTTTCTATTTGTTTTCTCTGCAAAACCTGAGAAGCTTGCAGTGAGGACTGCATTTCCTGGTCTTAAATCCCTTTAATTTCAGGATCAAAGTCCAGTGACTGGGGACAAGTCACAGGCCATTCCTTGCTTGCTGTTCAGAGTTTGGTTTATGTATTTTTTCAGAATTTGTTTTCCTTTAAGAGACTTGAGTGAAGTGGGACCCTGGAGGGAGAGGAAGACGTCTCCTTCCCTTGGGAAGCTGCTGAGCCTGCTTAGAGGAAGAGCTGCAGAAGGTGGATGGTGTGGCAGGCCCAGGAGCAACAGTGCTGGTAGCTCATGTAGAAAAGGGTTGAGAAGCTGCAGACAGCAGGTCGCATGGCAGCAGGAAGGGCAGGAGGAGAAAGCAGGTTGCAAAGGGTAGAAGGAACTTCCTAGAACTCAAAGGGTACTGAGTGGAGTTTGCTGCAGCTCTGAGTCACTGGGTTGAAAGTCCAGCCCTGCATAGGACACAATGGGTTTGTGCAAGGGAAGGAGTTGTGCTTACATCACTGCCTCTGTTTCTTTTTCCTCATAATTACTTTGAGATTTATATATGGAGGGAGTTAGTAGTTTCCATTCTAATGGGACTAGACATTTTTGAGTTTTAAAAATACTTGGTGGTCTTTGGGATGCTGAATCTGGGGGAAAATATAAGCACATTTCCTTTGAGACTTCTAGTGTAAGAACCTATCAGTGTGAATGGAAGTAATGGAGGTGTGGGCTTGGAATGGGCAGTATCTTACCTGATTTTGAGAATTACTTTTTATTTTTTTCCCCTTCCATTTCAGTGACTGGACCACTTTCAGAACAGCAGATTGCCTATGTTAGCAGAGAAACACTGCAGGTAGTGTGTTCTCAGGTTCTTGTGGTTGACTTTTAATGTAAAAGTATTAAAAGCTACAAATACATGTGATGCCATGGAAGTACAGTATTTGGATGGCTTAGCATTTTTCTCAGACTTTTGAGGAGGTCCTGTATTATAGCCTAGAACTAATTTGTGTAGTTGCATGACCTCAAATTATCTTGGATCATTTGAAGAAAACTGTCATCATCTTTCTGCTGTTAATTTTTTTTAAAGGGGGGAAGCAGCATATTTATTAATCCGTATTTGTGGTATAAATTATTTATTGCAAGTTTGAAGGAAAATTTGAAGACTCAGTTTTGCATATCCAATAGTTGATCAGTGCCAACAAGAAAAAAAAAAAAGTCTGTGTACTTGAGATGTTCAAGTTAAGGTCACCAGCCTCTCCTCATGGGTATGCTAGCTTTCATTTTTCTTTCCTAAATGAAAGATTCATTTCACCAGTAAAACTTAGAAACTGCTTTTTTGGTGGATGTCTTGCTTCCATGTGAGTGAGCAGTTCTTGGCTTCTAGTGAATGCAAATCTGTTGAATGCCATCAGTTGAGTGCTGCTGCCTCTCTCAAACACTCTTGGGATAGCTCTGTCCCTGAGCCAGCTCCCTTTCATGCCACTTACCATTTCCCTATGCTATGCCAGAGATTGCTGACTTCTGACTTATAGGACATGGCTTTTTTTTTTTTTTCCCTTACAGTGAGGTCTTTTGTGACATCTGGAGTGTTTTTGGGTTTTGAACCTTTAAACCCTTTTGTTCTTATAGAATTATAGAATGGTTTGGGTTGGAAGGGACCTCTAAAGGTCATCTAGTCCAACGCCCCTGCAATGAGCAGGGACATCTTCAACTATATCAGGTTGCTCAGAGCCCTGTCCAACCTGACCTTGAATGAATCCAGGGATGGGGCATTTGCCACCTCTCTGGGCAACTTGTTTCAGTGTTTCACCACCCTCATCGTAAAAAAATTTTTTCCTTATATCTAGTCTAAATCTACCCTCTTTTACTTTAAAACCATCACCCCTTGTCCTACTGCTACAGGCTCTACTAAGAAGTCTGTCCCCATTGTTCTTATAAACATTGAAATGCTGCAATAAGGTGTCTCTGGAACCTTCTCTTCTCCAGGCTGAACGATCCCAACTCTCTCAGCCTTTCTTCATAGGAGAGGTCTTCCATCCCTCTGATCATTTTTGTGGCCCTCCTCTGGAGCCTCTCCAGCAGGTCTGTGTCTTTCCTGTGCTGAGGACTCCAGAGCTGGACTCAGTACTCCAGGTGGGGTCTCACCAGAGCAGAGTAGAGGTGCAAAATCACCTTCCTGAATCTGCTGGCCGCACTTCTTTTGATGCAGCCTGGGATACAGTTGGCTTTCTGGGCTGTGAGCACACATTGCCAGCTCATGTCCAGCTTTTTTCATCCCCCAGTACCCCCAAGTCTTTCTCTGTGGGGCTGTTCGCAATCACTTTATCCCTCAGCCTGTATTGATACTGGGGTTTGCCCCAACCCAGGTGCAGGATCTTGCACTTGGCCTTCTTGAACCTTATGAGGTTCACATGGGCCCACTTCTCAAGCCTGTCAAGGTCCCTCTGAATGGCATCCTGTCCCTCAAGCACGTCAACTGCACCACGTAGCTTGGTGTCCATCTGCAAAATTCGCTGAGGGTGCACTTGATCCCATTGTCTATGTCATTGATGAAGATATTAAACAGTACTGGTCCCAGTACAGACCACTGAGGGACACCACTTGTCACCGATCTCCATCTGGACGTTGAGCCACTGACCACTACTCTCTGGATACAACCATCTAGCCATTTCCTTATCCACTGAATAGACCATCCATCAAATCCATAATCTTCGCAGAGTGTGGAGGAGTATTTCAATAGTCTAGAATGGAATTTATGAAATCATTATTTATTCCGTGGGAAGATTTCTTGGCTAATATGCGTAAATTGTGAGAAGGAAACTTGCTATTTCTATGTATTTTCGAAGTGTGTTATCCATGGACCCATACAATATTTTTGTATATTTTAAAGTTGCCTGTAAATATATGCTTATAACACTCCCACCAAATATCATGTATACAGTTTCTGATATCTTGTTGTAGCTTATAATGCAGCAATCACTTTTCCTAGTAAAAAGTCTGAGAATATAGGCCATCTGTCCATCCATAAAAGTAATTTGTCCAATGTTAATTTTGCTATCAGTTTCCATGAATCCAGAGGTTTCACTTGAATGCCGAAAGTTATAGTTCGACCTCCATATTTAGAAGCCCATTAAATGCTCTGTTTTCAAAAAACACTCACTATCGTTTCTGGTTGGAATCAGTGAGACTGATTCTGAAAATATAGGTCCTTTAAATATGGCCTTTGAAGGACCTGCCTTCAGGCATTCAGTTTTGAAAATGGTGACCTCAAATTCTTCCACGGCAGTGGTGAAAATGAGTGAGTTGTTGGGCTTTCTGTGCCAGTGGCATCCAGAGATTTAAATGTGAGGAGTGTACATGGGATTCTTCTAGTTAATGCCAGTTGTTGCAACGGTCAGGTAAGTGCTCTGATTAATTACACTCTGTACCAAAAGCAAATTGAGTCCAGTTTTTGAATCTGCATGCATATCTGCTCTGAGGACTCTGAAAAATCGTTGGACCAACTGGGTATTGTTAGTCTCTTTCCCCAGAAAAACAGGTTAAAACATCTGTGAGTGGGATTTTTTTTTTCTTTTTTAGTTTAATTAAGGAGTTGAATTTCATAACTGATTAGCACTTCAGCTATATTGCATTCAGGTTTTCATGAACTGGCACAAAAATACCCCAAAACTGTATCTTCAGTGGTACTGTTGTCTGTCTGTAGAGTGTTGTTCACTTGAAAATCTCAAGTACCAAGTCAAGTAAGTAATTGTTTCTTCATTTTTCCTGTTGATATATTTAGGACCATCCATGAAAACACTGATAATTGAAAACAATCCTAATTTATTTTTGAAATCTACTCTGTGATGTCTTGGATGAGCTGGCAAAAAAATATTCTGTCTTGAATGTGTATCTCCCATGAAAATGTAGTCTTTATGGAGGTTCATGACCACAGAGCGAGGAAGGTGCTTATGTGTTGCTTTACCTCTGTTTGGATACACTGAAATATAAGAATGTTTTTCAGTCAGTGAGTCATTTAGATGATTGAATTGGATCCTAAATGTCTCATAATTAAATAAGAAATGTATAAAATGAAAAATATTGGACTAAATTATTATCTAAATATTTTATGCAGGGACTATATTATCTTCACAGTAAAGGAAAAATGCACAGAGATATAAAGGTAAGTAAAAACTGAAGGGAATTTTGGTGTTTTTAAAATAGGCTACATTATCTTTGATGGGTCTTTACTGTTATGTATCAATTTGGGGGATATTTTTAAATATGTAGGATTTTTCTACCTATTAGTATAAAATTTTCTGCCCAAGAGAAGGAAAAAAAAATCTTTCTTTAAAATGCATGCATGGAAATAGTTTGTCCTTTAATTGGAGAAAAACATACTATGTATTTAGACCAGTGCTGTAAAATTTAGACATCAGCTAGTGCCCAGAGCAACATGTGTTCAGAAGGCTCTAAGTGTGTGCTCTGTGCAAAAGGAAGGGTTTGGTGTTTCCCACACCTTTCCAAGAAGCTTGATGTACCCTTCTCTTTAAAACAGCTGATGAGCAGAGCTGTTGCTTTGGCTTCTTGCGTCTTTTCTTGGTTAGCATATTGCGGGGCAGTGGCTACTGTTCTGTGTGGTTCTTGGAGACTACTTCTGTCCCCTCCCTCGCATGCTAAAATTAGAGAGGGTGCTGCAAATCAGGCTCTTAACACTGACTTATTTAAACCTTCATCTCAACAAAGCTCTATCAAAGGAGGCTTGTCCAGACTCTCTGTTATAGTTGCCTTCTGGTGCTTCCTGTTGACTTTTTGTCCCTGGAGTTTTACTACCTACTCTTTCCAAACTCTTCTTTTCAAGCTCTTCTTTGCTCAGACTGCAGCTTAAACTTGGCAGACTTCCTCCTGGAAAACTGACAGTAAATTATCATATTCCTTTGTGTTGTGTGTGGGGTTGGTTCTTTGTGTGATTTGGTTTTTTTTCAGACTAGGGATGCAGTGTACGTAGTAGCTTCAACTTCAGATGCCTTAATGCAGCCTGGTTCCAAGTTGTTCTCATTGACTGCAGAAGGATATTTGGGTTTTGAGCAATCATAAAAATAATTTCTGAATGAAAGATTACTTTGGACACAAAAATTAAATGTGTTTGGTTATATTTTATAGAATGCAAAATGATGCTTTTAAGGATACAGTGCATAGATACTTGTTTCTAAACAGAACTGTGCTGATAAAAAATGTTTACATTACAATGTTCTCATGAGCATGGAAAAATACTATCTTCATCTGCAGATCTCCTGACCATTGAATTAAGTTTGCTTCCCTCAGTAGCTAAGTTATGTATTTAGAGTATCTGTCCTGTTAGTCTTGAAAGGTGAACAAGGTCAAAAGCATGTTAACTGGACTGTCACACTGTTTACCAAGTGCCATTTGTAAGACTCATTAACTATACTTGCGTGACGTTTGCCAAAGTAAAACTCCGTTTTACTGCAGGCCTGATTTTTTCTTCTCTGTGAGAAGGTGTAATATGTGAAAACATAGTTTTTGGAGCCCATCTGTGCTGGCTTGCCATCTAGTTTATGGGCAGTGCTGACATTTGGAGCTGTGTTTAGCCAGTTCCAGCCTTCGCTCAACTCAACCTGTACCTGGTTTCAGTCTTCAGATCAAGTTTGTTCTCAGTCCTTTTATGTCGTAATTTTACGGTACCGACTACTGCTTCGGATTAGTTTTGATTATTGAACTGAAGTGAGTGGTGCGTACAGCCCCACAACAGCGAACTCTTCAAATCTATCACTAGCAGAATCTCTGTTGCATAAGGACGGAAATAGTTTTGCTAAACACTTGAATATCAAGGCAGGTCCTTAAGGCTATAATTATAATGGCTCTCAAACAAGACAAAACCAGCTCCTACATAGGAGAAGAAAATCAAATTACTTCCGCTTTGACCTTTAGAGTTCTTATTTCCTTTATGTCAGTGTAAACAGAAAAAAGTAAGAATTCATCAGCATAGGCAAATCATCATATTCTGCGTTTTGAGAGGGCATTGTGTACAATGGAAGCTCTGTAGTACCATAGCCTAAGAATACTAACTAAAAATTAATGAGAAACCTTGTATATCTGAGTTTCTTTATATACAGAATGGCAACTTGCTAATTTCACAAACATTTCCTTGGTCAGGCTGCAGATTTCTTGAACACACAATCCTTGGTTTTGTCTTTGGCCCTTAGTTTGCCATAAGATCTCGCATAAATTTTTTAATATGGCATCGGAGGAATCTGCATGTTTTAATTCAAGTATGCTTACTTTTTTTTAAGGGAGCAACATTCTTTTAACGGATAATGGACATGTAAAATTAGGTGAGTTAATACAATTCAGTGTGATTAACAGATTTTGTATGCTCTAAGCAGCAGTCTTCCATGTTTTGTTTAATAGTGTAATGGTTCATATAAGAAATTAGTGAGTACGAGAATTCTTTTTCTCTTGCTGGTAATATCTAACAGCACCATCCAATTAGTGTCTGAGGAGTAATTGGAGTAGTTTGGGAACACAGAGGTAAAAGACTTTCTGATGTTGTAAGCGGGAGGTAAAAGTCAAATCACAGGTTTTTATAAATTTTTAATAAATATATCATCCAGAGTGCTTAAGTGTGAAATGTACCTTGGAAGGTTATAGAATCATAGAATGGTTTGGGTTGTGAAGGGACTTCAAGATCATCTAGTTCAACCCCCCTGTCACAGGCAGGGACACCTTTCCACTAGACCAGGTTGCTCAAAGCCTCGTCCAATCTGGCCTTAAACACTGCCGGGGAGGGGGCAGCCACAACCTCTCTGTTCTGAAATATCTGAAATAATCTCTTGAATAATACTAAATGATGTATTTTATCACATGAAAAGACTTCATGTAACTGTTAGGACTTCTGTGCTAGCCTGTTCTTTCTTGTGTTGGTGAGAGGCATGTTTGTGTGCATCCTGCATATTTGGCAGGCAACTGAGAGGAGCTGACTGATGGTATCTGAGATACACCAAGTTTCCATTATTTGCTTTTGTTATTTATTTTTTGTTAAATATTTAACATATTTAAGTATATTTAAGAAACTCTTAACAGTGGGGAAACCAAACTTATGTTCATTAACAATTAATTACATCAAATCAGTTATTAATTGTCGTTTCGTTTTTGCCTTTTTTTTAAATAGCTGATTTTGGAGTATCTGCACAGATAACGGCTACAATCGCCAAAAGGAAATCATTCATTGGCACCCCATATTGGTAACTGTGCTTTACTTGGCCATTAATATAATAGTAACATATATAGTAGTGTTGAAAAATTGTGATAAAAGCATGCTATGTCACTTTCAGGGTAGACTAATCACCAAAGGCTATGTCAGACTTTCTAGTGATCATGTCTGTATTACTTATGCTAAATCCTGAACTAGCTGAGTATCAGAGAAAATGGTCTTAAGTTCTGAAAAATTGAAAGACTAATGTATCTCAATTTAGTCAAACTTAAAAACTATCAACAATTTTACTTGTTTTTAACTCTGATCTTAAATATTTTTTTTCTTTCCTAATTTTCTGTTTTGGTGTTTTATGTGTCTTCACCTCCAGCCTAGATACATCTTTTCTGCAGCTCTTCAGTTGATAATGAGTTTCATTTTGGTTTGGTCTCCACAGATTCTTTTGACACTTGTGAAATGTTTCCTCTAAGCAATTTTCTTTTTTTTTTTTCCTTGTTTGCCAAACTGATTGAATTCAAATGTGCATTTCTGTACTGCATCTTTATTCTTCCCTCATTAAACTGGTTTGCATAATGTGTATTTCCTGAAGTTCAGCATTTTACTTTCTCCTTTTTGTAGTGGAAGTGGTTGTTCCCTTTCACCTTGAAGTAAATGACACACATTCTTTAATGTAAAATAGCACTTTTGTTGTATGTTTCCTAGAAAGATATTCAAAATTCTGTTGTCTGACAGCATAGGTACAAGATAAAAATGTATACAATAAAAAAACTGTACATACAAGTATTCAGTCTGAAATAGTCAAGCACAGCGTTTTTTAGCATTCCTCTGCAGTGTAAGTCACGCCAAGGCATGGATTCACTTCCCTTTCAGAATAGCACAAACACCCATCTGTCATGATTGTGTAATTGGTTTGTGTCTCTCATTCCTAAGATGTCTGCGTGACTTTAGTCCCGGCCTGCAACACTGTGTAACTTGCAAATTGTGCCCGGCTTCTCAAATGACGTGTGATAACCTTAAACAATAACTTTGAAAGCATTACATAGGTTAAATGCTGATGAAAAGCATCAGTTTTTCTTTGCAAAGCTTCTCAGAGATTTGAGAGAAGAAGCAAGGAAGCAAATGAAGGGCAAAACTGCTGTGCAGTGTCTTTAGTTCTAATAACCCTTCTATTTACCCTTGTGCTCCTCCTCCATGTCTTTCTAAAGTTAACCCATGTTCCCCTTCTACCTTGGTAACTCCCTGCTTTTTGATTTAGAGTGATTGGGTTTTTTTATGAACTCTTGAAGAAATTTATGTAAATACAGTTTAGCTATGCAAACTTGAAATAAGTTGTACCACCAAACCTGATGATGTTTTCAGATCTACAGGTGAGGATGTCTGAGTTTAAATAATGCGTCATTTGAGATGCCACCTGCTGCTTTAGTGGAACACTCAAGTGACATTCATCTGTCTTACCTATATTGAGTTACATCTCCCGTTTCACTGCTACTTGTCAAGTGATGCTACAAAATATTAACATATTTGCCATCTGATATGGCTATAGAGGACAATCAAATCCATAATGTACTTTGACCGTTCAAAACATGACAATGCCTAGTGAATCATTTTCTTTAGGTATTCCTATTTATGTGTCAGTTATGTTTGTTAATTTTTGCCACCTGAAGATGTAAAACTACTTCGTTACCTTAAGTGAGGTCTTCTGACGTTACAGTGAGGCAGACTTTACAAGCAAGGAGTGCTCTGTGCAGTGGTGACGCCAAGTCTTCAGGTCTCATGCTTTCAGGATACAAGAAAGCTGATGTTTTGTTACTTTTTTTTGTTAGAATTATTCTCTTCAAAGTCAATTGATCACTTTCTGGGGCAATGTGTGAATTTGGATATTATTTGGATTTTACTGAAGTTGAATAATTATACCTTAGGTTCTTTGGTTGTTGAGTGGTAGTTCATTGTGTGCCTGCAAAAAAGTCTGAGACAGGTTGGTTTCATCCGCTTGCTGTTAAACAGCTGTTTTGGAAACTGCCTGTTAGTTACTAGAAGATGATTGAGGAAATCTTCATGCATACATTACATAACTTTTTACACACACATGTATATATATCCACATGTATAAATGTATATGCTGTGAGCTTATAGATTGAGAGCTTTAGGGAAAAGAGTAGTAAACTGCTGTGTACAGAAGAATGTTTGATTTGTGACAAGAAGTTTATCTAAAAATGTCTTTTACCCTTAGGATGGCACCAGAAGTTGCTGCAGTAGAAAGAAAAGGTGGCTATAACCAACTCTGTGATTTGTGGGCAGTTGGAATAACTGCTATAGAGCTTGCTGAACTTCAGCCTCCAATGTTTGACCTACATCCAATGAGGTTAGTAAGGGATTAAAACTTGGTGTGTAAATACAGCTTTGTAAATAATCCATTTGGAGTAGTGGCTATGTGTGCTTGTGGTGTTTGGAGGTACTGCAAGGGTATTGGGTTTTAAGTCTTCTGAATGTACATGATAGAAATTGTAACAACTCTTTTTGGTGCATAAATGTGTAATGTTGTCCTAGGTAGCATCTCTTAAACTGATGGACTTCTTCCTGCCAACTAAATAATGTATTTGATAATTCATCTCATATATGTATTGCAATGGAAACCACAGAAATACTGTTGTTTTTTTTCAGAGCACTTTTTCTAATGACGAAAAGCAACTTCCAGCCTCCTAAATTAAAGGACAAAATGAAATGGTAAGTACTTTTCTATTTCAGTAGATAATGATCATGTATTTCACTAAACAATTGATTCTAATGTTTACCACTTAATTTTACAGGTCTAGTAGTTTCCATCATTTTGTGAAAATGGCACTTACAAAAAATCCTAAAAAAAGACCTACAGCTGAAAAGTTACTACAGGTATAAATTTCTGTATGGGATTTTTTTTTTAAGTTATAAAGTTAAAATATGCCTGAGTGGTTGGAATTTTAATGTGTGTTTTTCCTTCTGGCTTTCAGCATCCTTTTGTTACCCAGCCATTAAATCGAAGTCTTGCTATTGAACTTTTGGATAAAATGAATAATCCTGATCATTCCACTTACCATGATTTTGATGATGATGATCCTGAGGTAGGAATATATTTTAATCATAGATTCAGATTGTTTTTGTTTGCCAACAAAACTAAATGATTGATTTATTGAGCCACGGTATGTTTTGTGATCTGGGAACAGACTCAAGGGCTGCTTTTACTTTTGGTTGTGCTGCTGTGTCAGATGTACAGGCATTTACCAAAATTCATTATATTTGCGGGAGAGAAGCTCAAAGAGAAAGAAAATTTTGTTTATTGTTGTACTTCAACAATTTTGCAACAGTAAATGTGGACTACTTCTCCAGTCCTGAATTCTGTCATATGTTCTGCTTTCTGTTTCTTTGTGGAATTATGTTTCCATTCATCTGCAAAAATGCATTCATAAAAATCATTTTATACCTCTGTAGAACTTGTTCTTTTGTTCCTAATTTACTTTCTTACGAGAACAGAATGATCCTGTAGTTATTTTTGTCAAATGGTTTGCTACGTGTTTCTTGCAAATTATATTTTCTATTTTTGAAATCAGGTTTCAGAGTATTCTCTTATGGTTTTGTCAAAGTCAAAGTTTCTGATTTTCTGCTTTAACAGCTGTGAAAAAATAACATGCTTATGTAAGATGATAAACAGCACAGGAATGAAGTGTTTCATAAATACAAGTAAATAGATAGTCTGTTACTGCATCCTGTCTTCATACTTAATTGTATGTTAGTGAAGACTTTCCAAAGAAGGGGAAAAAATTAATCCTCTTGTCACAAATGCCATTGATTCATTAATTGTATACTTGTGTTTTACTTTTTTTATGGATAAACTAGGCTAAAAATGCCTTCATAGGAAAATAAGCTTAAAAGAAGCAACTACTTTAAAATCTGAAAATTAATATCTTACATGTTAAATGAGTTTTTACCTTCTGGAACAGCAAAGACAAGTTGACAGGCACAAGTCTATCTTCCTTAGAAGCTGAGATAAATAAATGTGGAAAGAAGCCAAAGTGAAATACATAGTCGTTGCATTGGAGTGCAATATTTTTGTATTTCCTAAATGGGAGGGAAGGAGAGGGAGGACATGAGGATTGAATGGTCAATATTTTTAACAGCAATTGCGAATAGTGGAGCACACTTAGTAAATTTTTCTGTTAAAAAAAATATTTAGGGAAGTTAAACAAGAAAACCCTTGAAGTGGTTGACTTTCACGTCAGTGTTAAGAGAAATGTATCTGATTCCTGATGGAGAAAGCACTGAGGAATTCAAATCTCCTCAACATAAGCTCTTAAGGATCAGGTGTCCTTTGGTTCTCTGTCTGTTCAGTGATGATGGAGAGCTCTGAGGTCCGTTAAAGCGATATCGCTGTAGAAACCAGAAAACTGAAGCTTTCACGAGCTGTCATAAGAAGAAAGGTAGCTGTTTTCAGTGTGCTTCCTGTGAGTGAGCTGCTCAGATCAGAGTAGCTTGCCCTGTGAGTCTTCCCTGCTTTCCTGGAAATTGTACTGAAACCCTGATGTGCCATTCTGCCATGTCACTGGTATATCTTTTTGGTAAGAATCTTGTCCTTCATTTTGGGCCGCTCAGGTGGAGAATCTCCTCTCTTCCTGTATGGAGTCACTTCAGTAAACATTTTATTGGCAGTTACTTGTAGCTTTCAAAATAGTGCTCACTCTTCCATGTCCATTCTGACTTAGCATTAAGAAGGCTCTTCTGTTGTCTGGTGTATTACTTAGCAGTTATCCCATAATGAAGAGTGGTATCAGGGGAAAAAGCTACTCCTTGTCTAGGGAGAAAAAAAGAAGAGAAGACAAACTCAGGGTCAGAGAAAATGCATATTTTCATCATTTATAGAGGAGCTGGACTGGCTGACAGTATGGAGGACAAGCAGGATGCTTGCATGTCTTTTGATATGCATTTTTTCAGATGTTAGTTTATTTGTTGTTTATCGTATGTTGCTGAGGGTTTCCTGCTGCATTTGTGGGCTTCTGTGCTAGGCATAATGATACTTCTCCATCATTGTTCATCACATAACCTTGAGCTCTCCAGTGAGCTTCAAACACTGTTACCTGTGATACTGGATCATTTTCATTGTATAGATAACTTAGATGTCTCTTCTCTTTTCTCCCCTAACCATGTTGCCAGATAATTTTCCATTGATGCATTTAATCCACCTGCAAAATAAGGTGGATAGTGACACTTGGGAAAACATTTTATTTTGTAATAAGCAAGCCTGGCAATGTGCGTTTGCAGCCCAGAAGACCAACCGTATCCTGGGCTGCATCAAAAGCAGCATGGCCAGCAGGTCAAGGGAGTTGATTCTGCCCCTTTACGCCGCTCTCGTGAGACCCCACCTGGAGTTCTGCATCCAGCTCTGGGGCCTCCAACATAAGAAGGACATGGAGCTGTTGGAGCAAGTCCAGAGGAGGCCGCAAAGATGATCAGAGGGCTGGAGCACCTCTCCTATGAAGAGAGGCTGAGAGAGTTGGGGCTGTTCAGCCTGGAGAAGAGAAGGCTCAGAAGAGACCTTACAGTAGCCTTCCAGTACCTGAAGGGGGCCTACAGGAAAGCGGGAGAGGGACTTTTTACAAGGGCATGTAGTGATAGGATGAGGGGTAACAGTTTTCAACTGAAAGAGGGTAGATTTAGATTAGATATTAGGAAGAAATTCTTTACTGTGAGGGTGGTGAGACACTGGCACAGGTTGCCCAGAGAAGCTGTGGATGGCCCCTCCCTGGCAGTGTTCAAGGCCAGGTTGGATGAGGCTTTGAGCAAGCTGGTCTAGTGGAAAGGTGTCCCTGCCTGTGGCAGGGGGGTTGGAGCTAGATGATCTTTAAGGTCCCTTCTGACCCAAACCATGGGAAAATGTTTGGGGATTCTAAAGGAAGGAAATGTTGCCAAATGAAGTCCGATTTACTCTTACTGCTGAAACAAAGAAACGAGACTCAACAGCACTTTGACAATACTGTTAAGCAGGTATTCTTTATTAGTGGCGCCAGGCAGCACTGGGGATTATCCACCCTGAGTGCTCCACCGACTTGGCAAACTTTCAGAAACTGTATACCATAAAGTTATACATAGTCATAGGATTTCCGAGAACTCATTTACATAACCATGAGATATGCAAATGCAAATGTCCGCCCCGCATGCGCAGTCATCTTCGCTGGTGGTCGTCGGGGCGGCGGTCTTCAGATGAAGGCCTGTAGTCTTCCTCACTGTGTCTTCTGACTGGTCTTTGCTTCTGCGCAAACTCAGTCCTGGGATCACGTAGGCAATGTCCTTCGAGGCAGCTGTTGAAGCTCCCTTATCTCCATGTTCCTGTGCATCCTCCCATCCCAAGCCCCAGCGATATGAAGTGAGACCATCCCGGAGCCTCCTTATCTTAACAGCCATTACCACTCTCCACGTTGCAAAGGCTTTCCTTTGTGTAGTTGAGCACCCAGGCTAGTTGAGTAATTAAGGTATTTACAATGCCCTCCTTGTTCTTGGGGCCCCAACCCTTTCACTGCTCATCTGGGAAACTACCAATACCTTTAAACTGAAAGGTGCAAAAAGGAAATGTTACCTGAGCAAAGACAGATGCTGGCCAGCATTGTCTTTATTTGCTCAAATCCGGTGTTTTAAAAACCCTGATCTTGAAGTTGAAGACACCCTACAGACAAAATGTCTCCAAATAATTCTAACTTTAATGTACGGAAACATACATGCAATCTTTCTTTTTAACTTCTGCTTGATTTCTTTCTTTTTTTGATATTATGCTAAAGAAACCTGCTAATAACTAGGTACACAATACTGGGTTTCAAGTGAGTATATTTTGTATTGAAGTATTTTATTTTTCTCTTCTAGCCTCTTGTAGTGCCTCATAGAATTCATTCAACAAGTAGAAATGTGAGAGAAGAAAAGACACGCTCTGAAATAAACTGTAAGCATATGTAATATGACAACATGAAATATTCTTAAAACATTGATACTTGCTTATTTCAACTAGTATTCTGGGTTTCTGACATATATAGAAACATTTTTAGTGGTATATAGGAAAATAAAACCTTATGCTGTTTCACTTACAAATATAGGTTCTAGATGACTATGCAAAAGAAGTATTAGTGTAAAATATTTGAATACACCCTTTGTTGGCACTTCAGCAAATCTCATTATTGCTTCATCTTAATTGAACAGGACATAACCTGAGCTCTTCTGAGAGCTGATTGATAGTTTTACATGCCACTCCAGCAAGGATATTCGTAGTGATGCCAGATTCTGCTGGGTAACAGAATGGCAGAAGAAGATTTTTCTTCCTTAAGTTAGTATCTTGTAGTTTTTGCTTTTGAATTGAAACAGTCTTGTAGAAATCGGGAAAGGAGGAGGTTGATCACTGGCCATTAAAAGCAGACTCCATCTCCCAAATTGTAGTCATTCTTTTGCTTGAATTAAATCAGAATAATACTTGGAGCTTTAGTTGTCTTTTCTTAAGCTAAAATTGATGGGAGGAGTGTTAAAGGAGTATCTGCCAAAGAGCTGTCCTAGAAGATGTGATTAGCTCTCTCCAAAATTCATTCAAGGCTCTTTAGTGCTAGTGAATCTCCCAGAAGAACAGATCCAAGAGTGAATTCACACAATGGGTGTGTTTTTTCTATAAATTACAGCTCTATTGCTGCTCTAAAGAGAGCACTTCACTACCCTATTTGCTGAATGATTTTCCTGATCCTTCCTACCATTACCAGCTGGGGTGAATGGTAGTTGTGCTGCCTTTGTGATAAAAGAGCACTTTCTGTGCCCATTAGTTTCTAGCAGGCACAAGTTCAGTATGTGTGTGTGTCAGAAGTTTCCATCCGTGGGGATATGATACACTCATTAAACCGGATTTTTCTTTTTTGTTAGCCTTTGGAGCTAAATTTGTCTAATTACAGTTCAACTTAAATTCTTGTTTTCCTTTTATCCTCTTTAGTTGGTCAAGTAAAATTCGATCCACCCTTGAGGAAAGAGACAGAGCCACATCATGAATTTGTGAGTAACAAGCAGCATGGACTATGCTTTGCACATTATTCCCTGCAAGTATCTGTGGAGGAGGAGAAATCCAAGATGTGTAGCATACTTCTTTAGCACTTCTAAACTTGGTAGCGATTTTTCTGACCTAAATGTTTTTGTGCCGTTACACTATATGCAGCAAGACCCCTTATTGGTAGGCTCTGCCAGGTGTGATGTATGTGCTAAGCAACAGCCCTTTGTCTTTTGGGTTTCCTCTATTATTTATACCTCATTGCCAAGTATATAATACCCTTTATTTATGGTTATTTTTTAAATTGTTAATTACTGTGAATACTCAAATGTTTCTTTCCCTTGTGCTTATATTGACAATGATTGATGATGGAAATAATACAATTGAGAGCCTGGGAAAGAGGTATGATGCATTTTAAAAAAATGGATTTTTGTGGTGGTGTTATTTTCCCACGCAAACAATCTTTCTGTGGCCCTACATCACACCTGAGCCACGCTGAGTCCTGCAGTTGACGTATTCTGTAAAAGTGTATTGTCAATGTTTTCTTCCTATGGACACATCAGTGCAAGGGGTATGACAACTCAAGCAGTGAGGGAAAAGGCATCTGTGCTGTCCCACACACACATAATTGCAGTAGCTTCCTCTCTGCTATGGAGATTGTTGCTTTCCACATTTGTGCACTTGGGCAGTTTCTTTGCATTCCTGGAAAAAAAGACACTCCTTTGCTTCCTTACTGCAGACTTCTGTGTTCTTTTTGTTTTTCTAAGGCAGGTGTTAAGGTGAAAAAGTTGGTTAAGTGGGAGGGACATTGGCTTTGCTCTGAGTTGATTTTGGGGAGGGTGTGTACCTAGGAATGTACTTCCTCTTCTGTAATCTACAAACTGCATGTGAGTGGGATTTCTGATGTAAATTCCCTTGTATTGCTCTGCAGTTGTACTAAAATCTCTTTCCCGGTGCATTTGTCCTTTGGTAGTGGGTCAGCTGGCTCTGGGTGTATGAGGTTGTATATAATTTTGCTCTTCCTCAGCAACTGGCTGGACAGGTAGTCTGCAGTTTCTGATGCCTGTTTGAGATGGAGGAGAATAGCTTACCAAATCGCACATAGGACTTTGGCAATTATTTCAGATATGTTATTTAGACCTTGACATAACTGCATAACAGTATCATTTAGGAGCCCTGGTTGTACAAGTGTTTATTAAATATGGTAATGAAGTCACTGTTTCTATCATAAACTTTCCAGTTAACTCAAAATTATTTTTGAACTGATTCCAAGTTATCCTGGCTTTGCTTCCCTGTTATGTTGTCTAGATTATAAAGAAAATACAATTGGTAGCATCATATAGTTCAGATTATAATGCTTTTGCTGCTTAAGAATTTTATTTGTTTATACACGCACAGAATCATAATTGCAAAAAGATGTTAGTGGAGAAGCTGAAGTTTTAAAAATGCTTTGACGTTTCTTTCTTGTTTTATCAGTCACTGACTGTACAAACCAGTTAGTGGATAACTTCATGGGGCAGGGAGGTGTTTTGATTGCACCTTAGGAACCTGAGTTGCTAAAGTGAGGAGAGAGATTTTTCTGCAGGGATTGAAGCACAACTTTTGAGAGCACCTTGGCAGGTGTTGTCGGCAGAGAGGAATCGAGCCTTTTCCTACCTTGTGCATTAGCAATCAGGATCTTTGCCCTTTGGAATCTCATAAGCTCATGCTGCTCCAAGAAGGCACTTGAACAATACAGATTAATTCTGCTGATAAGGAAATCTCTTAGTATTGTCTATTCCTCTCAGTTTGCATATTTGAAACCTGTCCAAAGAACTTGCCTCATCTCCCTGTCTGTAAGGAAGATCTGTAACTGCTTGTTTGGATCTTTCTAAAGATAGAAATCAGCTACTCCACTGCCCATATCTGAATGCAGCATGCAGACCTGATCTGTCCTTTTCAGATAAAATAGAACTGTGATTTTGAAAATTATGATGTTGGGTCTAGAGACCAAAGAAAAAATGTATTTTGTCATTAGATATAGAACCAATGGACAACTTAAATTGGCATGTCAAATGCAAACGAGAGATCTATTCAAAAAATGGATGCTCTAGCAAAGAGCCTTAGCACAAAGCAGGCTGAGGGAAGAGTTTGTAACAAGCTACATGCTTTGAGAGAGAAAGGCTTTTAAATGGAAGCGAGAGCAAGAGATGCCTGTCTATTCCTCCAGCAATAACAGTGGATTCTTTTTCATTAAAGCAGTTCTTCTGACCCTTTTGCATCTGTCTCACTAAAGCATGCTTAAACTTTATGCTTATTTACTTATGGGTGTGAGTGCACAAGCCAAAGGACTGCACCACTGCAGCATGATGTGTTATTGTTGGTGGTGCACTGAAAAGTTGAACTGATACATACTTGCCTTTTACTGAGGCAGTTTGTTGCTCATTACCACAGCTTGGGTGATGAGCAATAATTCATTATTTTGGTGTGATTCAGTAGTGTTTGGTAATGTGGCCATACCCTTAGCTGTGTTTTACCCCCATCCCCAGAACTGTCTTAACATGGTATGAGTTTCAACTAACAGGGTTTGGTTTTTTTTAGCAAGAAAATTTCCCTTTATGTATAACTGGCTTTCAGTCACAATGTAAATAACTTGAGTTTCTTGATCTCTATCTAATGAACAGACTGACAGTAGTGATTTTTTGGACAATTCAGAAGAACTATACTACACTGCAAGATCTAACCTGGTATTTTTCATCTTCTGCCTTTCTTTGTCAGTGTTAGTTTTGTCTTTGTTTTCCTTTTTCAAACCTCATGTTTTGTCCTGTTGTGTACTGGTGTTTTCATCTGTGTAAAAGCTAGTCAATGTAAGAATTAGTTTGTATGTGTATATCTGTAATGTAGGAAGGAATTCTTAGCATGTGCAGTATGGAAAGTATTTAATCCGTATTCATGTTTAGTTTAATCACTTTTATATAAAGGGCTCAGTATTATGCATTCATTCTAATTTCTTTATTTCACTGCCTTACAGTGCATAACTTGTTAATTTTTTGGAGGGTGATTAAAAATAGAAGACATTCTCTTTGTATTTTTGTCTGGTAGTTCCTTTAAGTAGTTCCATGAAAGACTATAAAATTATATAAATGTGTCTGAATTCTCCAGATGGTAATTATGTTACAGAATGAATATAGGCTTAATACAAATAACAGAATGTGGGGTCATAAGTGTTTACAGTGGCATTTGGCACCATTTATAGTCTGATACATTTTCCAAATTTTCTCTTACTGCACTGCTAAAAAATTCATTTGTTAGCATTGCAGTGTAGAAATTACCCTAGAAAGTGAGTTTTCTTATTTCTCTGCTTTTTAGGCACTATCTAGTTAGAAAAGTAATGCTTTTAAATCTTGATGATCTTTATACACTGTTGAAAAAAAAATGAAACATTCTGTAATAGATAAAGAGCATTATTCTTTCTTTGATTTGTGAGATATTTAGAAGTGCACTGAGGGGAAAATGGAAAATTGGGGTGTTTGAAAATGTCTTGTTTTGTTTTCTAAGTGGTGTTTTTTGTTTTGGATTTGTTTGTTTGTTTTAGTATCAGTTGGCTTGGTGTGACTTGAATCTGCCAATACCAAAGTTACTGAGAGCTTAGACTGTGTTCCCTGTTCTTGGAAGGAACTTCCTGTATTGCTTGATTATAAAAATGTTTCACAAATTGTTTTGAGATGAGTAGCTTAGATTTCTCTGGATGTGGTGGGAACACCTCCATGCTGTGCAGTTGCTCTGATTTTGGGAATGTGCTTTTGGTTTTTCAGTTTGGTTTGCTTTTGGTTTTGTCTTTTCAGTTTAACACTTTTTAAAATCTGTCTTTTTCAGGTTACTTTCAGTGTTGTTCCGTATCTTGCTAGCCTAGTATCTGTGTGTCTAAGAGACAAATGGGAACACGTCTCCTTACTGCACTGTCCTTTCCCATCCTTCTTTTGCCCCATGCTGTTCAGTACACTCTTCAAAAATGATTACTATGATAAAGCTTATAAAGTACTGTTGTTGTCACAATAGTGAGAGGGTTTTTAAAGTCAATTGACAGCACTTTCTGTGTTTCACTGCTTGCTTCACAACCTCCTGTGCCTGTTGTGAATCAAAGAGGAGAATTCTGATTTGGTGGTAATGCTTCACCCATTTGTGAGATTTTTCCAGTAATTTCCTTCTGGAAATTAAAACAAATATTTAGTAGTCGGTTCATTCTTCTGTTGTGGACCAGGACATACTAATCAGACTTTCTCTCTCTGTCTCTCCCCTTCCCCCACTTCCCCTTCTTGCTCTGACAGTATTGCCTTCAGATATGTTCAGTGAGAAGTGGTATGTGGATTTTTCAAACGTCATCAAGAGGAAAAGATTGTACTTTTTCACAAGCATAATTCATCACCTGCTACTGTTGGGCTCTTTCCCATGCTTTTCTACTGGTTTTATAAAATACCTTATAAGCAACAACTCTTTTGCAGAGCTATGTGTCTCTAAGATTCTACAAAAAAAAAATTTATCAGAAATTGAGGCGTATTTTGGGCAGCATGAGTCATAAAAGGTATACAGTCGAGGCTGAAAGCAAATTTGGGGAGTGAGTAAGAGTACTTTTACCTATCATCTAGCATTTTGCACAGCTGGATGGATCATATGGCAGCTTATGCAGTCACCATGCACCTTACCTTTAAAAAAATTGACACCTATGATGTGGTTACCCTTAAAAATCATTCCTTTCCTTTTCCTCTTTACCCTCCCTCTGCCTCTGTGTTCCTGAAACCACTACCTGGATCTGCCGGAAGAATGGAGAAATTCAGTACAGGTCTTGTTTGCAGGGAAAATTCAATGTCTAAACCCCAGTTTAGACATGCAAATGCCTTCATGCAAATGACGAACAGACAAGGACAAGATAGTACTTCTCTTTGATCTTCTACCAATACACCTCTTTGATTCATATCTAAATAAATAACAGAATATTTTGCTCTAAGTACAAGGCTCTTCTCTTTTTCAGGATAGATCTTTTTTACTTTTTCTGCAACTAGACAAGAAGTTTCTGAGGAACTTACTTGGATACCTTCCATCGTTTGAGATTTTCTTGCACATGCTCCTTCCTGTCATTTTGAGTTCCTCATGTTCCTATTCTGGTCATTGTGCTGTGTTTTGGCAGCTGTTTTCTGACAATCTCCTTTGCCTCAGGAGCAGCAGAGGTATACTGGACTCTTAAAAAGTCAGTCTTATCTTATGTGCACATTAGACTTTACATAGGGTAGACCTCAAACAAATGCTTCTCTTATGTTTTTTGTTGTCTTTCTGCAGTTGTTTGAATACAGACTCATAAATGGGAGAGCTGAGCATTGCATTTGCAGTGAGCTCAGTAAATGGTTTAAATCAAAGTAATCTTCTCTAAAAATACGCACACCTTTGTTCTAGAACAATTCTTAAGTTTTATGCTATTGATCCTGGGGGAAGCACCTGAAAATCCAATGGCTAACTAAATGTATGACTGTTCATCTTGTGTTGCTGCAGCCACCACTGTGACAGTCTCAGGAATCTACATGAGTTTGCATAGTATGACCAAGTTTCTGTCAGTTGAAATGTTTTTGCTATAATTAAGCATATGTACAGAAGTTAAAAAGTTTTCCTGAGGAAAAATGTGCAACTTTTTTCCCATTATTTTTTCCACCAGATCAGTTCCTCATTCAAGTTCCTTGTGTGGTGTTACAAATGGCTGTCTCGGTGTGGTGGAGGGAGGTGCATGGGGTAGAGAGAAGCCAGGAGTGAGGGCTGTTAAACCCAGCTTCCACAGAGCTATTGCTGTATGTGTAACTGCATCCACCTCTCAGAGGTGATGTATTGTACTTATGAGTGGTGGGGTCTGTCAAGAGGAATCTGTATGAGAGTTTGGCTTCTGGTCCCAGAAGCCCCGTTTCTGAGAAACAGAGCTTACTGTTCTTCTGATTCAAAACAAAAGGTCATATTGAGTAAATAAAAATATATTTATTCAGGTTATCCTGACCAGCAATGAAATATTGTGGCAAGAAATCTTTCTTCCATTTCATAGTGAACTGAAAACCAGTTCCAGTTCATACATGGTAGGCTGAGCTGCATAGCTTGTCAAGTTATAAATACCATCAGAGAATCCCCCAAAAAAGATGAGGTGGGAAGGAACACCTGGTGACCTCTAGCCTCCTCTTGCTTAAAATGGGGGCAGCTTCCAAGCTAGATCTGGAGATTACTTTGGGCTTGTCCAGTTGAAGTTTGAATCCATCTCAGGATGGAGACAATTGAGCATCTCTAGGCCCCATCCCAGGGCTGCACTGCTCCTAGGAGGAGGAGTTTGGTTCCTTATGGCCAAAGTTTGCATTTCTGGCATTTGTGCCTGTTGCCTCTTGTCCTTTCACTGTGCATCTTTATAACGCCCTGTGGGATAGCTGAAGAGAGCAGTTACTTTCTCCAGGCTACAAAAGCTCTGTTCTTTCAGCCTTTCCTATTGTGCCATTTGTTCCATCACTTGAACAGTCTTAGTGGCCACCTGCTGGCTTCCCTCCAATCTGTCAGCCTCTTTGTCCTGGGAAGCCCAGAATTGTACACCACATGCACGTGTGGCCTTGCAAGTGCCAAATAGAGGGAGTTAACCCCCTCTGGCTTCACTGTGGTTGGCCACCTATACCACAGGTGCGTGCTGCTGTGCTGCTGATGTGTAGTCCCCTCCTTGTCTGCCAGGACCTCCAAACCCTTTTCTGCAGAGTTGCCCTTCGCACCCCCAGCCAGCTTGTCCTCAGCCTCTTCTTATGTATGTGTTTGGTCTGTCCTAGCTTCAGAACTTTTCAGTTGGCTATGTTAAACCCCATAGGGTTTTCTTGCTACTCCTCCAGTTTGTTGAGGTTCCTCTGACTAGCAGCCCACTCTTTTTTTTTTTGTTAGATGTTAGAGTGTGGTCTCATAATAATGTTGGCCAGCTATCTCAGCAGCTTGGATGCATTCCACCTGGTCCTAGTCTGAATCATACTAATTGATATGTAACACTACAGCTGGTGATTTTTTTTTTCTTTGTATTAGGGGAAAAATTAAATGTTTCTGCATTGGACTTTATTAATTTAGCCTGGAGTATTCAACACACAGTGAAAAGTGTTGAATTCTACCATTTTAAAAAGTGACAGAGGAGTTGAACAGAACTTGGGTTTGATATCTCAGGTTCCAACCTACAGTTGTTTTCAGTTGTTATGAACTTAGCTTTCATTTTAGACTTCTTTAGCAAAGAATTCAGTAAGAGGTTTGCAGTTACCATGCAGTCTGCACTGTTGTATTTGCCAGATGCATTTATACATTTGGTCCTATTTAAATTAATTAGTCATGGTTGGTTTTTGCTTTGTTTTGGCTTACAAATATATTCTGGGTTTAATAATTTGTAGTAGGTTTTGGTAACAATTTTAGGAATGCAGTGTTTCAGCATTGCTATTCTGTGTTAGTTAATTATTTGTGGCAGAAAAACTAAAATATTGGTAGGAAAAGACTGAATTAAAGAGATCAATGTAGATAACAGAGAACTTTGCCCAGAAGCCTCTTTCTTTGGTTTAAGTCATTTTTCTCCTCACTACACATGCATACCTGTGCTTTTCCTTTGTTACAAGCCATGAAGACTCCTATCCTACTTAGTTGCAGTATGTTTTTAGAGTTCTGTTAGCTGTCAACACTGAATTTCAGAATGAGTCTTCATACTTTGTTCAGCTTTAGGTAATGAAATGATGCATGGTCCTTATGGTCAGAAGAAAATAAGTGGAAGTGGGGGGGAAAGTGCCTAAGGGTTTGGGATGTGTGGGTTTTGCTGTTTCTTTTTCTTCCCTGTATGTTTTGGGTACTTTCTGCCTTGACAAAAGTAATTGAGAAAATGAGATGTTCAATTTTATTCCTAGGAAGCAGTGTAAAAATGCCGTGTACAATTGCCTGTTGCATCGAGGCCTTACCATAGCTAGTTAGGATAGTGATGTTCCATTATATGGGTATGAAATAGTGCAGTTTGTGCCAAGTGGACATTCATAGACAAAATGCATAGGGAACTGAAATACAAGGGAAGAGGGGAACAGTGGTTGTGTAGCAGTAATGCACAGTAAAATCACCAGGGAAGAATTATATTTAAGGAGGTTTAAAAAAATATACATATAACTTGCTATTTCTGATGTGTTAAGCTATCCAAAGAAATTAAAGAATACATTTTTTAATTAAATGAAGGTTTTAGAAGTATAGCATATGCATTAGGTAATATGAGGCTCTTTTTAAAATTAACATCCTCTTTTGTGAAGCAATGTGATAGAAATTGCTTGATCATTTTACTGAGAAGTAGAGGTGTGTATGTGCCTTCTTGTTTGATATGTTAGTAGTCCAAAGGTGGTTTGTATTCTTTGAAATTCAGAGTTACTTCCCCAGCACTTTGTGGATTTAAAGTCTTAATTTTGTCACTTTGAATGATCTTGTTTCTTACTAGATTTCAGGAACAGCAAATGTAGGAAGTAACTGTGAATTGCTGTTTCACTGTATACATTCAGTTTTGTTTTTTGAAGGACTGAACACCTAAAAATATATTTCCAGTACAGCTCAGCCCTACAGAACAAATTAAGAACGTAAGACTGTCAAAGTTACAGTAACAATTAATTCATCATTACATTCTGCAGAAAACAAATAGCAGTTTTTGAAATGTGAACTGCAGAAGGTATTGTAGATTTGATCATTCCTGGGGAATTTGTTTCATAGCATGGTCTTACCACCAAATTTGTCTTTGCTTTGAGGAAGTCTTTATACTGTTTTTAGTCATTTATTACTTGGCACATGTGATTTATCTGAAGGTATGATTTGCCTTTCTACATGACTTCTTCGTTTAATATTACCCAGGCTGTTGAGAAGAACTGGTAATTATTCCCTGTATTACCTTTTTCTGAAGCGATCATTGCCAGCAAGTAGCACTCTGTCTTGTACACAGTTGTGTTGGTTCAGTAATGGGTTGTTGGTAGCCTGAGGCTGAATGCAGAATAATCTGGGGTTGCATCTTTGATTTAACACCAAGGTTATTGACCTCTTCTCATTCCTACTGGCTGTAGATCTCAAGACTCTCTTGGAGAACATCTGTGTAGTCATTCAGATTTATTCCATGTGAATGTTGTCTGATCTAAAAAGAATTTTAATTAACTAATTGGCATTCTGTCTATGTTAAATGAAAATATTAATGTAGATTCATAAAGTTGTTGGGTTACTTTAGGGATGCAGGAGTGGTAACAGCTTTTATTAAGCCAGTTGTTGCATCATTTAGTAATTAATGCTAATCTGTTCTTCCCAGTGGGAATCCATAACTGATAAGATTTTTGTTTTGTTGAAAAATACCTTTATGTTTAGCTTTAAAAAAAATCTAGTTATATTGGTTGTTCTGATAAAGTGTAACAGCTCACTGGAGGCTTCGCAGACTACATGCAGTATTTACCGATGTTTTTATATCAAATAGGTAGCTAGAAGGTTTATAAAATTATAACTTCTGGATATATTTGGAATAGAGGGTACAAGAAAAAATGTGTTGCACTTTTTAAAAGCTCTCTAGCTCTCAGTGTTTATCTGTCAAGAGTGCAAAAGAAGGAGTTTCCCTAGCAATGGATTACTTCACCACACATTTGGAGTGAAAACCCGCAATGTTTAAAGGCCTTAGAAGAACACTAACAAGCTAGTTAAGGCAAAAAATATACATATCCAATTAGAGTCATAGACAAATAAATGCTAATAGGCAGCACAATAGTAAACGGAATCAAAACAAAGCTTTTGTCCTTTTAAAGCATTTAAACATAAGTAATTCTGGCAGATGTCATTTTTCATAAAGAAAATTCCAGTAAAGGTTAAAAAGTCTGGTGACAGATGAAGGCTCCTTATGTTTTATAGGAGTTTGCTTATTATCTCTTATTAATTTTCCTGTCGTTACTGTACAATATATATAGCCATACATTGCACAGTGTGTAAATTAAAATGGACAGATGTTTTGGCTCTGCCCAGCATAAGATCTTCCTTTCCCACTTTTGATTAATGTGATTTTGCAACATGTAGGCAAAATGCTTGTCACTTCTAGGTGAAAAATCTCAGATTTCATTATACTAACCTGGGCTTATTTTTCTCAACAGCCTCCCAGTCTTTGTTCTGGCGTCTTCTTACATAGACTCACACAACCTGTTTAACCTCCTTGTTTGTGAGTCTGGTGACATATTCATGTTTCCAGTCTTGTTATTTTCTGCTCTACAGCCTGAATCCTCAAATACCTGTGCTTACATGTGGAAGGTTTTGAGATTGCATAGAAGTAATAGAAGACTCACAGTAAAGAAAGTTAAATCTGTGTTTCTTTGTGGTGGATTGGAGTACATCAACTGGTGGTGAGGACCAGCAGAAAGGAATTGCCTGGATAAGGTGACAGATATTGGGAGCAATGAAGAGATAGAAATTGCAGAGGGCCTAGGATGGCCATTCTTGAGGGAAGGAGACTTGCTGAGCTTGTTTGCAGCAAGGAGCAAGAGGAGTTGCGATTGGGGCATAGGAGGAGGATGTAACTGAAGAAGGAAGATAAGGGTAGCAGACGGGATCAAAGATACCCATGACTGAGGCCTGACTCCTTCTACTTGCTGCCTTGCAGAGCCTGGGACATGTTCCTGGAGAGGAGCGAGCCTTCCTCCTTGCCAGCACAGCAGCCCTTCTTTCTTGTCACCTAACTTTTTAACTCCACTGACAGATGCCTAGGGGGAAAGTCGGATGGCCCTTGTGAGTCAGCTCCATAGAAGTGGATGGGGTTTGGTGGTTTTGGGGTTTCTTTGTTTAATTCTAGAAAAAAAGATGTGTAATAAAGTTGGTATGAAGACTGGAAAGTCAGTCTTTCCATGGTTCAGGAAATGCCAGCATCGGGGTTGCCTTTGCAATTTTTATTCAACCCTCTGATCTATGCATTCTTTTACATCAAGTAATTATCAGTTACATACTGTTTTTTCCACAGTATCTCGCTTGTCTTGGGAAAATATGGAAAGTCACTGAAGCAATCAAATGCTGCTGACAGCTGTAGTAGAAACACCCATGTGGAAACTACTACTTAGCTTTACAGAGCAGAAATGAGGGTGCAGTAAACAACCTGGAACTCCTCGCTGAGCAGAAAACAATATACATAGCTTTGTATTAAAGTGATTGCCCTTCCGTCTGGAACTGAAAGCAGCAGTGGCTTCTGCTTTGTCAGCTTGAAACATTGGCAAATCTAGTGTGGGACTTTTCCTCTGATTTTTAAAAATGCCCTTTTGAGAGATCAGCTCCATGAGTTCTTGACATCTAATACAAGCTTATTGCTCTTCTAGCTTTGATATCTGGGCACCTTTCCGAAGGATGGCATGCTTTTGATACAGGCTGCAGCTGAAAGAGGCCTGTTTAACAGAAGATGTTGGGTGACTTTTAAAATGTTTCCTGGAAAGGAGCAATGTAGCTCCATTTATTGCTAACTTAGGTGATCAATAACTCATTTCTTCTGGTGAATACATTCAGTATTTTGGGAGCAAAATTATGCTCAGATTTTTGCTGTTGTGATCCACCTGAAGATAAAAAATACACTGTAATTATAGCAGTATCCTCCTGGCAGATGCAGATTTGATGGTGCTTCAGTATGGTCCCTGTATTCCCATTAATGCATTAAATTTGTATGCTATATGGCATTTATTGAATAATAGTGTTGGAGGACTACTGCCACTTCTTTTTCTAAGTAGCCCATACTCCATGATTGCTTGAGTGCTTGACTTTGCTGTTAATATTGTATTTTTCTTTTAGATAGAAAAGGTGATCTTGAAGTATACATGAAAACATATATACTTATCTTTAAAATATGTATTGCTATAACCAGAGCTGTAAAAACACTTTTACTGTCCTCTCTGCTTATTTCTTTAACATCCCCCTGTGCTAAAGGCATTTCAGGCTCCCTGCCAGAACTACTCCCAATCTGAAATGAATATGATAATGTGCCAGTGAAGGATGGCTGGCTTCTCTGTGGGGTCTGGTAGATCACAAAGTCATCTCTTTTTTTTTTTTTTAATTATTTTATTTTTGTTGTTGTTTTGTTTCCTTTTCCGCAACCGACTTTATTTGAGCAAAGGATCTGTGTGTGCAAGAAAAGGACTAAGGTTAGAGTTGTTGAAGGAATTAGAGATGCTGCAAAATGGCAGAGAGGAGATTTTTGGGTGTGATGGGCCTGAGGGTGGTGTTAAGGGCCAGGAAGGCCAAAGGAATGAGCTTGTTTGGTAGCTCAGGTGTGGCAGAGGGCATAACAGCAGCATGACACAGGGTGTATGTTTGATGCTCACCTGTACATCTTAAAGATTTAATTCTCTTATATTTGTAGGATCTACAGCTGGAATATGGTCATGGTCCTCACTGTGGCTACTTTTTGGGTGCAAATAAGTGAGTAAGCAATGGCATTTTCTGGCTTTAATTCATTCAAGACTGTTTTAATATAAAAATCACAAATGTGTGTTTTTTATATTATTTATAGTTTTATATTATTTATATCTATATTTTATATTTTTATATTATTTTTTATATATCAGCTGAAACAGATGTAGTAAAATACATCAAGCTTGTTTATATCAGTTACAATTCCAAAATCACTATTTATTTCTAAAATAATAGTAATTCCAGTGATACAGAATTACAGCACTTTTCAGTATTTGAGGCTGTGTTGACCATATTGTCTCTGTGGTACTGTAAGCTTCCTTTTAAAAGCCTTTGTCTTGATCGGCTTGTTAACAAAATGTTCGGCATGATAGGTCCCACAGAGAACAGTTTTACCTCATCTAAGAACTACCAGTGCCACTCTTTGACATTGCGTTATGCCCTTCTTCATGTTGTAGGGCACTAGGAACATTCAATTATAGATGCTTTAAAAAAATAAAACTTAACCTGTATCAGCAAACTCCTTTAACTTCATGTTCATACCTTTAATAATTTTGTTGTATTAATCATGAAATAGTTTTCCATGTAATTCTTCCTTTCCACCGAATTTCTTAATTTACATTTCTGCATGACAGAGTTAGGATGCCTAGCTTTGCATTGCTAAATTAAATCATATTTTAAAATGCAGGCAATCTAAGCATAGAACATGATATTTTTACGCAGTCTTTTAGTTGGGGAAAATAGGAATACTGATACCTTCCAAAATCCTGTTGATTCTCATGCCTGTGTTTTGCCTGCTATTCTTCCCTGTCTGTGTTTTCAGACAAAGACACAAAAATGAAGAAGTTCAGAATGTTACAAAAATTAACTAGGGAAGAATGAATTTATTCCAATAGTATTTTAATCCTCTTGTCAGTCTGAGGTATTTTTTTAATGATATTCTTGGATAGTGTGGATTTGTTTTAAATTGGATCAAGATAAGACAGTCCTTGTTTTACAGTACAGGAAACAAGGGCCACCGCACTTAATAGCGATATATTAATGAATGCATATGAAAGTGTGTTGTGTTTAAAAAAAAAAAAAAAAAGCAACGATGTTCATTTGTATGTGGATGTCCAATGTATTTTCTGAAAGCCAGCTGAAATAACATGCTTTGGATTATTTACTGATAGAGTAATAGGAGCATTTGCCCTGGCTTTTGATAATTAAGTTTGTGTGCCACAATTAAACTGTGTTCTTGTTCTTATTTAATGCTAAAGGAGTCTCTTAAAATCAGTTGAAGAAGAACTGCATCAGCGGTAATTCTATTCTTATTTTTTTTCCCCTCTTATGTGTTTCAAAGTCATTTGTGCATTGATTTCTTAAGTCTGTCACAACTAGTTCTTGTTTGTCCCTGTACTTGCTGAGAGGATATGGGAGAGGCTTAGTTGTCTGGATTGCAGCTGTGCTTTAAAGAATAATAATCATGATAAAAAGCTACAAGACAGTAAAATTCTGTAAAAGAGGTAGTAGCCCTTGAGCTCAGAATTTTTTTACAGTAGCCAAAGTAATTTTAATACAACTCACTCAGCTGTAGTACCTTGTTCATTTTCTTAGGGGACATGTGGCACATTTAGAAGATGATGATGATGCAGACGATGATGCTAAACAGTAAGTCCTTTCTTCTTGTAAAAATAAATAAATACATATAAAAGCTGATTCTTGAATAGATGAAAATTTAAAAAAAAATCTGAATCGTTCTGTCCCTAATAGCTCAGGATTCTTTTTCTTTTATAGCATTTTTAAAGATAGATGTTAAATGTTGTTCCTAGTTTACATCACTAGAAGCTTTCTTATTTTTCTGATAAACTTGTGATAAATTAGGGGGAAAAAAAAATCTTGTTGCTTGCTTGATACAGTTGTCGTTTATCTTCTATTATTGAACACAACCTTGGCATAGTTGCATTGAGCTAGTAATTCATCTGACCCTGGTCCTGGTGTCTTCTTTAGAAATGATGACTGTATATTAAAATAAAGCTCATTAAAAATACATAAAATATATACATAACTGTCTTGTCTAGATGACTGAGTTTGTTCTGTCCACATTCTCAGCTAGGAGGGTGCTTGTATGGGTGCTTGATTTTGGAATAGAGTTGGCTCGCTTACCACAGAGAGAGCAAGGTTATGTGACTGCAAAGGCAGTTTCATTAGACATATGTTAAATTAATTATGCTCACATTAAATTCTACTGGTATAAGTATTCTTGGGCTCTTTTTGATTGACAGATGAGAGCTGGAACAATTTAAAATGCGCAGCCAGTATGTGGAAGTTTAAATTCCTAAATAAATCTGATGTAAAGATGAAAAAGAAAGATGCCATTGAGATAGGATTCTTGTTTATCTTCTGTTTATGGGATTATTTTAAAAACTGTTGCTTCATACCAGAAACCTGTAAAACATGCATTATCTATTTTTGGCATCTATCTCTTACAGAGAACCAAATACCTCTCTTTTTTTTCCATAGAGTTAATTTACTGCTGTCCTTTTATAACAAAGGCGGTGATTTTTATCACTGTACTGAGCATGAGGGACAGCCTCCTTCAAGAAGAGTAAAGCTACTGATAGTGTCTGATGTCAGCTAGGTGACAAGTACATTAAACTTGCATTGTTTAATGATCAACTTCTCAAAATACAAGTATGTTTGCTGTTTGACACAAGTGATATTTATAGAAGAAAAATTATTTCTAGTCAGTTTTTAGCAGGCTTTTTTCCTTTGCTAATTCCTTGTTAAATTCTTCATCTTTCATTATTAAGCGGTTGTTTAAAGGCATGATTGATTACACAGTTAATCAGTAATATGAAGGTCCTGTGTCTTGTCTTTGAGAGGAAGAGGTAGATAATGCTGCTTATTGCTTTGCTCCCCTGCATTTGGACCAAGCTGAGAACCCGCTTTGCTCAGAGCTGGATAGACCTTGGTAATGATAACTCAGGCTTCCTGCACTGTAGGATGTAATGGTCCCCTATAGCTCCATACTGCCAGCTCCACTCTGATGGCCTTCAGTGAAGATGCTCTGGATATCTGCACTGCTGCAAGCCAGCTCAGCTTCGTTCCTCCATCTGTACTAATTTCTGGATGTTTTTTGTGTATGGCTCTGTGTCTGTCTGTTCCTTTTTGCTTAATGTTTCCCTCCCTGCCCCACATTCTTGCTCTGTTTGTAGCCATTATCATCAACTTCAGTAATGTTCCAGGGCTTGGAACCTCTCAGTCCTTGCTGTCTTGACGTACTTGCACCGATTTCTTTGTTCAGTGCTTTGAGATCTTTGTTGCTTGCATGAGCTCCCTCAGAACTTTCAAACATCATTGGCTTTAGCTGCTTCTGTCGCTGTCTTTTTTCTGTGGATTTTCTTTTTCGGGTTAAGCAAGAAAGAACCTGATAGCTTCTGGAGAGGTTCCAAGTTGTCTGGCACTAAGGATAGCCACCAATGGTCTTCCCCAAAAGTCCTGGTGTTTTTGGCTTCTTCCTGTATTTCATCCTAGGTACTCTTGCCCTACAGAGAGGGCGTGACAATTTGCTGTGAGCACAGGGGTAAGCCTTGAATGCCTCAACCTTGAATCAGACCGATTCTGCATCTGTGCCTTTCCTCTTGATATCTGCTTGAGCCCAAAGCTCTGGTGCAATATGTTGGTTCATCACCTTGGTTTCGGATATCTTTCTCTGGAGCCTGCTGAAGATTCAAGGCTTTTGTCTGATTTATATTCTGTGAGATGGATCTGCAATTGAAGAGCACATGTGACATCGGTCACTTCTCACTTCAGATCCAGAATAAAAACAATGAAGCAGCTGTATGCCTTCCATTCCAAACTGATGCGACTGCATGACTCCGAAGCTGGGTGATTCATAGCAGCAAAGAATTCAAACACTTCAGGGAACAATATAAAATTATCTCTCTTCATTTAATAATTTTGATTGGGTTTATATTTCTTTTTTTCTCATGTGCAGCAAAGCTGATGATACTTGAAATTCCTGGTTATGGAAGCTGGGAAGGCAGAAATTATGGGGGCACTGACCTGTATGATCAGGCGATGACAAACTGCATATAAACCTTGCTGTTGAAACCCAGGCACGCAGTCCTTTGTACAAACATCTGTCTCATTTACGCCAAATCATTGGCTTTTTTTTTTTTTTTTTTTTACGTTTGGCTCCCCAATAACACTATGATGGCTGTCTGAGATGCAGGGAAGAATATGAAAGAAAATACAAATGGAGCTTGGACACACATGACAGAGGACTTAAGCTTGGTCCCATGTTATGAAGAGAAGATAATTTCTACCACCATAGCAGCTGAAGTGCATGACACAGGGTAACCCATTCTCAGAAGTCTCCTTCCAGCTTCTCTGAAATCAAAACAACCGATAAGACACTGGGACAGGAACTCCTGAAAAGAATGAAGCAAAGCAGACAAGTTGTTGATCTGTAAACAAGCAAACAAGATTATCTTACTACTTGTATGTTTTCCCAAAACTTTGGAACATAATTTAAAAATAAGGAAAATATTGTGCAAGAATGTGAAGTTTTCACAGCTGTATTTGTGATTTATTTAATGGAAATCATTTTCTGTTCCAAAAGATTAGGAAACAGGACACTGTAAGAGTTTTTAAAAACATTAAAAATTTAGGAATTTAGGATTTTTTAAAAAATGCAGCATATTCTTTAAAACGCAGAACCATCAGAGGAAGAGTGCTCCTGATGCTTTTGCTTTCTTGTTTACTGCTGATATCTTGTACTGTAGAGCCAAGCTGTTGAATTGTTCTTGTGTTAAAAAGTTGTCTTTCCCAAGATTTCTGTGAAAAAAGAAATGCGTGGAAGAAAAAAACCCAAAACAACCCAGACAGTAGGCTAGCTGTCCCTTGCAGATGAATTTTGCTTTCATGTGTAAGGCTGTTCCGAAGAAGCCAGTGGTAAATTTTTCAAGGAATGGTATTCATCAGTTTTCTTGTAACTCATCTTTGCCCTATATACCTACAGAGCTTTAGAAGAGCTCACTGGTACTCTAAATCTTTCTCCTCTCAACACAGTAAATACCAGGCCTGCTCTGCCTCTCCCTACATTTTTCTGCACAAGTATGTGCATCTTCAGCAAATCAGTTCATGTCACTTCGTGCTCTCTAGGGAGGATCTGTGATACTTGAGTTTTCGGATAGTATTTGTAGTATACACAGCAATAACAAAATGTTTGAAAGTATTCATGATGCAGTTACTTGGGTATAATAGTGCTGTTGACAAGTTAATGGTGTTTATTTGTATGGCATTTAAAAAATCCTGTATCATCTTGAACGCTGCAATATGAGGTTCAAAGAGCTACACTGGATAACAGTCTGGTTTCTTTTCTTTATAGTGCTACTATGAAACCTAAAGTGCCACCTCCTTTACCACCAAAGGTAAGAGAGGGGGATTTTGTTGCCCAGAATAAAAGGGCACATTAAATAACAAATGCAGAAGTGTCTAAATGACTATATTGATGGTTCTCTCACTTGAGCCATCACTTGAAGACTTGAATCAAGTTTGAAGTCAAGGGTATATCCAGGGGGTTGACCTTTATGTTCGTAGCCTTTAATTGCGAATCTGCATGGAGTCTTGCACTGTAGCATGTGAGCAAAAATAAAAAGAAGAAAAACCTTATATTTTTTTGTCTGGCTGTCAGTTCCCCAGGCAAAAACTGCAGGTTTGATTACTTACCCTCTTGCACTATCTTTGCGTAACTGAGAAGGATTTTATAAGCAGCATTAGTGCAGCCAGTGTCTAAACAACATTGCCCTTTGTGGTTACGTCCCCTTCTTGGAATTCTTTACACAAAGTTCTGGCCGTATCGTTGAATGTTCCCTAGTTTCTACTTAGAAGTCAGGTTTGGTTATCTGTAGTCATAAGCAGTGACATTTCCACATGCCCAGTACTTGTTTAATGCATTACTTGAATATCACAGAATCACAGAATGTTAGGGATTGGAAGGGACCTCGAAAGATCATCTAGTCCAATCCCCCTGCCAGAGCAGGATTACCTAGATCATACCACACAGGAATGCGTCCAGGCGGGTTTTGAATGTCTCCAGAGAAGGAGACTCCACAACCTCTCTGGGCAGCCTGTTCCAGTGTTCGGTCACCCTCACTGTAAAGAAGTTTTTCCTCATATTTGTGTGGAACCTCCTGTGTTCCATCTTGCACCCATTGCCCCGTGTCCTGTCAAGGGATGTCACTGAGAAGAGCCTGGCTCCATCCTCATGACACTTGCCCTTTACATATTTATAAATATAATGTATATATATATATAACAATTTTGAATTTATATAATATAACGTATTATAAAATATAACAATTTTGAATTTGTCCTTTGTCAATAACAAAGTTTTCCGTATTGCTATGCATTTCCTTCTAGTTTGTTTTTGAAAGAAATTTGTATGGCAGAACACGTTGCTTTATCAATTTACTTGTGAAAATTCCAGGATCCAAATATGGCATGTGTTTTTTTTTCTCATTGAGAAGTAGCATGGATGCTTTGAGTCTTTTTACATTATGTTTTTATTACTATGTCTTTTTCAGCCTAAATCCATCTTTATTCCCCAAGAAACTCATTCTTCCGAAAATGATAATCAAGGGACAATCAAGAGATGCCCAACATCAGAGAGTCCAGCAAAATCTGTATCTCAGGTTCCACCTAGACCGCCACCTCCTCGGTTACCTCCACAGAAATCTAATGCTTTAGGTAATAAGAGTGACACCAAGAAGTATACAAATATTTCTTAAATCATCTAATGATTTAAGAAATATTATGTGAGGATATTTCTACATCCTCATCTATGCACACATTAAAACATACTGTGGTAATTTTTCTGTGGTGGAGAAGTAACAGAAAGTGCATGAAAGCCAGAATCCATGAAGAAAGTATGCTTAAACTCTTAAGAGGGTCAAATGTACCTTCTCTTAAAGTCATTGACATGGTTCCTGCTGATGCCATTGGTGACACAATTGCTTTTCGAAGCAACAGGCTTGTAATGTAGTGTATCAGGATTGTCACAGGGATTAAAAAAAGTTTTGCTGTATGTAGGTTTCAGATTCTCACCCTGCATGTCAACTGTTGTTGTCGTGTGACATGTCAAGAATAGAGTTTTGCTTTCAAAGTTTGCTTTTATATGTAATGGGCTGTGTTGGGTAGTATAGCAGATAATTGTATTTGTTTACTGTTTGCTTAGGCTGGTCCTTTTATGCTTTTGTTAAAGTCTGATGCTTTGAGAGTTGTCTTGGACTGGCATGTTTTAAGCAAGCTTAATGTCTGACTATTAATTGATGATATCTTGCTAGCTCTTCCTTGCTGCATATTTAGTATTGCAGTTGATGCGTTACAGATTTGGCTGTAATGCTTAAGCATCCAGTGCTAAGCAGTTCCTTAAGGCTATTTATAAAGAATCAATAATTGAAGCATTAGCTATAGCTGAATATTTCTTTACATATGTTAAATACATTTTTCCTCATAACCATAACTGCATCTCTTTCTATGCCCACAATAGATTTGTTGTATTAATTACCAAAAGCCATGGGCTGAGATGGAATGTGGCTCTATAGATGGTTATATGTGCACATGCAGGAACATGTACACTTTAGAAATAAATTAGGGTATTGGAACATGTTCTGACATAAGTGGAAATTTTGCCCTTCAAAATGGTTTTTAGGCTAGACTACTCCTTGACTAGAAGGTAGAAGAACACGTTTTTAAATATGAATCTTTCTAGGTAACGGAGTCACTTCTGTACAGTTAAATGGTGAAAGGGAGGGATCACCGCATCAACAGAATGAAGCTAGAGACACTAATTTTTCAAGGAAAGAAAAGAAGGAAATACTGGTAGGTATTTAAGCATCTAGGTGTTATTTTAAAGTTGTCTCAACTGCTTTACATGCGCAATGAAAAGGAGCAGGCACAGCCTTTAGTATAGAAATGATGCTGGATGGCATCTTGTTTACTTTGAATCAAAGCACAGTTTTGCTAGATCATCTAGTTGTGATACAGTCTATTTAATTTTCATTAGAAACTAACATAATCATGGATATACAAGATTTACTTGTTACTTGCTAGTATTCACATACTTGAGAGACATGTAATGAGAGAAAGATCCTTTGAGAGATGGAATGTTTTGTACTGAGCAATGACTATTTAAGCAAATGAGGAAATAAAGGAACATGCTGCCACCTGATGGTTTGCTGGAGGATTTGGCTGGCCCTGGGAAAGGAGTTAAGTCAGGGCTTCTCCCAAATGAGTCCTTCTCCTATCCCAGATGTAGGCATACAGGCTTTTTGTTGTTCAGGGAAAAAAAGATGGAGAAATGTATATTGAGGGTCCAAATATGCAAGCTGTTTGCCTGCTGGCCTCTGGAGCTCCAGATTTCAGGGTTTTGCACCTTGGGTTTACTGTCAGACTTGAGCTACATATACTCACATGAAGTTGCACTCACGGAGAGAATGCAGTTTTACGCCAAGTGTAATCTGATCCAGCTGTGAGCTGAGGAAAGGGAATATTTCTGCATCCCTTTCTCCTCTTATGAGTGAGTTTTTCTGTCAAAGCAGCAGATGGCTTACAGAGTGATCACTCTATTATTATGATGCAAAAGCAGAAGTGGGAACGTGAGATAGGAATGAATGGGACATCTGTAGCTGGATCAGATTAAATGTAACATGAAACTGCACTTTTGGGGGGCTTCTTCTAAAGGTGGGATTGGAAACGTCGCTCTTTTGAGAGAAGTGAAGGGGAAATGGAGCAGAAATATTGTGTGCATTTTTGTTTTGTTTTAAGAGAGTGACAGTAATACTGGCAGTATTTTGGAAACTGTGTTTTCCTGAACTGCTTTGAACTTGGCATTTGAAATTGTGGGTTTGCAGTTTCCTGTGATACCTGTGAAATACATTTCTTCAGAAGCATGTTTTTACTAGGAGAGATTGATACTGATACAGGGAAGTGGATCTAGAATTGATTGATAGAGGTTATTGCTTCTTGTAATGTTGAACAATTGCTGCAATATTGCTTAAACTTTGTATTGCTGGATATGGCATTCTTTCAGGCATCATTGTAATGTGAAAATGTTGTACAACAGCCTATGCAGACATTCAATGAGGAGATACTAGGGAATCATAGTAGAGGTTGTAATGAAAGAATATGGTACTGGTAGTTTGTGGTGTGTGGTCACTAGAGACAGAATCACAGAATCACAGAATGTTAGGGATTGGAAGGGACCTCGAAAGATCATCTAGTCCAATCCCCCTGCCGGAGCAGGATTGCCTAGACCATATCACACAGGAATGCGTCCAGGTGGGTTTTGAATGTCTCCAGAGAAGGAGACTCCACAACCTCTCTGGGCAGCCTGTTCCGGTGTTCGGTCACCCTCACCGTAAAGAAGTTTTTCCTCATATTTATGCGGAACCTCCTGTGTTCCAGCTTGCACCCCTTGCCCCTTGTCCTGTCAAGGGATGTCACTGAGAAGAGCCTGGCTCCATCCTCATGACACTTGCCCTTTACATATTTATAAACATTAATGAGGTCACCCCTCAGTCTCCTCTTTTCTAAGCTAAAGAGACCCAGCTCCCTCAGCCTCTCCTCATAAGGGAGATGTTCCACTCCCTTAATCATCTTCGTGGCTCTGCGCTGGACTCTCTCTAGCAGTTCCCTGTCCTTCTTGAACTGAGGGGCCCAGAACTGGACACAATATTCCAGATGCGGCCTCACCAGGGCAGAGTAGAGGGGGAGGAGAACCTCTCTCGACCTGCTAACCACACCCCTTCTAATACACCCCAGGATGCCATTGGCCTTCTTGGCCACAAGGGCACACTGCTGGCTCATGGTCATCCTGCTGTCCACTAGGACCCCCAGGTTCCTTTCCCCTACGCTGGTCTCCAACAGGTTTCCCCATCTTGTACTGGTACATGGGGTTGTTCTTGCCCAGATGCAGGACTCTACGCTTGCCCTTGTTATATTTCATTAAATTTCTCCCCGCCCAACTCTCCAGCCTGTCCAGGTCTCTCTGAATGGCTGCGCAGCCTTCCGGCGCGTCAGCCACTCCTCCCAGTTTTGTGTCGTCAGCGAACTTGCTGACAGTGCACTCTATTCCCTCATCCAAGTCATTAATGAATATATTGAATAGTACTGGTCCCAGTACCGACCCTTGAGGGACTCCGCTAGACACAGGGCTCCAACTGGACTCTGTCCCATTGACCACCACTCTCTGGCTTCTTTCCTTCAGCCAGTTCACAATCCACCTCACTACCCGATCATCCAGACCACACTTCCTCAGTTTAGCTGCGAGGATGCTGTGGGAGACCGTGTCAAACGCTTTACTGACACGTGGAGTTATGGAAGTGTCGGTTGGAAGGGAGGTCTCTAGCCTAATCTTGTGCTTAAAAATGGGACTGTAGCCAAAGCTCAGCCATGGTTTTCAGATCTAGTACATGTGTCATTGGACACAGTGGAGTGCCCCAGTAGGTGCCTAGTGCCTTACATTTAGTGTAGTGTAGAAATATACAACGCAGCTCTATTTATTGTCTTAAAAAATCTGCAAGGAGGGTTTTGCATCTATTTCTTATGTAGATATGAGTATTGGCATTTTATTTTCTCCTAATATAACGTCACGGTTTAAGGCTGGGCTGGCTATTAAACCGGTGGCAGACACTCTATTAACCCTCCCCTCTCCTCCCTGCCCCTGCCAGAGGGGGAAGGGAAAGAGAAAAGGGAGAGAGACTTACGGGTTGGAAAGTTAAAACAGTTTTAATAAACTATAATAACACCAAAGAGTATAATAATGTTAATGGAAATAATTAAATATATACAAAACCAAGATTGAGCTCCCCCGATGTCAGTCATGTCACCCCCAGCACTGCAGGGCAGGCTCTGGGAAGGCCCAGACTGGGCCCAGCATGGATGGGAACTGGATTCAGGGATGCACGGATCAGGATCGGGGGCAGCAGGAAAACAGACAGAGTTCTCTTTGGACACCGGCCATAGCAGAAGAGAGAGACCCTCATGATCCCCCCGCTTTATACTGAGAATGACTTGTATGGGATGAAATACCTTTGTTGGTCAATTTTGGGTCACCTGTCCTGTCCATTCCTCCCTGGAGGTGTGACCCTTCTGCGGCTCTTCACTTGTAATTAGCGAGGAATTTAGCAGTGACCTTGGTTTCTCTAAGAGTAAGTACAGCAAGAGCCTTTCTGCATAACATCCCCACCGGTGCCTCAGCGATAACTACAAACTTTGAGCGTTATCAGTCCTAGAAGCAGACACTGTCTGCAACGCAGGCAGTTAGTTTCAGAAAGTGCAGTTACTTAGAAGAAGCTTAGCTGAAAGGAAAAATCACTGAAAGAAAAATTGGTTCTGCCTTAGTCCAAACCAGGACATACAATTATGCTGAACTATTTATCAAGTGCTTTTAACAGTATTCTAAAAAAATTTTTTTAGACTTGTATTTCGGTTATGCTGTAGTGTGGGAAGAATATGCATGTTCCTGCATATGTGCGCACGTGAGTGTAAACATACTTTTAAACTTTTATTTTCTAGAAACCAATTAGTAATGGTCTTCCTCCCACACCTAAAGTACACGTGAGTATTACTGAGTCATATGAATGCATGTTGGAAGCAGGACATGTTTTCTTACTAAAGCTGAGAGAGTACATTTTTTGAATGTTTGTGGTATATTTTTAAAAAATTATAAAAGCCAGTATCTCTTAGAAATGTTAAGCCACAGGTATGGTATTTCAGAAATAGCCCTTGATTTTGAGCTCTTAAGTAAATTTTGGAAGTTTTTTTGTTTGCTTCCTTCATTAAAAAGTGAATGAGAGTTCCATGACTAATGTCACAGAAGTACTTTCAGTGTACTGAAGGAGCTGATGCCTCACAGGAATTGCAAATAGCTCAGAGTTTATACTACGCAGCTATAGGTTTCAAAACTTCTGAAGACAGGATTCATCGATGCCTTAGGGCTGGAAATAAGTGTTACAGACATCTATGTTCACCTTCATAACATAAAGCAAATGAGAATTTCATTGTAATATCAACGCAGACTGTCACCGTGCTTTTAGCTAGCACTGTGATTAGAAGAGTCAGTCTTTCCTTCTTGACCATTTGTTCCTCCCCTCGCCACTCTCCTCCTTGTGTGCTGGAGCATGCATTCATGTAGCTGTGTTGTGCACCAAATGGGGGATTCATCTGATTTTAAACTAACCTTTTTGCTACATTACTCCTAAACCAGATCAGTTTCTCATCTTTAGATAAGAAAAAATTACTACAGGGATGTGTAAGTGCAAATAATATTATTTCTTGCTTCCTACCCATTTTTAGAGAAGCAGGACAGGTTAAGGTAAATGTCATGCTTCCGTTCCTTAGAACTGTAATCTCTTGCATTAATGCACAGGATTGTTCCAGAGTTCTGAATTCATGATATGTTTAGCATTGTTTATTGAGGTCAGTCCTGTTTTAATAAACTAAATATTAAACTAAATGCGTGGCCTAGGAGTGCATACTTTAAATTAGTGGATGACAGAAATTTGGAAGCACTCCTAGCATTGAAAAGAACCGAATCATCATGGGAAGGGGGAACTAAGATAGATTCAGTGACTGAAATGAGAAAAAGGGTAGAAAATAGAATACCTCAAAAGGAAGTCATACATGTTGAACTTTTGCCACAAACTTCAGGGACAGGCCATGAGAGAATGACTGAGTTGCTAATATAGTGAAGCTGTGTAAAGAGACTGACTAAAATAGGAAAACTTCTGAAGCTGGTCAAATGAGTGTTTGGGTGATTGGACTGTTCTCTGCACGTTCATGCATCTTTGTAGTTCACTGATTCTCCGGTTCTTCTGGTCCTCAGGTCAGAAACTCTTTCCCCTCTTTTCCTCTTCCCTTGTCACACCTCACCTTTTATGTATAACAAACTTTCTAACCTTCCTGTTAAGTGTTGAAGACTGATTTGGCACTTATATGTTCCTCTCTGCCTGCTGTCTCCATCAGTTGCCAAATAACGAAAATTTGGGTAAGGAAGGGGTTTTTCACCCAGGTCATTTGGATTACTGGACTTTTCTCTATTGTGGAGCATGTTTTGCATCCTAACATCACCTGGGAGTCTTATTTAACAGATATCCTGCTACTGCAAGTAAATATTTCAGTCTCTTCTGTTCTTTTTCTGTGGTACATCATTGTTCTGATTCTTGTTTGTTTGCATTTTTTTGATTTGTGGTTCTTAAGTATGTTGCCGAGTGGTAAGAAGTGTTTTGCGTTCTCACTGTCCTCTAAAATAGTTAGATGTTCTGGGGCTCTGTTTAAAATGGTATCTATGCATGGTTGCCTGTGACTTCAGAGATTTTGTTCACCTTTCTTAATAACTCAGTCTGGTTGTGTTTTTTCCCTGCTGTTTTAGATGGCTTGCAGAACAGGGAGACCTGTTAGATCCTACCAATGAGGGAATGCCCAGCGTGCTGAAATTCCCCAGAGACTTAAATGCCTCCATGACAGCAGTCAGATCAAGCAGCCTTGCTTCAACCTTTTATTTAATGTTTGTGGATTTTTTTTCCCCACTAGCAACTCAGTTTAATAATTTGTCTGATTCTCAGCTGTATCTTTGAGATTTGTTTGCTATTTAGAGATTATACCCTCAAGTTCCATTTCCCCTTCTGAGGCATTTGCAGTAGCATCTTGGCTCTGCAGTCTTCCTGCAGATCAGGTCTGAGAATGGCCAGGGTAAAATGATCAGTCTCTTCTGATTTCCATCTCTTCCTTCTTTCTTATCCAACTTACCACTGCAGAGCTCAACTAGGTCTTAGCAGTGAGCACAACTGTGCAGCATCTCTCTTCAGTGTTTGGAAAGGGTCAAGGAGAATTGTGTAGCTGGTTACAGGAGCAGCAAAAACACCAGTATTCTAGGAGATCAGTGCTTCAAGCGTCATCTGGTGTATTTTCTGTTGAGTGCCTTTCAGTGCACTTGGGAAGAGGCTTCCATAAAACTGCCAGAAAAATCCCTTTATTGTTTTTCTTGATATCGTCCCTCCTTCAAACTCCTTGCTGCCAAGGGATTTGACAGCATTGAAGCTGTCAGTACCTTGAAGTCACTCTGTGTCGGTATCTTCTCATATTCCTGCCTCACATATATCTTTTCTCTTACTTGTGTTTTTATGCCTGCAGAAGGATCATGTCATTGTCTAGTGAGCAGCCAGCTCCCTGCCTCGGTACTCAGACTTCTGCAGTGGTACTAGCAGTGCTGAAGTCTTCCCCCTTGTCTTTGTGCAATGGCATCTTTCACATTTTGCTGATTACCTTAATGAATTTGATTCTTTCCTCACATAAGTATATATGGACAAACTCATGGACTTCATTATAGTGATGCAAGAGTGAGAAATGTGCGAAGCACAAAGGTGGCTCTAATTTCTGCTGCTTTTCATTTTAAAGGGTTAATTACAATGTTCTTTGTTCTTGTCTTATTAAACTAAACTATGTTCAGAAGTGGCTGAAATGGGTGCAGACTTTCTTATTCAGCAACGAGTTAACAAAAAAAAAAGTCCAAATGTTAACATGAGAGCTATTTGGTTAATTCAGTTTATAGATTGATAATAATTCACAAAGTATTAATATAAAGAGAAAACATTGCCATTCTGTAGCTGTATTACAGAGTATGTAGCTTTGCGTAAAGGTGATACCTGCTTATATTCAGGATGGCAGACTTTACCTGACTGGTTCTTATGTTTGACCATCATTTGATAAATGATAACTAATTGTTGTTTACTACTGCATCAGTCCTTTTCATCTACAGTACTATCGATCAGTTCTGTTTCTTAACAAAATAGGATGGGTAGTTGTTATGTTGATGTTCGAGGGGAAAGGAGGAAGCCCTGGCTTTTGCTGTTTTGTCATCTTGAAGCAAATTTACTAAGTATTCTTATAAATGCCTACAAATGCTTGCACTTCACTAGGGGGAAGATGGAGAGATTGATTATATTATAGTATGGAAGACACTTAATAGGCAAACTGAGTTTATTAGGGCTATGCTGAACAAGGACTGGGATCTTCTACCAGAATTTTCCCTTTGGGAAGCAATCGATATTGAAAATAAGTTAATTTGAAACAAATAATAGAGAATCTGAGACTAAGGCTTTGATTGTTGCATGACCTAGAGTTTTATTTTAAATGTGTGAAATATGGCAAGAATAAAGTTTCTCTGTTGAAACTTTATAAAGTCACAAGATTTAGGAACCTTTTTCAGGTTTGTCACCTTTGTAGTAAGTATGTGCTTAGACTGTTAGTTTAAGAGCTAATTATGAATTGCTAATTCTGGTATGTTTGTTCAGAAAGGTCTTAGGCACAAAGGAAAAATCACTCTAAAAAAATCCATTTGTCAGCTTGTTGTCTGGATGAGGTTATTTTCCACGTGGCAAATGAAACTACTCTTAATCTTTTGTTACTACTTTAAGTAAAAATAATCCTATTGGAAATGTCACATTTTAATTTTTCATATATATATTTTTAATTGGTTTTACTTTTACAGATGGGTGCTTGCTTTTCAAAGGTTTTCAATGGCTGTCCATTAAAAATTCATTGTGCAACATCATGGATAAATCCAGATACAAGAGGTAGTATATCACATATATTTTACCCATTTTATTCTCTCCTTGGATTTTAAGAGTGCTTAGATGAGCAAGACTATTCCTTTTAAAATAAACATTGTAAAATAGGTTTATTTATATAAGCAATTGTTCTTCTTAAAAATGCCACTGCTGTCTGAAGTTCAACTTTTTAAATTATGTTAAAATATATGGGACACAGTTTTCAGCTTTGATTAAAAAGAAAAAATTACATATCAGAGGTAAAAAACAATATTTTTTTGTTTTGTTTCAAAACTCTTCTCAACATTTTAGTCCAAAAGATGCCAATCCTTATTTATTTTTTAAAAATCTGACTTCCAGAGGTCCTAGTTGAGATTGATTTCTTTATCATTCTCTTGATTTTTTTTTTTTTTTTCCTAAAATCTTTCTAGTCCTACAGGTTTCTGCAACTCTCTATTTTTGCATGCATTTTAGTGCTTTAGTAAATAGTCTGATGAAAGGGATAATTGGTAACATTGTACTCACATTGCTTGCAATTTCACCTTTTGATTATGGGCTTATATAGACATGCTACTGAACCAGTAAGCAAGATAATACTTCGGTTTTTTAGAAACTGAAATTATGGAAATCAATCTTTTGCAGTTGACATCTTCTCAGTATATGAGATGTCTGTCTTGTTTGCATGCCTAAATGCAATCCAGGGTATTAATTATGTTCAAGAAGAGAGGCACTCCCAAAGTACTCAGAAAACTCTCCAGTCAGTACTGCTGTTGAAGGACTCCAAAAGAAGGCTATGAATATGTCACAAAATATATGGAAATGTCTAAATAGGATAATTTATATATTAGGAAATTATTCACATTAATTCTTGCTTGTGGTTGTATCACTACTGGGGTTTATTCCAATTGTTAGTCACAGAAAAAGACTGATCTTTCTTCATGTCTTAAAAACAACTCCATCCACAAATTAAAGCTTCCTTAGCAAAATTGATCTTCCATGTTTTCAAACACCATAACTATTACAGGTTGGTTTGTTGCAATGTGTGTAATTAGTTTAAGTGGTTTTTGGTAAAGAGATGCATACTTTTATAAAACACACCTTCCTTAAATCAGGATTTCCAGATTTTTTTGTTTGTGTTTGCAGATCAGTACTTGATATTTGGTGCAGAAGAAGGTATCTACACACTGAACCTCAATGAACTTCATGAAACGTCAATGGAGCAGGTATATTTCTGGTTTGATATTTTGGAAAAAAATACAACTTTGTCATGTTTTTTAGCCACTCAGATTAATGTTGTATAATCATTGTAAAAACTGTCTTTACTACAGTTACATAGGCACTAGCTACACTGAGAATTACCTTAAATGTTTACTGTTGAGGATACCTTTCAGTCATGTTTAAGTTTTTTGTAGGCTAAACCTTGTTTAAGTAGGAGATCTGCGTATATCAATGTGTTGAACTTCATCATAGTGCACTGTCTGGCAGTTAAATGATTTGTTAAATAGCATGGAATTCCTGTGATATATTTTGGATGAAAGTTTCTATTTTCTTTAAAGCTTTGTTACCAGATAGAATATTTGCAATAAACATTGTGTTTCAGCTACAGGGAAGCAAGGAGGTCCTTTATATACTACATTCCATTCTTTTGGTCTTAAAAGCAGCTTTGCTGATGAGACTCAGCTTACTGAATCCCGATTAAAACTTTATCTTTGCAAATTCTTATAAATAGTAATTTTTTTGAGGGGATAGTGGGGAGGGGGAAATACCAATTGCAGGCTTTTCTGTGTGGTGTCTTCTCCAGCTCTCTTGTTAATATCTAAGAGACTTGTTTTCTTTCCTGCCTTCTCCCTAACTTAGGGAGCTATGCATCTGCTATCAAGATGGAGGAATTTGCAAGGACAGCCTTCACACTGTAAGCTGGAGGCACTGGTGTTTGTTCATCTTCCAGGATCCAGACGTCGTAGATATGTCTGTTGTGTTGAGCAGGCAGCCTAGCTAACTTGCACTGAGCTCCATGTAGCCCATAATCATACTGGTGCTTGAGTTAGCTGTTTTAAACTTAGCTCAGGTACCTCTCTGCTGCTACACTGCAGATGTGAAACCTACCCTGAGAAATATCACTAATAACAATAATTCTTGTAGGCCAGGTAGACCAAGGAAAGTTTTGTTTGTTTTTTTTCTTCTTTTATTTTGGTTTTGTTTGGGGTTTTTAAATTGGCAAGGAGAATAGGTGTAATGAAACTCATGCTCTCATATTCATTCTTGTTTTCCCTAAGTGCCATGTTCTGTAGTGCATTGCCTAGTGAGCTTTTGAGGAAATGTTTTAATAAGCATTTGGAGATGAGAAGAGATGTTTGTAAAAACAGTCAGTCATGTGTGGAACAGGAGGAATAAGCGACAGGTCAATCAACCTGCATATGTGAAGTATTGCTGTTCTTCTCTAAACCTCAGATCTCAGCCTACTAAGGCACAATGTGTTTATGCAGCTACAGAAGATCAATCAAATTTGCACATTAAATTTGGATACAGCCAGGCTGGTAGATTATTACCGTAGGTTTTTCTTACAGTGTGCTTAGGTTATGAGAAGACTTCAGGAATAGAAGTGTACCCTCTGTGCTAACCATTTATTACATTGTTATTTATGATAACAGGCAATAGGGCTTTAATAGCATTTTCAAATTCTGTGTTTCACTTCATTGTTTACTCTCTAGGTCTAATACAATTCAGTGTAAAAGCAAAAGTAGTGTCCTTGGTTATTTTTCACTATGTTCCACTTCACTAATAGACAAAGCAGAAATAACATACATTTCCAGGAGTTAGCACAGCTTCAAGATGAATCTCTTGCTCCTTGGCAGAAAAATCTTTCAATTAATTTACAGATGTCTTCAAATCTTTCTAATAAACCAGCAGTGAGGGGTGTTTTTTTGTTGTTTGGTGGGTTTTTTTGTTTGGGTTTTTTTTAGGTGTTTTTAAGAGCAAGAGAAGTGTCCTCCTGAGTGGTCTGTCTAGCCCAATAGTCTATTTCCTAAAGTGGCAGTAGCAAATGCCTGTGAGCTTGGCCACTGTCTGCTGTCTGTTCTCCTCAGACTCCACTACAGTCATTGAATCGAGGATGTCGGAGGATCCCTGCCTATTTGCTTTTTGTGTCCATTTATGGACCGGTTGGACATGAGTGTGTCTAGTCCCTCGTTTATGCTGTTGATACTTTCCACCTCCATGGTCTCTTGTGGCAACAAGCTCCAGAAATTACTCAGGAGGGAGAAAAAAGTACCATCTTTTTTTTTTTTTAATATTTCTTTTTTTTTTTTTTTTTAAAGGATGTCTTCTTGGTTTCAGCCCCATCTTTCTAGTAATTGTGGGATTTGACAAATAACAATTCTGCCTTGACTATTTGTTGCATTCCTTGATCACTTAAGTGAAATGTGTAATCATATGCAGATAGAGAGTCCCTTCAAGTGCCAGTTTTAGTTGTTTCAAGAGATTTGGACTGTCACAGGCTTTAGAATTGCTATGGTTTGTTGACCATGCTTTGTTTACTGAAGTTTATGTTGTTAAGCTTTTCTGCTTTGAAGGAGAAAGTTTGGTTTTTAAAATTTTTTTAAAACTATGGATTGGTCTTTATAATGACATCTTGTGGGCTAATTATAGCATACTTGTAGACATTAATATAAAATGTGCTAACTGTCTAAATGTTAATGTGTATGTTAAATATAGTGTGTGTGCCTAAGATTTTAGTCTGAATTAACTCTGGAATCCAGGTAAACATTACTTGACGTCAGCTAATTTCTGCTACAAAAAGCAAGTCAGTATTAGTTTTGTCCTGTCATCTATGCAGATATTAATTGATCAACTTAATGTGCTCACATTTTGCGTATATCAAATTGAATGCTTTTCTTTCTTTGTTTTTTCTTCCCTTTGCCAGCTATTTCCTCGAAGATGTACGTGGTTATATGTCATGAACAATTGCTTGTTATCAATATCTGGTAAGTTACTGTGCTGTCTTTGAGTGGTGGTGCTGGTAAACATTTGGTTTCATATTTGAAGTGTGGTTTTGTTTTCTAATTTCCAGGTAAAGCTTCTCAGCTTTATTCCCATAATCTACCGGGACTCTTTGATTATGCAAGGCAAATGCAAAAGTTACCTGTTGCTATTCCGGCACATAAACTCCCTGACCGAATACTTCCCAGGTAAGTACACATCATCAGATATATCTTAATTCTGGGAGTTCAGGATATGCTTGTGAAACTCTGGGAATATCAAATAATGTGGAGCTCTGTTCACAGATTACCATGAATAACTCATATGGGCATTAATCAGAGGCTAGACCCCTAAATTCACATGAATCAAGATGTGAATATACTCTTATTAGAGAAATGGGTTTTGGTACATCTTACCTTCCTGTCATGAAGCCTCTTGTTTCCGGGCATAGCTCTTTTCAGGTATAGTCTAGTCTGGTAAATCCTGGTTGTACATGATGCTAAACAAAATCTAGGGTCAGTATTGTACCTGTGATATTTCAGGCAAGTAGAAATGGTGATCTTACATTAGCTACTCTGGGCACTATCTTCCCATTCTATTTTAAAAAAAAAAAAAAAAAAAAAGAGAGAGAGAGAGAAGTAGGGTTGTGTAATCTCTTAATGCAGAGGGAATGGGCTAATGGGTTATTTTGAAAGCTGGGAAGAGTAGAACTGGACTACAGATTTGACATTCATCATTGGCTAGTCATTTTTCGCAGGCCGGTATAGAAGGTACTTTTGTCCCCAGATGCCTACAGCACATTGTGCCTGTAGTCCCTCCAACTTTATTTTACTAACAAGTGCATACAAAATCCTGGAGACTGGATACAATGCTGGCTGCCAAACAAGCCTTGGAAGCCCATTCAAATCCAAGGGGAGGAGGTAGTAACACTAACGTAGTTTGCAGAGAAACCTTTGATTCTTGAAGTGTGTACTGAATCACTGGTTTTTCTCATATAGTAGGCTTTCTGTTAGGAAATTATAGAAGACCTGATTCTCTGCTACCTTCGGTTCTATTAACAGTCTATTAACATTTAATTCTTGGATTCAGGAAAGGCTTCTTGTTCAGTCAGCTGCAAACATAATGATGCAACAGTTGTCTGAAAATTGTGTCCTTCCTAGAGGCTAAATTCTAATTACCTAAGAGATAATTTGTGCTTTGAATTGTTGTCTTCTGTGTGTCTGCACCACTGTTCTGCTCCTCTCTCTTCCAAACTAACTTTGTCTGGGCGACTTTGGCTTGAGGACTGCATCAGCAGTGGACTAATAACCATAATTATCATAAGAATCATGTGAGGAAAACCTTCAGACTACATTCAGCCTGGAATGACACCTCACCGAAGTTGCAGAGGGCTCAGAAAATTTCTTGTCCAGTCATGTCACTTCCCAAGAAAAATCCAGCACAACCTGAATGTGTGAGTGCCAAGCCAGTCATTCAGAGGCAGGAGAGATTCATTTAGATAATCCATTTTGCTCTTTTATCCCTTGCTGTAAGGCATCAGGATAGTAACATTTAGCCAGGCAGAAGTAGTACATTTGAAGTATGTAGAAGAGCATAATTTTTTTTCCTACCAGATCACAAAGTGTATTCTTCAGCAAGTTCCTGGATACCATGATGATGGGTGCTACATGAAAAAATGTAGATATGTTGAAAGCAAAGTTTTCGGTAGAGAAAATGCAAAGCAAAATAGAATTCAAAGTAATTTGTGAGGTTTGTATATTCATCTGCAAAGCTCAATTTATGATACTTAGTAGGCAAATATTCAGTAGCAGAAAATATGTCTGTGATAAGTCTCCTTTTCAGCTTCTTTCCCTTGAGTGTCTTTGAGCAGTTCCTTTCACATCTTCCATGACTTCTTCCAACCAAAATTTGTGGCCAGTACTCAGTTTTCGTGCTGCTCAGTCCTCCTGCATTATCAGTCACTTCTGGGCAGCTTCATTTGAAATGCTATGCAAGTATTTTCCCAATTTGTATCTTTGACTGCAGCATCTATCTATCACTCCATTTATTCCCATCTTTTCTGCAGCATCAAATTAGTTACTTTTACTGTCAAGGCTACTGTGGCCACTCTCCATACTGTCTGTCCTCTTCTAGTCTGTGTAGAAACACTGATTCCCACTACCAATAATAACGTCATCTTCCCTGACTTATCTGATAAATTTTCAAGTAATTGTTTTCATGATTTCTCAGGGAGTGTCCCCTGCATGTGAGAGAAGATCTTGCAAAGCTGCCTTCCAGTCCTCCTTCAGACCTCCTCTTGAAACACATGCTGTGCTACCTATGAAAAGTTTTGCAAAATTTAAGCTGTTAGTTTGCAAAGGCAGTGGCCCAGCAAGCTATCCAGTACGGCATCATTTCCCGCACCCCTTGGGTCCACATGTCTTGTCTTCAAACTATAATGTCCTTGGGACAAGAGTGGACTTTATGTTGTCTGTGTAGTATCCAGCACAAGATGCAGTAAGTTACAGCATTACAAAGAAGAATCATCATGGGAGCACCAATAGACTATCCAGGCATGTGTATAAGTACATATAATTAAATAGCAAGAGATAGTGGTAAATGACACTTGAAGATACTGAGGTACCTATTCCTCTCCATTCCTGACTTTTAACTGCATTCATAATGCTGCATAACTGAGCAGCATCTCAGTGCTAACAGAGGGATCACCATGTATGCAGTATGGCATATCATTGTGAGAAGAAATATACAAACAAATATATTTTTAGTTTTTCTGGGGGGCAAATACAATTTTCCCACCAGCAACTCTCTAAAAAGCAAATTCATTCAATTATTTTATTTGATCAATAATTCTGTATTTATATCTTGTAGGAAGTTTGCAGTGTCTACAAAAATACCTGACACTAAATGGTGTCAGAAGTGTTGTGTTGGTAAGTAAAGATCTGCAGAATAAATCCCAAGGAGCAGTACAAATGGTGGCAGTATTAAGATTACCATCAGGCTTAAGTAGCCCGACTTCCTAGCACAAGTTCCAGTTACCAATATTGGATGATAAAAAGCAAGGAGTCTTCAGTTCTTTGAGGACAATGTTGTCTCTGAAGCCTTTATATTGTGTTCAAAGTGCCAGCTACTGAAGTGTCAAAGCTGCACTGTGTTAAGACATGTTTTAAAAGGTGGATGGGGCAGATAGATGTAGAAAAAACAAAAACAAAAACAAAAAACCAAAAAAAAACCAAAAAAAACCCACAACAAAACAAAACAGGAAAGGTAACTGTGGATGACCTCTTGGGGTCAAGCTCTCGTCCCTGGAAATATTTCACCTGGTGTTCCATAATCAAATGTTTGGTGTGAGGAGTTGTATTATACAGGAGATTTTCAGAGACTCAGTGGTAAGCAAGCATCTGTCTTTTTTGTCCTGACAAGATCTCCTTGATATTGCTAAAACATCTGATGTTTATTATCATTGTCTGTCCAGCTCACTTGTTAAAACTTGACTTTTTATGGGGTACAAATTCTCTAGGGTGTGGTAGGATGTTAACAATATTTACTGGGTACATCTGTGCCTTGCCCTAATTGAGGCATCTAGTCAAGCTGTGAGTGTTAAGGGATGCTGAAGGGAACACCCAAAGGGGTGGAGTGACAGGGATCAGAGTACGTACAAATGCTGGCTTTCTGACATGAAAATTAATTTAGAAGTCCATATGTTTTCAGGTCTCTACAAAATGAGAAACCTGGTGTTGTGCTCCTCTGTAATCTCATGGTTTCTGTACTAACAGGCACAAAATTTAACAGACGTGCCGTGGGACTTGGCGTTACGAGGGGTAGTCTGCTGTCCTGGCATTCAGAGGTAGCTTAGCTTAATAAGCCTGGCATCATCCTTGCATGATAGGCACAAGTGATAATTTGTGATGGCAACAAGGGGAGCTGCAAAAGGCAAGTCCAAGGGGAGAAATGATAGATTTCCCTTCTCCTGCCCTACTTATTACATGCAGCCTGAGCCTCCATTCCTGCTGGCAGCATAAGTATCCCTTTGGCCTGGGGGAAGCAGCAGTGCCACAGGAGGCAGAAAAAGACAAGAACTTCTGGTCTTGTTTCTCCACCTTACAGGTGTTGGTAATTGCACGTTTTGTGGTTTCTGCTGCTGAGCTCAGCCTTGCGAAGGGTCATGCCAAGTGTTATTTGCTGCAGTTTGCAGCCAGTTCAACTGATGTTGGGTGAGAACTTGGATTAGTGAAATTAAGTTTTGATGTTTAAGGTGCCAGGAGATTCCTAGTGGGTTTCCTTAGCAGTGAGGTAGAACGAGTGTATTTCACTTATGTAGATAGTACTGGATTGTAGAATCTCATTATCTGAACTGTGCTGTTAATTGCATGATGGCCCACAGTCACTTTACCGCACTTTAAAATCTGGTCTTTACATGTAATTGTACAAAGGCTCCAGGGAGACCTCATAGCAGCCTTCCAGTACCTGAAGGGGGCCTACAGGAAAGCGGGAGAGGAGCTTTTTACAAGGGAAAGTAGTGACAGGACGAGGGGGAATGGTTTTAAACTGAAAGAGGGTAGATTTAGATTAGATATTAGGAAGAAATTCTTTACTGTGAGGGTAGTGAGACAGTGGAACAGGTTGCCCAGAGAGGTTGTGGCTGCCCCCTCCCTGGCAGTGTTTAAGGCCAGGTTGGATGAGGCTTTGGGCAACCTGGTCTAGTGGAAAGGTGTCCCTGCCTGTGGCAGGTGGCTTGGAACTAGATGATCTTTAAGGTCACTTCCAACCCAAACCATTCTATGATTCTATGAAAATGTAAAGTAACACTTGTCTTAATGGATATGCTGGCAGTGCTTAAGGAGTGGAATTTTGTCAATACTGTAGAATTAAAGTTGTGAAACTTCAGATTTCACAGTGTCCAATTTTGCAACTTTATTTTTCTCTTCCAATTTTTAATTGAGTTCTGATAAACAATAGAAGAAGAGCAGTTGAGTACAAATAGATGAGGTCACTTTAAAAAAAAAAACCTGAATTTCCTGCTGATCTAGAAGTGCTCATCAGAAATATAGAGCCTCCTGGATTTCAGACTCACTGTGACAGTGCTTGGAAGGCAGCTGAGCAGTTCTTAAGCAACAGTGATTGCTCAGCGCCTGCTGGATAACTGTCTGTGTGTCATAGAAAAAGCCATTCTTTTAACAGCTTCTCATGATGACTTGAGCAAGATACTTCAAATGTGTATGCAGTCAACTATTTTTTTAAGGCTATCTAAAATAGTAAATCCCACCTACCAGTCTAAAAAAAACAACAAACTTTATTTTGAGTTGGAGAGGTGAAACATACCACAGTGCTCTTGTGGGAGTCGTGTTTATTATGGCTTATTTGGCACCAGCTACTAGCTGTTCATGCCTGGTAGAAGGGCAGCCCCTGCTCCAGCATGCTTACTGTCACCATTTTCATAGTTGTGGATGTTGACTTTTCATCAGCTTCCTTATATATAAGGTTAGAGTTGTGGTGGTGGGTATTTTCCAAAAGTGTATGGACTGTTATTTAGTTGAAAATTGTTTATAATTTGTATTTGCTTAGTACACTAATGTGCTTTACCTCTCCTTTTTTGGCAGTGAGGAATCCCTACACAGGCCACAAGTACCTTTGTGGAGCACTACAGTCTAGCATTGTTTTGTTAGAATGGGTTGAACCAATGCAAAAATTTATGTTAATCAAGGTAATATTATGATAAGGTGAAATACTCTCGTGTTCAGTTCTATGTATTTTGTAATGACTTGTTAAGAATAAGTATTAGCCATTTTTGAGTTATTAGACGTTTCTCTTGGTTTCTGTTAAATTACATTGAAAATAGCTATTTAAATGTATAACATGTATTAACGGACTCAAAATATTTATAGGAATGATCTTGGTTTTGTGGTGCACTTCAGTTAAAGAACAAAGCCTGTCTCTCCATAAATGTTGCCTTTTAATTGCACAGTAAAAAACTCTGGTTGACAGACTGAGACATGGCAGAGTGGAGTGATAACATGGGTTAACAGCAGGCTTGCTCCCATACCAGAGAGAAGGTGGCACAATTCTATGCTTTGTGACACTGGAGGTGCCCAGAAATGCTTGTTATCTCCCCATCTGACACCACCTGAAGACACGGAGCCAGGGTGCACTCACCTTTGCAGAGAGGCAGCTGCTATAATTTGATCAGCCTGGGAAACAAGGCTTAGAGACTCCATAGCTGCGGAGAGCAATGATGGGTATAGCACTCATCACCTGTGGGCAGCTGCACAGGACGCATGTGATGAAAGACGTACTGCCTTATTTTAACTGAATCAGCATGAAGACTCTCTAAACTTCTTAACTCAGGCTCTTTGTATTACTGTTATCTAAAGAAGTAAACTTCATGTTACAAAATGTATGGCATAAAATTTACCATACAGTTTAAATAGCTAATAGGAACTCAGACTAAACTTGTTTCCCTTCTAACATCTATATTTGTTTCTTAATCTAGCACATAGATTTTCCTGTACCTTGTCCGCTGAGATTGTTTGAAATGCTGGTGGTCCCCGAGCAGGAATTCCCCTTAGTTTGTGTCGGTGTCAGTAGAGGAAGAGACTTCAACCAAGTGGTGAAGTTTGAGACTGTCAACCCAAATTCTACCTCTTCGTGGTTTACAGAAACAGGTTTGTGTGCTGTTGTAATTGCATTCAGAAATGTTCCTTGCTCTTCTATTATAGCTGAAGCATTAGAAAGGTAGTTTCCTGTGAGAAAACTAATGGTTAAATTATTAAGGCTAAGTGATCATTGTTAAGTTCTCTGTTGAAAGGAGTATCTGGTTGTACCTGCTTGCACATGCACTTTTTTTTTTGATGTTTGTGCTTGTTGAACGGATTGGATTTCTTGAGATTTTGAGCATAGCAGAGGATGGGGTTGTAGTTTCTTGCATTTCCATAAATCAGGCTGTACTTGACTATTACCCACTGTGCTGTTCTGAGCTCTACCCTGGCACCATGACTTCTTTCATTTAATAGATTTTAATAGAATTGGACTCTGAGCAATTTCTTTCAACATCACTGTAGGTGTGGTTTGGGTCTCCTGCAATAAGCCAGCGTGGTTAGAAATGGTGTTATCAGCCTCCTGCTGAGAGACAGCATATTTGTATTCTTCTAATGTTTATGGAAGGCGAAAGGGATTGGGACTATGGGTAGCAGGATACTTAAGTACCAGTCTATCACTGTTCTGGGTGCTGTGAGTGAGGAGGCCACCATCTGAGTAACAGTAGAAATTCTCTTATGAAGGAAGTGTGCTAAGAATTACTTTTCTAGAGTTGCAAGGTTCCCCCCTAAACCTAGATACAGTAGTGAGCTGACCCCAGTCACAGCTTGCAGGTTTAGAAGTAGTAAAATAGCTTTGTTATTACCAAGCATAGAGCCCTTGTTGATCCATAACGAATTTATACATAGCCCTGTGCTGGCATATGAGTCCAGCTGATTGTGTACTGTGGAATTAACTAAGAAGTACAGTTTCCACTAGGAAGATGCCAGCTGACTTTCTTGCTGCTTGAAAGTGCATCAGATTTTGATACAGTTTAAAGCATAGTTACAAGAAACAAAGTGATCAGTGGATGGCTGATTAATGCACTTAACTACTTCAGAGTTAGTGCATTTTATTTTCAAACTCATATATCTATTTATGTAACTGTGTGACTTCAGTAGAGTCCATAAAAGTAACATGCCGAAGAGAAATTCTTTGACCCATAGTGTCCTGTTGTCATTCTTCTCTCAGTATTGTCTGCATCAGTGTGTAAATACAAGAATAGTAATCCCTTCCTGGTTGTTTGTTTTTTTTTTTTTAATGTGGAAAATTTAACATTGTATTGTGCCTTCCAAAAATACTTCTTTAGCTTCCTTGAAGCATTTGTGTGTTCTCGTGGTGTGTCTTTGTTGTTAGTTTCTCCTGTTTGTTTGACCCTAATTTAAACCCTTATATTGTATTGGTTTATTCCTGTCCCCTGCTGGCAGCAGAGCGATAATGCAATGAAACAGATTTTTCCGTGTTTTTCAGATGGGGAAAGTGTGTACCATATGGTCACAAATAACTTCCATCAAATAGTAGTTTTCGTTGACATTTGACATTTTTTTTTGCAAATGTCTGATAAAGACATTTTGAAAAAACTAGCTGGCAGAGACTTACTGCAGGGGGGGTTCTCCCCTTGCCATCCTTCTCCTGTTAGCTTCAGCCAGTGCAGTGCATGTTTCCACATCACATAATGTGGTTGCACAGATGTATATCCTCCAGTCCTTCTGTTGCATGCTTTCATCATGGCTATATCCACATTTGGTTAAGATCATGCATTAGAAATCAGTTAAGATCATAAATGTATTCCTCCCAAGACAAACAGCAAAAAAGAGATGGGGAGGCCATCTCAAGGAGCACATTTCTGCCGTCATCCTTGAGGAGTTTTTTGCTTCTCAACAGGACCATGGATTTTATTATTTAACTGAGAGCTGCTTTTGTACTTTAGGTAACATGCTGTAATTTCTCATCTCTAACAGATTTAATGAGTTTCTCTTTTCTATACGAAAGAATATCTACAGAATCACTGGCAGTAATGCTGAATTAGTAAGAGCTGCTTTTTGTGTAATTTTAATGTTAACAAACAAATAGACCCAAACTGCACTTCTCTCTTGAGTTGACGTGTCCACTAATCACTTGTGGGTCAGATCCCTGTTTGCTGTGATGGAGATTGCTGCAGCTGTAACCCAGAAGAGAGGAAGGTAACCCTTCTTTTAAGAGTTTGGAAAAGGAAATAATCCACTATTTTTGGAAGATCTGGGGATGGAAAGTCTGAAAATAGCAGCAAGAATAAAATACTAATATAAAAGTCCCTAGCAAGATTTAGAAATAAAGGCAGAAGAAAAATTGAATGAAAGAGCATTCAGGTTTAGTGTGGACAGTCTCATATATCTGCCTTTTTTTGCAACAGCAATATTAAATTACACCAACAGAGAATAAAGGGGGGACAATGTACACATGAGTTTGCTTTTGTGACATGGCTCAGAAAAGGCTGGATTAAGTCCATACTTTAATATTACAGCTTCAGTTTTCCTGTCACAGTCAACATGTTGGATAAGTGGACATGCCTCTCTAAGAGAAGAGAAATGTCACTGGTAAGATGATTATTTTAAGTAAATAAAAACACACTAACCCATTAAATTGTCTCAAATGCTGGAACTTCCATTTCAAATTTCATGATAATTTGTTATGAACTAACTGTCATTTTTTTATAGACACTACAGAGACAAGTGTTGTACATGTAACACAGCTGGAGAGAGATACCATTTTGGTGTGTTTGGATTGTAAGTTTTAGTATCAACTAAATATATACGTTTGCATGTACATGCATAATGTCTGTCTTCTAATTAGTTCATATATTGAAGATAATTCTTGGTTAACATATCCTATTTATTGTCTAGGCTGCATAAAAATAGTGAATCTGCAAGGCAAGTTAAAATCCAGCCGCAAACTGTCATCGGAGCTCACGTTTGACTTTCAGATTGAATCAATAGGTAAGTTGGATTTCATTATTAATATTGAATTATCTGGATAAACTAGAGAGCTGGGAAATCACCAACCATATGAAATTTAGTAAGAGCAAATGCTGGATTCTGCACCTGCGACAAGGTAATCCTGGTTATACATATAAACTGGGGGACAAGAAGCTGGAGAGCAGCCCCGTGGAAAGAGATCCGGGGTTTGGGTTGATGGCAAGCTGAATATGAGTCAACAGTGTGCCCTGGCGGCCAAAAGGGCCAACCATACCCTGGGGTGCATCAAGCACAGCACAGCTAGCCAGTCGAGCGAAGTGATTATCCTGCTCTACACTGCACTGGTGCAGCCCCACCTCAAGTACTGTGTGCAGTTTTGAGTCCCTCAATGTAAGAAGGACATCAAACTATTAGAGTGTGTCCAGAGGAGGGCAACCAAGATGGTGAAAGGTCTCAGGGGCAAGACTTACAAGAAGCAGCTGAGGTCACTTCATTTGTTCAGCTTAGAGAAGGCTGAGGGGTGCCCTCATTGCAGTCTACAACTTCCTCAAGGAGGGCAGCGGAAGGGGAGGTGATGATCTCCTCTCTCTGGTGACCAGTGATAGGATATGAGGAAACGGTATGAAGCTGCATCAGGGGAAGTTCAGATTGGATATTAGGAAAAGGTTCTTCACTCAGAGGGTGCTCGGTCACTGGAGCAGGCTCCCCAAAGAAGTGGTCATGGCACCAAGCCTGTCAGAGTTCAGGGAGCGTCTGGACAATGCTCTTAGTCATATGGTTTAGTTTCATGTAGTCCTGTGAGGAGCAGGGAGTTGGACTCGGTGATCCTTATGGGTCCCTTCCAACTTGGGATATTCTATGATTAACTTGTTTACTGTTACAGTACAGAATTAGAGATGCTAACTGTCAAGTCTTTGGCATTTGAAACACTGTCTCATGCATTTCCTTTGTGTGAGATGGTTCAGCGAAAGGTTCAGCACGTTATGTAACATGCTTCCCTATGAGCAATTGCAATGGAGTAATAACCCTCGAGTCTTTCCTGATTATACTAAATGTCTTGGGAATATGATGGAGACCTTCAGCCTCTAAAGGAATACCTTAACACAACCTACATAAATTCTGTGAATCACTCATGGCTAACTCATTCTTCATGTGTGTTCACACAGTCAAAGACTAAATTATATGATATGTCACACTTTACATAAATTTTGTTTTCTTGTGAAGAATCTGAATTAGATTTGTGAAACAGAAGGACAGAATACATTTATTTTGACAATTCTCCAGTGGTTACATACCTGGATTGCATCACCCGCTTTTGAAAAGAGCAATGAGGAAGGATGTGTGCACAGATGGAGGGCAGCACCAGAAAAGGAGGAACAGTGGGAACAAAAATAATGAGGCATTGGAGGGAATTTACTTCTGAAGAGCTTTAACATTTCAGGCACTTCAAACATCATGTCCCACAGAGAAGAGGATAATAAAACATTGTCATGGAGAACTTTACTTTTATGGCTCCTGTTGATTAGGAATGGGGGGAAGGAAGGTGTACATTTACTTGAAGCTGCTGTCCGCTCTCTGCTAGTCACAAATGAGCTACCAGTGTCCTGTTCTAGCCTGATAGTGTCTCCAAAGAGCTCTGCTCTCTTTCTTTCATACCTGCCCAGAGGCAGGATGCTGGATGCAGGTGAGACCTACACAGTTGCCCTCTCTTTGAGGAAGGCCCTTAGACCCATTTCCTTTCACAGGGTTCAAATGCAGGTGTTTGATACCTCGTTTGTGACAAGGGGAAGGACTGGGGAGAGGGCTCTGTAAAGCTTTGCGTTGCTATTGCAGAAAGACCACATTAGCCAACAGTTGCTGGGAAAGTGAAGAATGTCACTTCAGTATCCCTGTAACTTCTCTGCTAAAATTCAATATATAGTTTCTGCTAGTATGAGAATGAGGGGAGGATTCCTGTTCAAAGGAAGGTCATGTTTAGGACTAGACAGAAGGACAGTTCTAGAACTTTTTCTGGTTGAGTAGGAATATTTTTAAACCCCACTCATTAAACAAACAAATACATAAATGCAGCTACTTTTGAGGCAGGTTCAGCGATTCCTGTGAGACGTTTTGCAGTCTGTGTGAGTGAACATGAATACAATAAAACATACATCCACAAATTTCAAAATGCAGTCATATGCCTTTGGCCTTAAAAGCACGAGTTGACGTTATGCCTCAAAACTGACTCCAGTGTTCTTTGTTACCAGTTTGTCTACAAGATAGTGTGTTAGCGTTCTGGAAACACGGCATGCAAGGAAGGAGTTTTAGATCAAATGAGGTGAGTACTGCATTTTGCTTCAAATTCTAGCATCTAATATAAGCCAAGTAGAGGATAAACACATAGTGCCGTGGTCTGAAAAAGAGTAAAACATTTCAGTAACTAGGTTAGACCTGGAAGCTGGAATCTCATTCTAAGCGTGTTTCATAAACTAATTAGTGAAGCTATACAAGAGCCCCTGTTAAGTCTAACATACAGAGCAGAAAGCAATGAGAGACCGGGCCATGATGCCATAGAAAATACCCAAGCCTAATTCTTGGTAACATTAATCTTCTCCACCTTAAATTGCTTTGAAGACCAGTGTCAGTCCCTTAGCCTGTCACACATGGATACCAAAATTTGGGCTTTGCCAGTGGGTGCATGCTCTGCTGCTGAGCTTTAGCTTTTTGCCACAGTGTCAAATGAGTTGCCTGTTGTTCTTCAGTCTCTTCCATGTTCCCTTGGATTATGAGTACTTTTAAGATTTTAGTGCCCAGCTTTCATAAGAAGTATTTTCCATTCTCAGGAAAAAAATGTCAGAATGACCTAAAGATTTTTTTCTAAAATTTCTGTCTAGTCCCTTTTTTCAGCCAGTTTGATGTGATTTTTAGACATTGTTAAACCATTATAAGTATCTGCCCAACTCCTTTTTTTCTTGCTGCAAACCTTGTGCATCTATGCATTAGGGAAATCCTGTGCTTTGTAGGATTTTAATTAGTCTTTTAATTTGGTTATTAAAGAATGTTTACAAACTTCAGTTGTTTCATCAGTGTTGCATTGGCTAAGAAATCGAGCTCATTATGACTAATTGTATTTCAAGGTACATGTACAGTCACACGGTGCCAAGCTTAAATATTCCATGTTGTTACACAAGTACATTTATTTGCACAAAACCACAGCTGACCTAATCTGTGCTGACAGTAAGCCTGCTCTTTATGGGAAATCGGACCAAAGACTAGAGTCAGACTACTTATTTCTGAGTCTGCAAATGGTTCTTGTGGCATTTGTGCATGTTTGATCCCTAGGCATGATTGTCCTTCTCCCAAGAACTCATAATGGTGAACTGCAGCACCCTGCTGTTAGCACAGACCATGAGGAGGAGATGACACCACTAGGCTCTTCTCCAACTCCAGACTCCTGCTAGCAGCATTCTGCAAGGCTCAGTGGATTACTCCACCCATTGGCACTCAGTAGCTCTGATCCAGTTGTTAGAGGACATGCCCCAGAGTACTGCAGCACAAGTGGATGCTTTATAGTGTTCATATAAAGCATAAGGAACACTGTCTTCTTGCTTTGTTATTGTCAAGCCAAAGCCAGCACCTAAATGAAGAACAGAAGGCAGAACTGAGCTGTTGTCAGAAAGCAAGCCACCCAAAACTTTCTCTCTGTAGAACATATATAGGGTAAGCTCTCAGGTCTTTTTAAATTCCTTCTCTCTCCTGGCTGTCCTGCTAGCCACATCTATTAAGGAAAAAAAATAAACTCTTTTTCTTCTGTAGTATGAAAAGCCTACATTACCAGGCTCAGATCTTGACCATATTCATTACTTTTGAGAATTTTATACTATGTCGTATGTAGGAAGCGGTTACATGGGACAAAAATCTGACGAACCTAACTTTGCAGCGTGTTTGTCTTTGAAGACAGTATTAGTTCAGATTCCCTAATCTAATACCAGTTGGTCTAGTTGGGGATGATTTGAACTGCTTGCAAAGTTATGTCCTTTTACAACTGTGACCTTCCATAGTGGTTTGATTGAGTGGGAAGAACGAAACAGGGAACTCCGTGAATTCTGAGACAAGATGCTCAAAATTTGGGCCAAGATTGTGCAGACTCAGCCCCACAACAAGCAGAAGTAATTTTCTTAAAGTGGGGAACGTCATTGTTGTGAATTGAAATTCTCTTGCAAGTTGTCTGTGCCAGCAGTGAATTCACTAAGTCAGCTAATGCTACTAGGATCTGGGAAGGAGAGAAGAATCTTCTTTCCTCAAGAATGTGAAATGTGGCTGTGTAGAAAAGGAGCTTTGTAAACAGTGCTTGCTCATTCACCGTGTGACTTGATAACTTTTGGAGTATGCAGACGGCTTCGATTGACTTTATTGATTAACGTGATGTTTTCTTTGCGGCTTTGGTATTCATGTGATCGTAAAGATGTATCACACAAGTACAATTCATTTGCCATAAGCAAAGCCCTATTGCACTAGTCTGAAATGTCAAAATACTGTGTTTTCTTTTCACAGTGGGCGTAAGTACCACAAATTAGATTATGTTTCTCTGTTAAGGTTTTCAGAATATGAACTTACTGCATTATTACTATGATTCAGAATTTCAACAAAAGGCATTTTATGTGTGATTTACCTGACCCATTTTGGATATCTATTCTAGTGAGAGAAATTGCATCCTACAGCTACCTATTTCAGTCATGGCTGTAAAGAGAATTGCACTAGTAGCTCAGATGCTGTGCAGTGCTGAGCCCTACTGTTGTGCTTGCAGTTGCTACCAGAGGAATTCACATAATGTGGCAGGAATTACAGAAAACTTTTAGATCTCAGTTGCATCAAATTCTCTAGCTGATGTAAATCAGCAGTAAACTGGTAACATCAGTCATGGTCAATTCCTTCTTTAGGTTAATTTTAAAACCAAAATAAAAACACTTGTGCACTTAACATGTAAACACCTGTCTTATTTTTGTTGTCTAGATCACACAAGAAATTTCTGATAATACAAGGATATTCAGGCTTCTGGGATCTGACAGGTATGAAGAGAAGTGAACATGGCATGCTAAAATAGAAGAATAATATGTGTTCCTCCTACCCTGTAAAAGTTTTTTGCTTGTTTCTTGTGATTCCTTTTTTAGCCATCTTATTCATTCCTTTGTGTACATGTCTGCCTTTCAGCCCTTCAAGTTTACTTCTCTTTCTTCAAAAAAAAAATTTTCTAAAAGTGTGTGTGGACTTTCAGAAGTACTCAGATAAGCCAGCAAACTCCTATTTGGCTGCAGTCACAGTCTCCAGGAGTATCTTCCTTTTTTGTGCTGTAATTGTTTTGTTTAACTTGGTGAAATCTTTACTTTCAGATGCTCTGCTGCAGTAGCTCATCAAGATCTACTTCTTGAGACAAATGCAAAAAATACTTAAAAATTTAAATACCTCACTTTCAGCCCCAGAAAGGAACTCTACCAGTTGTCCTTCCAACATGACAGCTCAGGTCTTGTAAGAGCTCTTCATAATTTCCAGTGTAGCAGTTCTTTGGTGTCTGCTTTGCAGGATGCTAACACCGTGTCTGTCTGACCCATCGGATACCAGCTCACCAAGTCAGTAACTGCTGTTTTAGGAGTGTCACTGACTTCTTCAACTTTCTCTGCCCTGCTGTCGAACTTTGTACTTCTGTAACAGCCATGAGATCAGCAGGTTTTTTGTCTTCTGGGGAGTGCATGCTGATGTGACTGTTTTCACCAGTAATGTATTCATATGAAGTGCAAAGATAGGCTTTAATTTTTCTTTTGAGAATTGTCTCTGTCGTATGCCAGTCACAGTAAACTCACTCTCTTGTAGGCATCTTAGAACTACCAAAAAAGCTTTACATCAGCCAAAGGCTTTCCCCATATTCTGTTTCTCCAAGCTTGACGCACAGCCCTGTAATTACCTATAACATCAACAGCAGTGAATGGTGCTGTGGCTTTATCGGCTAGCTGCCAGCAATTTTTGCTGGCTGGGGGTTGAGGATTCTGCCTTACGTGCAATACCTGGTAGCTTTTTGGTAATGGATAGTTGTAAGTAACACTTATCTCTTACCTGAAGGTTTTACTCTCTCTGTTCCAGTGGGGTGTACATTTAGCTTAGCTTTATTATGTCATTTCTCTTAGTTGTTGAGAGACAGCACAACTCAGTTTAAAAATGAATCTGACTTCACCATGGAGCATGACATTGCAAATCATTGCCTTGGAGAAATGATGTCCTCTTCCCCAAATACGGTTCATTTATTTCTGGCTTGCACTAACAGTCTCCCAAGTCTGAGACAATGTTTAAAGACTTTGCACTGCAATAAACATTAATTCCAGTTTCTTCAGATACCATTTTGCTTGCAGCTCTGTCATATTTTGTGCTTGAGCTGTGAAACCTTTTTCCAGTTATACGTGTCATTTCCTAGGCAGTTCATAGGAACTGGGGTTCTGAGAAACCAAAAAACTGACATCAGTCTGATAAGAGCCTGTGTGTTGCTTTCTCCTGGTGAGCAGGGAATGCCTCATGGCATGAGGTGTCATTTCCTTTGTGGAGCACATTGAGCAGAGGGTGGGTTTTCTGAGTGATAGTTTTGAAGCAAGGAACATCTCCTTGGGTGAATTGAGAATAGATGGATTTGAATATCTCACAATCTACCTTCACTTCAGGGTGTTTGTGGAGGAGAACTCAATCATGAACATCCTGGTCCATTTAGCAGTTTTAGCAGTTCTTGTCTGATTAAAAAAATCTCAAATAGTCTGTGAAACAGAATTGTGACTGCTAATTTCTCTCCTTTGAAGATAAAGGTCTCACCTAGGACATCGCATATGGTCTTTGCAGTTGTAGTGTAGATCCAGATAACCCAGTCTCCTGTCTCCAATGCTGGCCAAAAGTGGGTGGCAAGAACAGACTGAGAGAGAAAATTATGCACAGAGCAGTCGTTTCCCTGAGGACTCTCTCAGCCTGCAAGTCTTTGCCGCTGAGACTTTCAGAGCTGGAGGAAGTTTCTGTGGATTTAGGTTACGTGGGCTCAGGGAAAGACTAGAAATGCTCACAGAAGAGTCAGCTTTGGTCATCTGTCATGTCCAATGGCAAAGGGCAGACTAACGACTTCCAGAACTGGAGCCTGATTAATGAGTTAGCTTTGCAAAGCTCTGGGAAAGCACAAACCCAGGCAGTAGGGGAGTGATGGACCCTCTTCAGAAGCCCCCACTGAAAGGACAAGAGGCAACAGGCATACATACCAGCAAGGGAAATTCCAGCTGAATAAAAGAGGGAAAAACATCGTGGTGAGGGTGGTTGAACACTGCAGTAGGAGCCCAGAGAAGCTCTGGGAGATCCTTGGAGACCTTGCTTGGACAAGACCCTGAGCTAGCTTTCAGTTGGCCTTGCTTTGAGCAGCTTTTGGACTACAGGTGTCCAGGGAAAGAGAAATGACCACCAGTCAGATGGATCCTGGGAAAGAATATTTAGTTACATCCAGGGATGTTTTTAAATGAAGGCTTACTTGACATTGTGGCTTTTTTATTTTCATTTTAGGGTTGTGGTGCTGGAGAGTAGGCCGACGGATAACCCAACAGCCAACAGCAATTTATATATCCTGGCAGGGCATGAGAACAGTTACTGAGAACAGTGGATGGCAGGCAGCTCACCGTGGCAAGAGAACACTCCTGCTGCAGCAGCATTTATGGCTGGCTGAAATGGCATAAAAGCTGCAGTAAGCCAACTTCAGATACTTTGTTGTGGCATGAGGGGAAGATGAGAATTGTTTGTGGTATGGACACATAAGCATTATGATACCACAGAAGTGCTTAATTTACTGTTATGTAATCTTTGTACATATGCAGTATTTTTCAGTGAAACTTCTTGCTGAAGACCTACACTGACTTTCTGTAGATAGCGGTCCTCCTGTTAAGTACAAGTATCTTACCTGTACAGATGTAAAAGTCACTGAGGATGCAAAAATGAAATCGGGGTACTATTTTAAGGACTTATCATGTGTTTATTATAAAGTGGGATGGTAGCAACAAATATAGTACATTTAACAACACTATTGTATTTTATTATATGTAATTTACTAATACAAATAAATCTTAACTTTTAGAAATTGTAACCAAGGCTGTAATCAGATTACAATCTTGTTTTAATTTTGATGCAACACACTGGTGTTCATGTTTGCACAACGTATTGAGACGTGATGTATTTAGTCACAAAGGTAAGCTGTGACTTTGTGGATATTACTTGGGCTTCAAAGGTTTTTTTTTTTAGTTTACTTGGGTAGTTTTCTTTGTGAAACAAACCAAACACCTGTATTTCTGTATTTAATTAAATCTCTCCTTACGATTACTTCTCTATGTTTGAAAACAATACTTTCCGGATGGGAGTCAGTCCCAGAGTAGTGGTACCTGGCTGAAACACTGCAATAGGTGTTTGAATTATTAGTGTATACAGTGATAAAAATTAGTATTACTGTTCGTCGTACTAAGTAGTTTCACATCACAGTGAAAAGGAGCAACATTCCACATTGTGGAAATGGCTCAAAGGTGTTGCCATTTTGACTTTTTTTTGGCCTTATAACCATTTTCAAACTTTTCTGGATTTAGGATGTTAACACATGGCCAAAATAATTTAGTTACTACCTCATTCAAACAATACAATGGTTACTACGCATCACAGGAACTTAGTTTTGATCAGAAGTATTTTTGATTTGCTGTTCTCCAATGGACTATGTAAATGCCAAGTTTTAGCAAAATGCACATATTTGACTCCTTTTTTTGTATATGTTCTTTATATTTTGTTGTGATAATATACACTAAAACCAAACTAAATTTAAAGTGATTTATGGTCTGCATTATGTTGTGATTGGTAATGCTTTGAAATGTGTTCCCTAATGTATATAATGTAAAATAAACTTTTTTTAACATGTTGTTGTACAATTAGATTACCACCTGCACTAATTTTCCACATAAGATTAAAATGGAACATACTGAGTTTTGAATTCTGCTATTAAATGTTTGTGCCAAACACAGAAGCTGGGCATTTCTGAATGTATTGAATGGTCAGACCACTGGATCTCAATTCAATTTAGGCCAGCACTTGAGGGTAGGCATTATTACCCTTTTGGCCTTTAGGCAATGGATATATGTATTTGAGATAAGTCTTTCCAAATTCCACTTGTTTGATTTCTTTCCTTCATTACCTGCTTTTCCACCTCTGCTTGCAAAACTGATTTTTCTTTTTTTTCAGCAGTGCTTTTTTTTCTGACGATGGTACTGAAGCTCTGCTGGCCCCATCTCTTCTGTTCCCTTGCACTGAACCTCAGATCCACCCTGTGGCAGAGGTGGTAATGCAAGTCCTACTGCTGAGAAAATGAATTCTCAGAAAAGGGTGAGAACCTGTGTTTCACAGCACGCTTGTGCTGCTGCCCAAAGGGGGAATTTCCATCCTGCCTCCCGTGGACTATTCCTCACTTTGACATGCAAAAAGTAGCTAAATTTTAACAGAGTACAGTATAGCTGGTGTGCTGTGAAAATGCTTCCTCCTGTGGGGTTTCTGCAGCAGCTGTAGACAAGTGTCTTGCTGTTTTGGGCTATTGGGCCATTGCTGAATTACAGGCAACAGGAGCTAAGGGATACTGGGTTTTGTTCTGGTTGAGCATTTTTGGTACAAGGATGCATGTTGGGATGCAGCTGGAATAGCTAAAAATAAAGAGGACAGGATAATGGCATGCAGGAAGAAGGGGAGCATTGTGCTAGGGCAGGTTTGACTCAAATCTATCAGTAGAGCCAGGACAGCTTTGCTTTCCACATGCTACTCTCAAGCCTGAAAGATGAGGAAGAAGCGAAGGGTTCCTGCTTTTTGAGGAATTGTTCTGTTGCAGGATTTGGGTTCTGTGCCACAAAACTGCCTCTTCCTCATCCCGAGCTGCTCACGCCCTTGGCAGCTGCCCTTGGCAGAGCAAAAGGTCTCCTTTCCTAGACCTGCAGTTGGCATGAACTGAAAGTTTTGTTGAGCCACGCTCGGTGGGAGCTTCCACCACCCCCATCCTGAGGTGAGATTGGGATCAGTGTGCGGGACTGACGGGAGCACAGAGCCAGGAAACCAAATCACAGGCACGATGAGGTTAGAGCAAGGTTTCTGCCTACAGCTAGTTGACACAGCTTCTCTAACAACCTGTACAACTTCTCTTTTTCTCTCTCCTCCCAACCCCTTCCACTATCGCTGGCTTCTAGCTAGCAGTCCTAGCCCCTAACAGGCAGAAGTGTGTTGTGATGGGGCATTCACCAACCTGGAAGCAAAGTTTTGTGCAGGGGCTGAGCGTGGGGCTCAGTCCAAACTGAGCTTTCTTAGAACAAAGAAGTGGGGTTGATTTGGTCCGTTGCAGAAGTGCTCCTGGAAGCTGGGAGGACAGGGGAATGAACACTGCTTTTATCCTGTTCTTGCACATCTCTCCATGCGGTGCTGCCTGCCCCTGTCAGAAACAGGATCTGATGACCGGAAAAAGAGGGGGTTCAGACTGAAGTTCTGCATCCCACTGCCCTTGACTGAAACCAAGAGCTGTGTGAGGTGAAGCACATGTTGCTGGCTGCCCGTTCCTTGTAGCTTTGTCACTGGGACATTGTGATGGGACTGGGGGAACCTAGCAATGTTGCGAGCAGTGATGGGGATGGGTGCATCCCCTGGGCAGGAGGGGTTTCTTACATTCCACAGGGTTTGGCTTTAGCAACAGCACTGCTGGTTTTTGAAAGAATCTATGTGAAAATGTGGGGGGAAAAGATTTTAAAACCAGGAAATGTGTGAAAACCTCTTGCTTCCCTTCAAGGAAACACTCCAGGTTGATCTAAAATACTGGTTAGAGGGAGTCACAGTCAATAGAGCCTGTGTCATCTATTGAGGGGTGCAGAAGGAGCTGAGGGAATGTGTCTGGGGAGGGGGACGTGGACCCTGGTGGGCTCTGAAGTTCTCATTGTGGACAGCAATGCTGGGGTTGCTGTCTGCTCAGCATCATCGTCTACAATATAGCTGCATTACCGTTGCTAGAGGTCTTCTCCCCTCCTTGGGCAGCACCTCCTCAGGTGCAGATTTTCACTTTAAAGCTAATTTAAATCCAACACCTTCAAATTCAGGTCCTCCTTGTGTTTCTCTGACAGGCAGATACTCCTAGCAGTGTCTTGCAGGCTGAACACAGGAGCACATTGTCAGCTCCTGACAGTCCCTCCCGGTGGCGCCTCCTCACATTCCTCACAGCAGCTGCTGGTGGTAAAGGGCTGCTGTTCCTCGTTGTAAGCCCCTGTTGCTTGGCCAGCCCTCAGGACAGTATGGCAAAGGGCTGCCATGACCCTCCACCTCATCCTCCTCTCCCTCCTCCAGCAGCACTGGGGGATCCCGAGTCCCTATGCCACCCACAGACATTGTACACCCCCGTAAAGCCACCACTGCACTGGCTGTGGCCTTTGGTTTCTGCTCCTTCTGACAGCAATGGCAGTGAGTCTCATCTTCACTTCTTGACATAAGGGCAGGTCATCCCACTGCCTGGCTCCCTGCACCTCCCCGTGCCACTGAGCCTCCTCTGTCACTACATCCCTACAAAAGCAGCCCCCAGCTTTCAACTCTGTGCTCTTCTCTGCAAGAGCTTGCACTGTAGTGAGCACCCAGACAGCTGCAGTCCTTCCTCCAGGTCCTGAGACACCCTCGCCTTGGAGATGTGCACGTCCATACATGGTAACCACCAGCACCTGTGCCTGTCTGCGCTTCACCTGCCTGTGCTTTCTGCCACAGATGGCGCACAAAGCCAGTGGCCTGGGACAGCAACTGCTGGGCAAACAGTATCCCATTGCTCTCCGTTGTGCTCTGCCCTTCAGTGGACCCATGAGACTTTTCCCATCCTGCCACACAGGCTGGTTTATTTGCCACGAGCAGTGAAGCAACAGCTCCTCAGACAGCCCTGGAGACAGTTACGTCTTGTTCAGTTGCTTTCCAAGCAAAACTGCACCCTGCCATGCAGCACATGAAGTGAGTGAGTGCAATCAGGTGGAGGCCGGTGAGGAACCCCGACTGCCCCCCCCTCAGCACCAATAAACCCAGGATGTAGGGAGCACTGAAAAAAAGCACTGAAAGCCATGAGAGGAAGGCTATCTGGTGCCGGTGCTGGTGGCTCCCCGTGGAGGGAGAGCTCAGGCCCGGACTGTCCTGTGGCCTTACCAAATGTTTGAACCAACCAAACACAATGCCTGCAGTCTCCCCATTACCCAAAGCTGTTTTGTTTGAAGGAAAACGATGCTGTAGACCATCCACTGGTATTTAGGAGCCCTGGCACCTTCATCTCCAAATGGAGGGGCTGCAGATCAGAGCACTGGTGCAGTTTTACACCCAGTGTGGCACATACTTGCGAGCAGCTGAAGATTTAAACTTCAACAGACTGATTTTCCATCATGAGGCAGTGAGTGCAGCAATGCTGCAGTCTATGAGATGCTGTGATGGTGTCCCTGAATGTGCAGGTAGGCTGCTAAACCAAGCAAATAGCTCTGAGACATGAGTATTCCTGCCTTTCATCCTTGTTCCAGCACTCAAAGCAGAAGGCTGACTCCTTCCTTTTCTGTCTGGAGGAAAAACACCTGAGGCAGAGCTATGGGGTGAAGACAGCTCTTTGAGAGGCTCCATCCATTACCTGGTAAAGTACTGCTCCTATCCTCAGAGCCCTTTACAAACACTAATTGAGCCTTCCAACATGCATACCATTCCTGACAGATGTCTCTGCGACCAGCCCTTGAGGTGAAGGGAGACTCAGCAGTCTCTGTCCAAGGAACCTGTGCGTGTACTTCGCTATCCTCCCAGCTGGGAAGCTGGTCCTAAACTTTCCTTCCAGTGACCAGTGAAGGTTTTCATACATCTATATCTCCCTCCCTGTGCTCCCCAACAGCAGTTCATTATTTCCTCTCCTGGTCCGCAGGCTCTCCCCGGCCACTTGCCTCGCAAAGCAGAGTACAACGATTTGCTTTTCATCTCCAGCAAAGTCCTCCTCCCTCTGCCCTGCCAGGCCCCACAGACCACCTCGGACTTTGTCCTATTTAAACCACTGGGCTTTATTTACATTCTGGCTTTGCTTTTTCTGGCCTTTTTTCCAAGAACCAAGCTTACTTGAGGCTGTTCTTGTGCTGCTTGAATGGAGTGTTTATCTGTCTCTGATCTTGGTCCCCATGTGAGATGATGGTGTCTTTAAAACAGGGACTGACAGAGCTTTTCAGGGAAGAGCAACACCAACGTACCACCTCCATCTCTGAGCAGATGGTTGTCACAGGCAGACGCAGTCTCCTTGTGCTCCGGGTCACCCTGGCAAGGGAGGCTGGTGAGGAGCCAGCAGTGAGGAGATCAGCTGCGATCTACAGGGAGCAAAGCCTTGGTGGCACTATTATCAGCATGCAGAGGCTCTAGCTGGGAGAGGGGTTGAGAGGCCTTGTCTGGCTCAGCACAGCTCCACTGGGGTTTGACGTGGATCCAAAGCCCTCTCTCTTCCCCAGACCCCCACAGAGCTGTTGTGGGGCCACCACCACTGCCAGACCCTCCCTCGGTAGGTACGGCCCATAGCCTGGCCTGTGTGGCGGAGGGGTCCCAATGGCTCCCCAGTGCCCTGTCCCCTCCCCAGGTCCCACCCAAGGGCCCCGGGTGGATCTCGCTCTCCTAGGGTGGCTCGGCGGCTGCCGAGGGCAGGCAGGCCTGGGGCTGCACGCAGGGCCTGGCAGGCCGCCGCCGTTCCCACAGCGCTGGAGTGGTCGGGGCAGCCGCGGTGGGGCAGAACGGCGGTGTCCGGGGGGCGGGGGGGGCTCGCAGGCCACCACCGCACCGGTGCTGGCCCCTCCGCGCGGCCCGGCCCAGTCACGGAGGGCCGGGGATCCCACCGGGCCCGCGGAACGGCGCGGCGCCACCCGCCGGCAGGGGGCGCGCGGGGGGGGTGTGGCCGTCCCGGGCAGTCACTTCCGCCGGAGAAGGGAGGAGGGGGAGGAAGGCCTCGACCACGCGTCGTCGGGGCGCAGGCGCGGCCGGCGCGGGGCGGTACTGCGCATGCGCCGCGGCCGCCAACTGTGCGGGCGAGGACGGGAGCCTGGAGAGCGAGGAGGTGGCGACGCTCGCGCTCCGGGCGCCCGACCCCGCCCCTCGCGGCCCGCGCCGCGCCGCGTGAGCCCGCTCCCGCCGCCCCCTCCCACCGCCCACCGCCGCCCCTCGGGGCGACCACCGAGAACCGGGGGCGAGGAATGCGGCAGCCGCCGCCTCCCCCCGCCGCAGCGGGCCTGCCGCTGGCGCCGGCGGCGGGGGGCCGCCGGGCCTCCTGCTGAGGGGCGCCGAGCGCTCCAGCGGCGGCCTCCTCGCGGCACCTGGACCGGCCCGGCCCGGCCTGCCCCGCCCGCTTCCCCGCGCGGGCCGGGCCCGGCGGCACCATGCAGGCGCAGCAGCTGCTCTACGAGTTCTTCAGCGAGGAGAACGCGCCCAAGTGGCGGGGGCTGCTGGTGCCCGCCCTCAAGAAGGTGAGGGGGAGCAGCTCCGGGGCGCCGGGCAGGGCCGCGGGAGCGGGGGTGCTCGGCCCGGGGCCCGTCGCGGCGGCCCGGCATCGGCGCGGGGTGGGCCGCGGCCGGCGCGGCGCCTCGGCCGAACCGGGGCAGCAGGGCTGGCCGGCGCTCTCCGCGCTCCGGAAGCGACTTTGGGGCTCGCCGGGGGTCTGTCGTTGCTACCCAGCCAGGCGGGCGCCTGCCTCGTGGGGTGTCGCGGAGGGGGGGCCCCCGCGTCCCCGCGCAGGGCCTGGCGGCCGCGGGAGCCGCACTGGGGCGATGCTCTGACAGACGGAGCTGTGTAGATAAGAACCGGTTAGTGGACACGCGGGTCCTGGCCCCCCTTCGCCGAGAAGGAAGCAAGTAGTGCTGCTGCGGGTTTCTGCTGGGCTCTCTCAGCACCCAGAAGTGACACGGCTGCGGGGGGGGGGATCGTTATGAGGAACTGCTGAGAGAATTTTGGTTAATTAGTGTTCGGGCTTAATGACTTTTAGTTAAGCTTCTCTTAGTTTAAATGCCTTTTTGTTGAGAAGGCTTCATTAGGACAGACTAGCAAGTCTTGCTCCCTCGGGGTGGCGAAGCTTGCCCCTGTGGTGTGGAAAGAATTTGGAAGAGAGGAAAAACGGTGAGGGCTTCTCTTCCACTTATGCAGCCAGAGCCCAGAAAGTAGAAGGCTTAAGAAACAAGAGGTTTCTGACACCGTTGCTTGAGCTGGCTTCAGATGGCAGAACTTGACGCTTTTTAGTCATACACAGCAATGCTTTATGAGTCTGTCTAGTTACAGTGATTAACTGCAAATTTTGCCTAAAAGACTTGCTCCTAGGGCTAGATGAACTATTGCATCCTCCAGTATGGATTTGAAGTCTCAAGTGTTGCAGTTGTACTGATTCAGTACATCTTCCTAATTTCCTCTTGCAATATATTGCCTCGCTTTTCTGGGTGTGCTCTTTGAGGCCTCCAGTACTGTGCGGTTTCATCCCGTTCTTGGAAGTCTTCTTGCTTCTCTCATCCGCGGCATGTACTGTTAATGTCTTATCCCTGATCAGTAGTCGGTTCTTTGAAACTCTACTTCTGCACTAACCATACAACTCGCTGCTTCTTGTGGTGCTTGTAAGCACTTGGACAGCCATTCGACTGAAGCCTGCTTGGAAGCTGGAGCTACCCAAGGTCTCAACCAGCAAGAGCTTGTTCCTTTGGAGGATGGTTTATTCCATGGTGTAGCAGGGGTTTGTCAAATTTGGGATGTGGCTCAGTGCTAACTACTGGAGGATGTAGAGTGAGGATTTGAGGCAAGTATGAGCTGAGACTTTGGAATTACTTGCTACATCTGAAGCACAAGATTTCTTCCCAATGGACAAGCTATTCATAGAATCGCCCTGCATTAAAGATGCTTGCTGAAGGAGTTGGATAAATTCCTTGGGGGGAAAAGGAATTCTGGAGTCTGAAGTCAACAGAGAACGCCAATGATGACAAGCTACCGAGGATGACAAACTGGCCCTGCAAGGTATAGCTGTCTTGGTTTTGTTGTGCTGTGCTCTGTTTCTTACTGTGGGTAGAGGGGTGGCAGGAGTGAGGTGGAGTTAGTTCTGAAGGCTTCACACTCAAACTTGCAACTGTCTGGCAGGTGTTAACTCTTTTAACCTTAGTTCTTCATGAGATCACCACCTGTTTCTTATCTTCTCTCAGGCTAGTGTCCTCTGTGCTCCAGAAGCATAGTCTTCTGCTGCTTACTATTCCTGTCCCTGTAAAGGTAGAAATGAAGAATCTGTCCATATTGTCACCTGCTTTACTGAGCAGCTGAGTACTTGAGTTACAAGAAAACTAAATAGCAGATGAAAATATTAAATTATTATCTTAATGGCTTCTTCATTAATGGAGAAACCAAATTGGGTATTTTACTAACTTAATAGGTACAAGTAGTGATGGCTACGAAGTAGTTCAGCCCTGATAAAGGCATCATAAAATAATGAACCTGTCATAGGTGGCAGGTAAAACCATAAACACTGCAGCGTACTTGCTTTGACAATCATCTGTCATCGTGCACAAGATGGGTGCGATACTGCAGCTTTGCAGCCACTGGGTTTGAGACACTGACCCCTTGCTCTGCTAGCCAAAGACCTGAGCTATACCTGGAGGCCAGCATGTGGGGACTAGTAAAGTAGAGAATCTGGCAGCATATGCTAGTGGGGTCAAAGGGCAGAACTGTACTGGAGGGAAACTAGTGCCTTGTGGCTTTGTCTGCTGAATTGCCAGAGCATACTGTCTCAGTAGGAGTCAGATTATCTGAAGCTCATGTACATCTTGTCATTACTTGAGTAGAACCTTTCCTTCGTTTCCTCTGTTAGCTGACCAGATGCTGACACTCATTGTCAGGTAGTGACAGCAAGCTGCTTTTTGAACTCCACCTTGAAACCAAGTAGATGCACAAAGAGGATTGTGATGATTTCCTGCATAGCTGGAAATGAGACTTAATAGTTTGGGAAGCCCTATGTTGAATTAATATCTCCTATGAGGAGAGTGGCATTTGATTTAATATTGTAAAAATATATATACCAGGATGGAGTTTGCAGCTATTGGGGAAAGCTGCCACACATGAACTGAATCATTAAAATAACATTGCCCTTTTGTAACGGTGAGTTGGCTTGTAATGCAGAGCTCAGGCTACAGCCTTGGAATCGCTTTCTTAAAAAATACGTATTGTTGAATCATTGCAAATTGCTTTATTTTTCCCAACGAGTTATTTTTATTTGTTTTGGGTTTTTTTGTTTGTTTTTTTTTTTTATCAAGCAACAAACCCAAGAATATCTAGTAAGAATAAATCCCTTTCTACATCAACAAGTTCTTAGGAGAGCATGCCTTGTATTTCGTTAGACGTGAACCTTAACAATAGAACTGTATTTGCATTGAACAGCTGCATTTGCAAAAAGCAGCTCTTGTACTATTCAGATCATAACGTAATCCCTCTTTTTCCGATTCTTCTTCAGATGCTGTCAAGATAGACTCCAGTGCACTCAATTAGGAAGAAGATGATGTGTACTCAGATGCTTCTCTGCCTGGTCACTGTTATTTTGAAGCAGCAAAAGAGGAGGGTTGCAGAGATCCCTGGTTGCTGACAAAAACCAGTAATTGTGATGATGAGGTACAAGAAAAGGAAGTAAGAATAACAGCTGGTGTCTGAAATTGTAGTTGCGGAGATGGACAGAAGGTGAGGTGCTGGGGCTGAAGACGGAGGATTCAAGACACATGAAACACCAGAGCTCTTGAGTGGCTGGAGATGGAGTTACATGGCTTTTAATACACCTTGGAAAACGGACTCAGAAGGGACACCTGCAAAGTGATGCCTCTTCCAGCATTGGTGTTCCTTCACTAGTGAATTTATATACTTTATTCTTGTCATAACCTTTTGGATAGTTTTTCTTAAACATCTTTCGTCTTGCTTGTATAACTCTTGTTTACTCAGTCAGAATTTCCCTGCATGTCTATGACTTGCTTCTTCCCTGATATGTTGGTTTTCACAGTGGATAGCATGTCATTCTTACTGATTGATACCTTAAGCAATTCAGTGATTGAGAAAAACAAAAGAACTTTCTCGCCGTATAGATATTCCGCTGTTTGTGTACCTCAAGTTGTTTTGAATCAGTTGAGCAATTATCAAGGGGTGCTGTCGGAATTTGTTGTGGTCAAAATGGACTGATGTGACTTGACAGCTGAGGGGGATTTGCTTCCTCAGTTAAGGAAACTGTTCCAGACAGCATGCTCCGAGGTACTCCGTGTATCGTGTAGTCAGTCTTGTGTACCTTTCGTGGGGCAAAAAGATGAGAAAAGCTGCTTCAGTGACTATAGAGTGCTCGGGAAGCTGTGGCTGCAGAGATATTTCTACCTGACTTTTAATTACCTAGCTCTTCAAATTGATGACAGTCCAGCTGCCACTTGCTGCTCAGAATGGCACTTTTTGTTCTTAGCACTGCTTCACTGCAGATGTAGAACATCCTTAATTTCTGATCTCTATGAGTTCTCTGTTCTTCTGATGGCTATGGAAGATAAAGTTCAGATCCTTCTGCGGTTCAAGTCTTTAGTTTATATTTTTTCACGTGCTCACTGGTGCAGTGTAATACTGCTGCAGTGTAATACTGTGGCCTTGATACATTAAGATAAATGTTAGCAAAAATCTGAGTCTTGTGGCCTCAGTGGATTGTTGCTGAAGTGTGGGTCCAAGACATTTGTATTTGGTTTAATTTACTGGATTTTCGGTTGATCAAGATAACAAAACATGGACAGAGTTGCCAAATATCAGCAGAGATGTACAAGAATAGAAGAAAAAACCTTTTTATGTAGTGCTTGCACTATGAGAACGCTCATCCATGCAAGCTGTACATAAAATGTTTCATCCTGGAGTATTTTAGTGATAAGCAGTTGAGTAAAATGTTGAGTAGAAATAAGGGTTATAACATCAGTGAAGACTTTCAAAGTTACTGAAGTGAAGAGAATTCCCCCCCACCCCGTGAAGAACCTGCTCTGTGGCAGTCATTTCTGCTAATAATCCATTGAATAAACTGTGTCTGCGAAGGTTTAGAAAGTCTTAGGTTTAGAAGAGGCTTAGAAAAATGCTTATAATCAGTAAAGTTTCACCCTCTCTGGTAGTGCTTTGGAAAATAGCTTGGCCTGTCATCTCCTTACAGCTTCTTCCATTTTATTATCAAAACGCTGTGGTAAATGTGATGGGGTTTTTCCTTTAGACACTTTCTTACAAGGACTTCAGCCACCGCCAAGGAAGACTGGCAGTGCGGCAGTACCTGTACTCAGCAGTGAAGTGCAGTTGTTCTTTAGCAGGCATTGGTTTTTGATTCATACTGTGACGTCTTGCCAGAATCCAAATAGATGGGTAGTCTTGCCCAGATATGAAAAAATTATCTCTAGCCAACAGTAGATGCTTCATTTTTATTTCAGTTTGTTACATATCTTTAGAATTATTTCCTTCTGTTAGGCACTTTTCTGAAGCTGCTGGAGCTTCTCCTGCTCCTGATGGGACTCAGTTTGGTATTGTTCTCTCTGCAGCCTTTCACACGTAGGATTTTCCTGGTGTGTTCTGTATTTAGCAGAACAACCAAGAACCACGAGCCTGATCGCGTTGATTGTTAAAGATGATTTGGGAGCATTACACTGGTGTTTTTGTGTAACACGTGAAGTTGCTTTAAGTCTTTGGAGAGGTTTTTTCATTGTAAGTTGAAATTTTTCAGCTTTACGATTGACATAAACTAGACCTTTCCTCATGCTCATGTGAGGAATAGGTAACTGAAAACTGTTGCTAAGCAAGTGTAGTTTAGTATCAGTCAGGTTAAGTTCACTGTGTGAGTCTTCCTTTCTTATCTGTTATCAAACACCTCTTTCTAGTGCAGAACGAGCTGCTGAGTGTCAGTCTAGAGTTGGCTTTGGGTCATCTTGTGACCAGCCTATGAGTTGTTGTGTTGGACCAGTTGGAGACCAAGCCTCTGTGTAAGCTGAAGCTGTTCGATCTGCAGTCCTTTAACTGAAACTTGTTTCTTGGTTTGATCTAGGTCCCTACTGCTTCCCATGAGGCTTGTGGGAGTGTTTATATTCTAATTTATTATGTAGAATTTGAAAGGAATGGTTTGAGAAAGCTTAATATAAAATAAGTTGCTAAGGAGGTTATAAAGTAAGATCAGATATATTTATCTTTGTATTATTCATTAAGCACATTTTTTTAGTTGGTTTCATTGACTTTTTCTGTCAGTTTAGGTTTATGATTGCCTAATTTTTAAGCTGTTGCCATTCCTGATAGAAATTCCTTACCTTTGTTGATTTTAAGGGAAGAAAAAAAAAAAAGGGGAAAAAAAAAAGCATCAAGTGGCCATATAGGATTTTCCTGAAGTGCTATGAATTTTCTTAAGCAGTCACGGCTTGCCTCTGTTTGTGTTCTTAAACAGAGCGTGAAAAGCAGTTTAAGAAATGCTCTTTAAGAAATAAAGAGAATCCTGGTCGTTTCCCTTTTGAGAATTAAAAAAGATTGAACGTTCAAAAAAGTGATCAGATGAGTGAAAGCAGAGACATGGAGGCAGGGATTTGTAGCTGATGTTGATTGTATTTACTTGTTCGAATTTGTTGGGGTATTTTGAAGAATTGAAGCTTTTGTGAAAAGATCTTAAGCTGCTCTTTTAGTAATTTTCCTTATCATAAGATAGATATTTTGGGGTGTGTGTGTAGGAGGGAAGGGACGGGTTCTGTCATTATTTAAGGGAGAGGTTAAATGTTTAGATAAGAATCTTACCTAGACATCACTACACTTCAGAAGTTGTTAGTCTGTTTTTATCACGTGTTTCTAACATAGGACTGTGAAGGATCTGGTGGGATTCAAGCCATACTCCTTTTCAAGGCTGATAAGGCAGGGTGGCCCAGTCTTTTTTAATTTAAAACCTGAGCTGACTTTGTGAGAAAGATGGAAACCACCTGGTAACTTGATCTTCTTTTTTGAAACTCGTCACGTGATGGTGTATGCTAACAGATGTTTTCATTTCTTGTCTGCTCTTACTAAATCTTGCATCTTACCCATTGCATCATGTCTTAGAGAATGAACTTCTTGGGGCTTACTTTGAGTACCCTCAAATAACACTGTTTTATTCTCTGTCTGAGCCTTTAGGTAATACAGTAGTGCAGATAGTAAAATTACATGTTTCTGTGATAATTGTACACCAAGCTATCCTGTAATTTTCCTTGTTAGTCTAGTTGTTTTCTTGCTTTCGCTTGTATGACTTTGAACCCTAAGTGATACTAAATCTCACTTAAGTAGCAGTGAAGCTTATTTACTACCTACCTAATATAGATAAACTATGCTGGCAAGCCAATGGTACCTCATGATGGTTTCCTCTGCTGAGGTGGATATTTTACTAAAGTAGAGCTTGATAGTGCCAGAAGACGATGGCCTTTGAGAAAAATGATGTAATTGCCCCCCAAACATAAATGCTTAGGAAAAATGTTTGGAACTTTATCTCCCAAACTAGGAGTGGGTTATCGTGTTGACTCTGTTTTGGCTGACTATGGATAACGTTTCAGGTCATGGCCTGATGTGGTATTTTTGTTTGTTTGTTCTTATTGCTATAGACTGTGATTCCATGATTCTGTGACTCTGTGTTACAGACCGAAAGAGTTGCGATGAGGCTATTTAAGTCTACAGTCTGTTTTCTGAGCAAAGGAGAAAATAGAGCTGCTCTTCATCACTCCAGTTTATCATGCTTTGTATTTTTACTGTTGGATTGACTTGGTAATTTAACACTTCTTGAAATACAAAGTGCTAGAGTATACTGTAGGGAGAATGTAACACAAATTTGTTCAATTCTGCTTTAAAAAAACCCCCAAAACATTAAAGGCAGCATCTTCCAGACAGCTCAGATCAGCTCTGATCTTTAAAAGAATACTTCTGCAAGTCTGTAAGTTCTGGTGTGAAGATGTTCCAAGCTGGTACAGTATTTCAGATGTCAGTGTTTGAATTGAAAATAATACTTGGGACTGCTGGGTGTGCTGTTACTCGGGTAGCTCCACAAACACACTCTGTAGCTGTGCACAGTGAAGTTCTTAGGAAAAATGAAACTGTCGGCATAATCAAAATAGTTGCGTTATCTAGAGAGAAGTTCTCCTGTTCTGTTTTTGCCAGAGTGCTTTTAAGTTTAAAAGGCAATAACTTCTGGAGATGTTCTTTAAGACCTGCTGCGTAAGGGTATGCAATCTGCAAGAAACTAAATGCGTGATCTAGCGTATTTAAATCTCAACAGCAGTTAAATGAGCACCAGGACTATGCCCAGACATGAAGTTTTCAAACTAAGGAGTGCCTTAACAGGCGAGTGGGTTTCTATTTGAGGCTGTTGTGTGTTTGAACGTCATAAAATTTAATTCTTACTATAACTGCAAATATGAATGAAAATTCAGGCATGAAATTAAATTATTATGGAACCATTATTTGAATATAGACATGGGTTTAATATTTGGATGAGACAGATTGTTGGGTTTTGGTTTAAGGTGGTTAAGCTCTTGTGCTAGTGATTGAGAGAACTGGAGGCATTTTGAGTTGTGTGCAGTGGCATGGTAAAATGATGAAATTGGGGCTTGAAAGATGCGTTGCGAAAGTTAGCGGTCAGCTTGCTTTGACATAATATTTGCCATCGGATTGAGATTAAACTGCCTGTCTGTTTAAGCTCCGAAGCACTGAGCTTGCATACCTGCAATTTAAACTGGTTAAAACTGTGCTATTTTGTGAACTACAGAAGTGTGGAGGAAAACTATACTGGAGGCTTGTTGCAGAAGTTAAATGACTGTCTGGAAAAATAATGGGAGGAGCAAGGAGGATCGTGCCTCAGTGGAATTACACCAGTGAGAATTTACAGACATTTATCACATACAAGTAAACGTACGGGGACCAAAATTTCAAAACCTCTGAACTGCCACTTAATGCCAGGACAAGACTGTGGCCTTTTTTGAAGTGTTTTTTACTCTAGAGGCTCACATCTTTTTAAAAAATCAGTATGGAAACAAACTTCTAAACCAATCTTATTTTAGTGAGAGCTAATTGAGAATGGATTAAATAATTTGAAAGCTAAATACTGCTGAAATCGTTGCTGTTTCTGTAGTGCGCTATCTGTGAAAAAGTTCTGTATTTCATTGTTGTAGACTGAGTGATGAACAGTGAGTTGTAAAAGGTAGAAAACCCCATGTCTAAAATTTCTTGTACAAACTGTGGTTTTAAGAGCTAGGGCAGAAAGATAAATATATGCAGGGGTTTTAAACAGTTTTCCTAATTGTACTGCTAAGTACAGTTATTAATTAGCTGTTTTCTTGACATTAAACGTCACTTACAGCAATTTGAGTACATGTAACATTTGAGGTTTATATTTCTATCAGGTGTAGGTAAGTGTTTCACTCATGTTCATCTGGCGTGCCTTAATAGAGCTACATTTTGGGTTGAATTTTTCTGAGCTGTTTGGCTCATTCTTTTGTCATCTCTTTTTTTTTTTTTTTCAGGTAAAGCATGTGGTTTGGGGAAGAGCAAAACTCAAAGCTTGAATTCTTCTATTTCCTATAGGTTCAGGTGCAAGTCCATCCTAAACTTTCCTCTACTGAAGATGCATTACATTATGTGGAGGAGTTAATTCTCCAGTTGTTAAATATGTTGTGTCAAGCCCAACCAAGAAGTTTTCTGGATGTAGAGGTATAGAGAATAATTACAAATCTGTAGTAACTGTTACATGAAAAGTTAATATATTAATCATTTCACAATGTAAACAGGAAAGCAGTAATTATGTATCTTTATGTAGCAGAACCTTCCACTTAAGGGCTGCTGAGTTACCTAGTAGCTGGTTTTCCTATCAGTTGTTCAATGCAGAGTGAAATTATCTCTGAACTGTATTACTGTGTATTAGATGGTGAGTGTAACTTGTGTATGCAAAGCTGACTGGTTCCTTTCAAAAGACCTTTTTTCCCCACTGATACTGCATGCAAACTATAGCTGCTTAGTCTGAGGCTCTGTGCTGCTTTCTCAGCATGGTGATTTACTGATATATCCTCGGCCCTCCCGGAAATTTGAACAAAAATAGTTCAGTCACTTTCTCAGAATGAGTCGAGGAACACTTCTTTCCTCGTATAGAAACCTGTTCTCTTACAATTGCCTTTTCAAAGATCTACAACCTCTGTTGCTCAGAAAAGCAGCTTGGCGTTTGACAAGAGTTTCTCCATCTGAGAAACAAATTAGTTAAGCTAAATGAGGTAAACTTCTAAGCCCATTAATATCTTGGTAGCCCTTTATGCTTAACCATAATTTGAAGACTCTGGTGCCAAGCTGCAGGCTCCACGTGCAGTGTGCCTGTTGGTTTCCAGTGTTTGGGGGCTGTGCCTGTGCTGGGTTAGGTAACAAAACAAAATGCAACTTCCTCACATTCTGAAGAAAGTGAACTAATGGAAAAAAAAACAACCCCCCCAAAACCCCTTTAAAAAGAAAAAAAAAGAAAGGTAGCTGTTTCTGAGCTCAAGATTCATGAATTTCATCCTTCTTTTTTGAACACTAACACCTCTAATGATGTTCTAGTATTCCCTTTAATGGCTGGCCTGTTTTGCAACATCATTCTGGTCTGGCAGCTCAAGAGATGAGAGGTTTGTGGAAGATTGTTTAAAGCTGTGTCTCAAACAATGCTAACAAAAAACTTGACACACAGCGTTGCATTATGAGTCTTATGGCTGTGAAGTCAGGGTGAGAAATGTGAGAATTAGAGGTGATCAAGCAACCTCTATTTACGCCCTTTGTGCTTATGCATAATGATGCTGTCTTTAATTATATGGTCAGACACATTTATTTTTCCCCAGGACACCTTCATTATTCAATCAGCAGGCTGGACTATGTTAGGGGAGTGAATTGGTATTAGATAGTGAATGAGACTTTTTTTGGTAGGACCTCTGCTTTCCTTTTACAGAAGTTTTACGATGAGCGGAGAAAAAGAAAAGCCTGTACTTTGGAAAGTTGGGTGCCACCTTTACACAATTGTGTTCTGTCCAAGGTTTTTGTCAGAAAGTTTTTGTTTGTTTACCTTGTCCTGTACCAGCTCTTTGTAAGTGGTCATTAACTTTATCTTCCTCATTTCATGCTTGCTCAAGTGAGGGTCATATTTACATAAGTGAGCACTTAGAACTGAAACAATCAGTGGCAACTGTGGTGTGAAAAAAGAAAATGTGAAGTTATCTGAGAAATTAGATCTCTGTCATCTCTGAACACCAGGGCTACAAAAAAATGAAGCTTCTGAACCTCTGGAGACCTGTTTGTGAATTCCAGCAGAAGAGTTGTTCAATGCATGGGAGAGTGTAGGTGTCCTCAGGCATCTTGACTGCTGGCAGGAGTAAATAATCTGGGGCATATATGGTCCAACTCTGGACTATGAAACTGTTTTAAAATATGCGGGTGCTGTTGAACATTCTCTTTTCCTATTGTGTTCATTGCCATTGTCAGAGCAGTTTACATGTATACGATCTGGACCATGTGCTGATCAGTAAAGGTGAAACAGAAAACTCATATCATCTCATTCAGTGACCACTCTGTACAGGGTATAAAGTGCTAGGATAAAATGTAGTCATGTATTTAAACGCTGAATTACCAGGCATGTACACAAGAGGAGCAAATTGTGCCTGCAAAGGCAACTTAATTCTGGCATTTCTCAAATTTTGAGCACTAGATTATTGTATTATAATGATATTGTGAAACAGCCGTATGAATGTAGTGAACAGCATGTACCAAAATTATGATAAAATTTATGCATGTTTTACAAGCTTTTATAGTTGAAATACTAACATTAGAAAACATTCCTTTGTTGAGTGATGGAAAGTGATTTGACAATACAGTAATACTGCTAAGCTCATTCAGATTGTGCATTTACCCTTTAGTCCTGTTTTTTTTTTTAAGGATCGTGTTCAAAAAAGTTTTCCCCATCCTATTGATAAGTGGGCAATAGCTGATGCCCAGTCTGCTATTGAGAAGAGGAAACGAAGAAATCCATTATCTCTCCCAGTAGAAAAAATCCATCCCTTATTAAAGGTAAGCAGTGATGTAATCTTGCTTTTAGAATGCAATTGGAAGTTGACACCTTTGTTTCATTTAATGACTGTATGCTGCCTGAAATGTGAACAAAAAGGAATATGAATACCTGTTTGTTACGTAGTTTTAAGTGTTCCAGTTTATAAATTGCATATATTTCTTTTTCACTTAAAAATTTGTTGATTCTATATTGGACAAAGCCAAGAACTCATTTGCTATGACTTTGATTGTTCTTGTTTCATTTTGCATTACTAAGAAAGCACTCAAGAAACTTCTGGAAATAGCCCTAAATGTTTTGGTGAGGTTTTTGGGACAGTCATTGGGTGTTGTCACTTCTACAGGTTAACAGAGCAGCATCTACAGTGACACTGTTTCTTCTCTAGGCCTACAGACTACTGTGTTTCTACTACTAAAATAAACTGTGGGTATGTGGTAAATGTTTATTGAGTAGGGTCTTAAACTTACTGGTTTTAGTTGTAGCCTATGGTGTGTATTTCATCGACTGAGTAACAGTGGAGTGCTTATTTTTTTTTCCCTTTCAGGAAGTTCTAGGCTACAAAATTGACCACCAAGTGTCTGTTTACATAGTGGCAGTATTAGAATACATTTCTGCAGACATCTTAAAATTGGTTGGAAATTATGTGCGGAATATAAGACATTATGAGATTACAAAACAAGATATTAAAGTGGCAATGTGTGCTGATAAGGTAAGCCTAACTCTTGTTTCTCACGTTAACCAGAAGTTTTAGTTAAGTTTTGAGAGGACAATGTCTATTCCGTATTGAGTACATGGAGTGTTGTACCTCTGAAAGAAGAAATTACTGCCGTAAAATATGGTTCCAGTAATAGAGCAAAGCTATCAAAAAGCTAATTGAGCTTGCAGAGCTGATGCTTGTGCTTATTAATAGTTAAGTCTCTCTTCCTTTTGATATCACTTGCCTAATCTCAGCAATGTGTGAATGCTTTAAAAATTGTGAAGCAGCACTAACCTAAAAATTTAACATTCCTAAGCTGTAATTGTGGAGCCTAATTTTGTAGCTTGAAAAAAGACTGAAATTAAGCTTGTGTGTCCTCCCAAAATAAATAGGACTGTATTGCATGTAAAAAGTAGTCTTTCGATGGTCTGGCATTTTAAAACAAAAACCCACCTGCATTAGAATCTCAGCCTGATCTTCCTTAGCAGTCCATATTTTTATCTGCGGGTAGCCTTTCTTGTAGCTTCATAAGATTCATTAGGTTCAGACAGGAATCACCTCTCTTTACAGCAGTGATAGAGCAAGGTCCCCTGTCTGTCTTTCAGGTGCCTTTGCACTCTGGCTTCTGTGGCCACCTCATTTAGCATCTCAAGTTTTCCATTGTTTAAAAAACAAAGATTGAAGTTAATCATTTAAGGGATGGCGTTTAAGAATCTCTAATCTTGCCGAAGTCAAGGGATTTTCAGATTTTTCACCTCTTCTCAGTATTTTGTCTTGGTCTATGTTAATCAGTATCTTTGGGACCATCTCTGTTTCAATGAATGCTTATGTCTCATTCCTGCTTGCTTTTTTTTTTCCATCCTACTTTCTTCACCTTTCTTTACTCTCTCTTAAGATACCTTGTGAGGTCTTGAAGAGTCAAGTACTTCTCAGTCGGGACAGTAGTCTTGGTCACTCTTGCTTTTGGGCATATCTGCCTGGTCATTAGGGCAGGTTTGAAGGTGTATGTTTGAACATTTGTCATAGAATAATAACAGGAACAAGGGCTGTTGCTGCATGCTTCTTTCTGTCCTGGGAAAGGTGGTGAGCAGAAGAGCTGTAATGAGGTTGATTTAGGAACTTACATTACATTACATTGGACGAACTCTTTGATATGTACACAGAAGAAACTTTTGAAAGGCTCTAAAGCAGGCCTGTTGGTTTATTGCCTCAGTAGATCAAGCCATTGAAAGGTGCTCCCAAGCTGTTTTCTTTCCAGTTGCATCAAGAAACTTCACTGTATATTATGTTCATACCCATAACATGTGTTATGCTTGTTTTTATTTTTTTAAACAAAACAACGAGAATAGTCGGCCCTGTGTGCCATTTTTTTTCTCAAGCACTTTCACACTTGCTTTTGTGCCATCCGTCCATCTGGAAAATTTTGCCTTGTCTGCGAAAAACAAACTCCATTAAAATGCAAGCTGTTTTTCTTCTACTATCTGCTCATGCTTCTGATGTTCTAAATTCAGTATCTGGGGTATAGTTACTTTGTTTCTGTGGATTTCATAGGAGTGAGATATGTGCTTCATGAATATAGCCTGGAAGCTAGAACTGCGTCCATGAAGTGAAGTTACAGATGTTGGGACCTCCTTGAATACTTGTGTTATTCCATGTAATTTCCTACAGTAGTGACCCTATAATGTCCCATTCCCCAGAATTAGTTAGTATTCTTCTTGTAACCTGAGTTCTATGTAGATTCACTGGCTTTGAAAGATGAATTACCTTCTGTTGTTAGAGCTTCAGAAGAAGTCAGTCTTAATGCAAAATGTCCATTGTTCTGCTTTCAGAGAAGGTTAAGACCAGGGTGTGTAGCAGGGACCTTTGACTCACTAGGAGAAAGAACCTGCTGTGTGCCCATTTCCCTCCTCACTAGACCTGTATATTTTTGAGGAATGCTAGGACAAGACCTGGGTGAAGAATGACTGCTCTAGGTAGGTGTGTTTCTTCCAATATTTAAGTCTGGTGAACCTACCAGACCATCTCTTGAATTTAGAGATCCTCAAGTGTTCTCTTGCAGAATAGTTCATTTGTCTAATATCAATAGTCAACAGCTTGGTTAACTGACATGTCTTCTGGAGAAGCACCTGTAACGTGCTTTAAAGAAAGAAGACTTCTGCTGTAAATACCAGGGTAAATGCCATGTTTGTTGTGGCTCATTCAGAAGTTTAAGTCTTGATCTCCAGTTTTATAATTATTATGAAAAACACTTTTTTCATTCCATTTCCTGCCATTTCAAAAACTCTAGTTCATGTTTAATATGTTAGCCTTCCCTCCTGTGGTTCTCAAAGGAGCATTTACAGCTTTGATCCTGCAGTCTTTTCCTCAGTCTCTTAGTGATTGACAGCAGTCATGTCAGTCTCTGCAGTAACAGGCATAGGTTGCCATGGCTTCACCTCCATGTGTTCAGAAGGGAGGCTGGCAAGCAGCACTTAGTTCTCATTTATTTTGAAGTTCACATGTATTGTTTGATACATTTCATGATGTCCTGGAAGGCGTGTAGCTCTGGGCAGATTTGTTTATAAATAATGTCCCATCTGTATATCCCCGGACGAAGTCATCTTGTATGTTGAACTACATCTTATGCTGGCTTGTTAAGATTTGCTACAGCATTGTAGATTGTTTGTGGACCCTCTTTAGGTTTTCTTTCTGCTAAAGATACTTCAAATTAGGGTACCTTTCACTCATTTGCAGTCGACTTAGTTTACCTTTAAGATGTTCTGTGAGTGTCATGGAAACAACCCAGAGTGTGATTTCTGTTTGCCACTTGTTAAGTCATTGTAATGACTCCTGGCTCAGATATGTTTGGAAGAAGTGTTCAGTGATCCACATTGCAAGAAAAGTTTGAATTAATTGCGAGTGTTTGGTAAGCCGTGCTTGGGTGTGAATTCAGACCTCTGGTAGTCATAGTTTCTGGAGGTCCTTTTGTCTATGTAGTTCTGCAGTGTGACTGCCACCTTTTCTGAAGCTGGTGCCCTTCCTTGAGGGTCTGTTTTAACAAGAGAACTCGGGAGTTATTAAGGACAGAAACCAGGCTGTGTACAGTGTGTGGCCAGGCCACTATTCATCGCAGATAGATTACAGGGTTCTGAGCACGATCATGTGTGACTTCCTGTTAAAGCTAAAGCTGAAAAGCCAAAATCCACACACTTCTTGACTTCAGATATTTTAGTGTCTTCAGAAACTTAGATTATGTACAGCTAATTCAGAGTAAGAGAACACAGCTAAATGCGTTTGTATACTTCGTAGACCTCTTAAAATTGTAATTGATTTTAGGACTCCATTCTTGGAAAGATGCCTGGGTTGGTCTAAATGACTGGGAATTCTTCAGAAATTGCCACTGCAAATAATGACTTGCAAATTCATAGCAATGACTGTTGCTCTTATAATGCTCAACCAATGCAGAATGATAAGATATAAATCTTACTGCTGATTAGTCTGATTTCATGAGAATAATAAATTTCCTTTACTGGTAACTTACTGGTGGATCTTGAAAAGAAGTTATTCTCACTTTGTGGATTTCCCCCTCTGTGCTACCTAGGTATTAATGGATATGTTCCATCAAGATGTAGAGGATTTAAGTGCACTGACTTTATCTGATGAGGAACCCTCCACCTCAGGGGAGCAAACCTATTATGACCTAGTGAAGTCATTTATGGCAGAGGTTCGACAATATATAAGGGAACTAAATCTTATTATCAGAGTTTTTAGAGAGCCATATGCCTCCAACTCCAAACTATTTTCATCTCATGTAAGTATTGTACAAACCACAAACAAAAAAACCCCTACTGTAATATCTATAAATCTAGATGAACACTTCTAGAACTTAACTGTTGTCCAATTTAACATATCAATAGTAGAGGAACCACTTGTCTCGAGTTCTGAAATGGAAATAGTAAAGGAGCACTTGTGGGGAAGCACTGGTTTTATAAAACTGTGGAAGAAACGACCCAATTTACTATATTCACTTGCAGGCCTGTAATTTAAGATTTACCACTGTTGTTCTTTGCCATGTTCGAATCATTGTAAATTTTTATATATTTATATGTATATAGATAGTCATTATTTTAAAAATAACTTCTATGATCTTATATAAATTATACGGAAAGTATATAATAAAATGTATTATAAAATCTTGTTCTGTTTAAGGAACTGCTTGACTTTCATATAACAGAGTAGCTTTGCACATAACATTCTTCCTCTTAGAAATTGTGTTCAATTCCCTGTTGGTTTTTGTCTGGTTCTGTTGCTTTTTGCAGGATGTGGAAAATATATTTAGTCGTATATCGGATATTCATGAACTTAGTGTGAAGTTATTGGGTCATATAGAAGACACTGTTGAAATGACAGATGAAGGGAGTCCTCATCCACTAGTAGGCAGCTGTTTTGAAGACATGGCAGAGGTAAGAAAACTAGAGGGTTGTCTTGCTATTCATATGTATTTTAATGACTTGCGCTTAGCATCTAAGTGCATCTCTGTTCTAGCTGCCTTTGTTTAGGTTGAGGTCTCTTCTTCCAGCCCCACCATGATGAATAGACTGCCCATTTTTGAGAGTGCTTTTACCTTTTTAGTCTCTAAACCTCAGTTTTTATAGGGCCATTTAAAAAGAGCACAGAGGGGAAAAAAAAAACCAAACACTGTGACTAGACTTCGACAGAAATGGAGGTATCCTGTAAATCACCTTTAGATCAGGATTGCTGTGGAAAGACAAAGGCTTCTTTGCTGACAGGCTTGCTAAGCTGGTGAGGAAGGGTTTTGAACTAGACTCGTTCGTGGATGGAGACCAAAGCTTGCAGACTGAAGAATTGAGAGGAGAAGGGGAGGTGCGTAACGGAAAGCATGACAACAAAGGCTCTTGCACCTTCTTCGTGAGAAGGTGGGATGACCAAAGACTCACCTGAAGTCTGTTTCCCCGGGTTGCATGTGCTCGTGTACAGGTAGGAGGATCTGTCAGTCTGTGCACAGTTGCAGAGCTGTCACGTGACTGGAATTAGCGACATGGCAGGAAGGGTTGCGTGGTGGCCCTCCAGGCACACAAGAAGGACAGGTGGGGACGATGGGGCCACGAGGCTTAACAAAAGATCAGCCCAAATACATGGAGCTCTGTTACAGAATGAACGATGAGCTGGTTGAATGCTTAAGGATCAGGATCAGAGGAGGAGGCCACCGAAAGATGTATTGTGGTCAAAGTTCTCCTGCAAAGACTGCCCAATCAACAAGTGGCCAAAACCTTCTCTAAACAAGTAGGTCTCCTTATCATGGGCCCTGGTTCTCTTGGGAGGACAACCTTCCTGACATCTGCTGGGTGGACAACTTATTGTGGTTTAAGTAATCCAGAAGATTTCTGGAGGGCACTGGGGACAGTTTTTTGTGGCACATGCTGATGGGCCAACTAAGAAACGTGCTGCACTTGATCTTTGTCATGAACAAGGAAGAACTGTCAAGAACATCATACCATTAGACACCATTGGTCACAGGTGATAGAGATGGTGGAGTTTAAGGTCCTCAGAAAAGTGCAGGAGATAAGCAGACTGAAGACCATGGGCTTTGAGAGAGTAGACTTAGCTCATTCAGGGAATTGGGAGGCAGGGTCACATTGGTGGCTGGCTTGAGGGTGGAAAGCGCTCAGGAGAGCTGGTTTGCTTTCAAAGGCGGTGTGTTCAAAGCACAAGGAATATGCATTCCCAGTCCCTAAGAAAAAGGGTAGGTGTAGCAGGAGGCAAGGAAAAGCGCAGTTTGGAGTTTCCTGTTTAACCACCCTCAGGCCCCTCACTACAAGAAAGACATTGAAGTGCTTGAGCATGTCCAAAAAAGAGCAACAAAGCTGGTGAAGGGTCTAGAGAACAAGTCTTATGAGGAGTGGCTGAGGGAACTAGGGTTGTTTAGTCTGGAGTAAAGGAGGCTGAGGGAGGCTGAAAGGAGGTTGTAATGAAGTGGGTGTCGGTGTCTCCTCCCAAGTAACAAACAATAGGACAAGAGGAAATGGCCTCAAGTTGCACCAGGGGAGGTTTAGATTCGAATCTAGGAAAAATTTCTTCACTGAAAGAGTTATCAAGCACTGGAATAGGCTGCCCAGGGAAGTGGTTGAGTCACCATCCCTGGAGGTATTTAAAAGACATATAGACATGGTGCTTAGGGACATTGTTTAGTGGTGGACTTCTTGTGTTATGTCTGTGGTTGGACTCTTAAGGGTCTTTTCCAACCTAAATGATTCTATGATTCAGAAAGAAACACAGGCTTCCCAGGAAGTATGTAGAAGCATTGTCTGGGCAGGTGGAAGTGTTATTAAGAGGGCTGCAGCAGAGCTGGAATTAAACTTGGTGAGGAATATGAAGCAAAGCAAGAAGGACTTGTGTAGGTAAAATAGCATGGAAAAGAAGATGGTAGAAAACACGGGTATCTTGCTTATGGGGTGGGAGACCCTGTTCTGGAGGACATGGAATGGATTGAGGTACTCAGCCTCCTTTGCTTGGTCTTTACTGGCAAGATGTGCTGCTAGGTTTCCCAGTTAGGCCTGCTACCAAAGATTGAGGGAGAGAGGTGAAAGTCAAAGATCAAGTTAGAGACTGTTGATCTAAGGTAGTTATATGCAAGTCTATGGGGCAGGACAGGATCCTGAGGCAGCTGGCTAATGTCATTGCAAGGCCACTGTCTAGAATTCTTGAAATTTAGTGGTGAGTTGTGGAGGTCTCCAGTGACTGGAGATAAAGTGTTATGCCCAATCTCAAGACTCATGAGGAGGAGCCTGGAAACTAGAAGTTGCTCAGCTGCTCCTCAGTCCCTGAGATTAGTACATCTTTCTGGAATTCACATCCAGCAATGTAAAGGACTAGAAGGTGATTGGCAACAGCCAGCACAGACTTCCGAAGGACAAACTGTACCTGACCAACTTGACTGCTTTGTAAGAGGAGATGACTGGCTCTATGGACAAAGGGAAGAGCAGTTAATATCCCTTATCTGAAGTTAAGCAAGGCCTTCAGTGCAGTCTCTCATAGCATCCTTATAGTCAGCTTGGTGAGACGTGACTAGCTAGTTGAATTATAGAGTGAGTGGGAAATCAGCTGGAGTGGCAGGCTTGAAGGACTGACATCAGCAATACAAAGTCCATCTGGTGGCCAATGTTTAGTGACATTCCTCAGGGTTTGATACTGATACTGTTTAATGTCTGTATTAGAGTTGTGGGGGAAGGTCTGCCCCATCAAGTTGATAGGTGATGCCAGATTGTGGGGACACACACAGGAGGAAAAGGCTACTTCTTGGGGGACCTGACAAGCTGGAGAAATGGACCTACAGGAACCTCATGTAGTTGAGTAAAGGCAACCATAAAGTTCTGCACCTGGGACTAACCAACCTCATGCAATGGTCCAGCTGCCTGGCTGAGGAGCAGTACTGCTCGACAGAGCTTGGAGATCTTCAGGAACTGGGCAGTGAAGGCTAACTGCCTGCTGGGTTATATTAGGAAAAGTGTAGCCGGCAGGTTGAGGGATCATTTCTGTGTAGCACTTGAGACCCCATCTGGCATACTGTGTCCAGTTTTGGTCTTCCAAAGATACGCTTATACATGAGGGTTGCCATGATGATTAAGGAGTTCAGGCCCATGGTGTACAAAGAGGGTTGAGAGTGCTGGGTTTATTCAGTCTTAAAAAGAGAAGTCTGAGGAAGGAGATCTTATTGCTGTCTTCACTTACCTGAAGGGAAGGTGTAGAAAAGACTGAGGCAGGCTTTTATTGGGGGTTCACAGTAGAGAACTGTGAGGTGAGATGAGAGAGCATGTGAACGGTAAAAAGGGTAATCCTGATTAGATGCTGGGTGAAAAAAGTCTCAATGAGAACAACTGAACATTGCATTAGGCTGCCCGGAGTGGTTTTGGTGCCTCCCTTCTTGGAGGCACTTGGAACTTAACTGGATGAGGTCCTGAACAACCTCAGCTGGCTTTGATGCTGGATCTGGCTTTGGCCCTGAAGTGCGCCCTGCTTTGAACAGGAAATTGAACCAGTTGGCCTCCAGAGATCTCTTCCACACTGAATTACTCAATGAGTCTGTGCACGTAAAAGTATTGATTCTTCTTTATAGGTGTTTTGGAAAAAGTATGCAGAAAAGTTTCTCCTGTGTAGCATATGTATTTTCTTTAAGAAATATTAAGTTGAGATATTACATCAGTTTTGTAAAATTGTTCTGCATTTCTTCTTAGGAACTAGCATTTGATCCATATGAATCATATGCACAAGATATTTTGCGACCTGGTTTTCATGATCATTTTCTAAGTCAATTATCAAAGCCAGGAGCAGCATTTTATTTACAGGTAACTTTATTTTAAATAATCTATATTATTGATATTACTATTTTAATTACATTATATTGTTGCGTCAATACATTTACTGTTTTAAGACTGAAACTTATTTTGTTTCTAGTCAATAGGTGAAGGCTTTAAAGACGCAGTTCAGTATGTTCTACCCCGGCTGCTCCTTGCCCCTGTTTACCACTGTCTTCATTATTTTGAACTGCTAAAAGTAAGAATGTTGTGTCAATCTGATATTTTTTCATAATTCTCAGCGTTGGAGCTTTGTGTGCTCAGTTAGGTGTAAAACGTGTTGCTAGAATGTGAATAATAAAACTGCTATGATGAAAGAAAAGCAGGTTATATGCTCTGGTGCGTGCTATAACTGAATATCAGCTTGTAACTTCATGGAAGTCGTACAGCAGGTAATGATTTGTGTTGAATAATCAAGTTACTCTTAATTTAGAAAGCAGTAGAGATCTGGGTACTCGTATTCTTGAAATGGTTGTTTCAGCAGTGATAAGAGAGAATGGCAAATGGCTGTATTACAGAAAGTGTCCAAGGCTTTCTCAAGCTGTCACTTTGTAAATTTAAAATCACAGCAAGATTTCCCTTCAGACTTCATTTTATTTTCATAAAAGATTCAGTGTTCTTGGTGCCTATCCCATGGTGATTGTAAAGGTGATATCCTTCCTTCAGAGGGAAGGCTTGGCTGATATATACGCTTCTTGGGCTTTTTGTAATGAGACCTCATATCAGTAGGGTAACAGTAAAGACTCTGTAACATACACATGTAAAGAAAATAGCTACAGAATGTTTTTCTGGGGCATTTATTGGTTAGCATTGAATAATAATCACAGAATCACAGAATGTTAGGGATTGGAAGGGACCTCGAAAGATCATCTAGTCCAGTCCCCCTGCCAGAGCAGGATTACCTAGATCATATCACCCAGGAACATGTCCAGGCGGGTTTTGAATGTCTCCAGAGAAGGAGAATCCACAACCTCCCTGGGCAGCCTGTTCCAGTGTTCAGTTACCCTCACTGTAAAGAAGTTTTTCCTCATATTTATGTGGAACCTCCTGTGTTCCAGCTTGCACCCATCGCCCCTTGTCCTGTCAATGGATGTCACTGAGAAGAGCCTGGCTCCATCCTCATGACACTTGCCCTTTACATATTTATAAACATTAATGAGGTCACCCCTCAGTCTCCTCTTTTCTAAGCTAAAGAGACCCAGCTCCCTCAGCCTCTCCTCATAAGGGAGATGTTCCACCCCCTTAATCATCTTTGTGGCTCTGCGCTGGACTCTCTCTAGCAGTTCCCTGTCCTTCTTGAACTGAGGGGCCCAGAACTGGACACAATATTCCAGATGCGGCCTCACCAGGGCAGAGCAGAGAGGGAGGAGAACCTCTCTTGACCTACTAACCACACCCCTTCTAATCCACCCCAGGATGCCATTGGCCTTCTTGGCCACAAGAGCACACTGCTGGCTCATGGTCATCCTGCTGTCCACTAGGACCCCCAGGTCCCTTTCCCTTACGCTGGTCTCCAACAGGCCTGTCCCCAACTTACACTCATACTTGGGGTTGTTCCTGCCCAGATGCAGGACTCTACACTTGCCCTTGTTATATTTCATTAAGTTTCTCCCCGCCCAACTCTCCAGCCTGTCCAGGTCTCTCTGAATGGCAGCGCAGCCTTCCGGCACATCAGCCACTCCTCCCAGTTTTGTGTTATCAGCGAACTTGCTGACAGTGCACTCTATTCCCTCATCCAAGTCGTTAATGAATATATTGAATAGTACTGGTCCCAGTACCGACCCTTGAGGGACTCCACTAGATACAGGCCTCCAACTGGACTCTGTCCCACTGACCACCACTCTCTGGCTTCGTTCTTTCAGCCAGTTCACAATCCACCCCACTATCCAATCATCCAGACCACACTTCCTCAGTTTAGCTGCAAGGATGCTGTGGGAGACTGTGTCAAATGCTTTACTGAAATCGAGATAGACCACATCCACAGCTTTACCATCATCTATCCACTGGGTTACGTCCTCATAAAAGGCTATCAAGTTGGTTGAGCATGACTTCCCCTTGGTGAAGCCATGCTGACTGTCCCTAATGATCCTCTTATCCTTGATATGCTTAGAGACAGCACCAAGGACAAGTTGTTCCATTACCTTTCCAGGGATGGAGGATCAATCTTTAAGGAGTAGAGAGCATTTTGAGGAAAACTTTCAAGTAGAGTCTTCATTTGGACTTAATGGAAACTCATAAGGGATACAGTGTTCCAGACTTAATTACTTGGGGAAATTTGGATCAGAAGTAAAAAAAACCTCTGCTCTTTTGAAGAAATCTGGGTGTGTTTTTCTTGAATGTTTGTTTGGTTGTCTTGGGATAACCCAGTAGTTAGGTCATCTTTGAGTCTAAGTGTCTACAGTTTTAACACCATTTGTACTGATTTAGATCTACACGTACGGCTTTGGCGTGTAGCTTATCTTGTATAACATGCTTTTTTTGAATTTTGGAAGAACGTGTACTTGATCTGTTTGTCTAGCTTATGGATTTGGTCTGACTTTTCAGACATCTTTTAACGTATTAAGCATTTCCTTTCATGATAGTCCATTGGAAGGGAGGTATGATACAGCTTGTCTGCACTTTGTATGATAAAGACCTGCACAGATAGAAGGTTTGTCTGCTCATGCTTTTATCGCCCAGTCTCAAAATGCAGTACCTAGTGGCTTTGCGTACTTCTATGTTAACATGGTATTGTCTTATGTAACAGACAAAGCATGAAGGATTAATGTCATCCGACACCCAGGCATCCTGTGTTGCTTCTCACCATTGGTAATTTTAGCAGGGGAAGGAGGGCATGTGTGCTTACAGAAGTAGAGAGCCGCTCATGTTTGCCTTTTTTAGGGCAAACTGGGGTCTGAGCTAAGCCCACCTCCAGAAGGTTATCAGTCTTTTTGCAACTCCTGACCTATATTTTATGTAAAATTCTTGTATTTTCTCATTCATGCTCTACACATACACACCCCCTGCACCCTGTGTAAATCTGATATTGTTGGGTTGAATTTTGTTCTGTATACAGTAACCTTCCAGGTTTTCTTTCCACTGTGTTGCTCATCTCACCTTTTAGTGAGACGCCTGTCGCTGTGGTCTGCCAGATGTGATACACATAATAGGCAGTGATGGATAATAGGAGCACAGGAAGAGAGATTAGCTCTCATTGCAGTCACTTCATCTGTCAATTAGTACATACATGTGCACACAGCATATGAATCCCTCCCTCAAGTAGTCTCTGCTGGCAATAACGTTTCCTTTCTTGTATTGAATCTTCAAACAGATTCCAGCTTGGTTATACTTAAAAATGGCCCGACAGAAGGGTATTTGCTACAGGAGGGTATTGTTGGAATTATGTAGCCGTGTAATCCTGACAATTTCACTGATGCAAGGTTGTATTGAGTTCTTTTGTATGGTAAGAGACCTGATTTAGTGATTGCAGGTGTATCTATGACTATTCAAGTTAAAATGCTATGAAAATGGATCTCTTGGTATGAAGAGCTGACAAAGTAGTATGTGGAAAAATCATTTTATTTCTCTTGAATATATATATATATTTGAGGATAAAGGGGTTAGCATTTTTCTTTGAGCTGTGTTGTGTAATCTTGGATACTTTGAAGTTACCTGTTTAAAATGCATCTCAAAGTTACCTTCTAACTAATGCAGACTACAAAAAAGGTAAATTTCTAGCCACTGATGGTTATCCTATTTAGAAACTAAAGCCCTCATGAAGTTTGGCGGGGCACCAGGAACACACAAATACTTATTCTATTTTTAACTGAAGCTCTTTGCTGTAACTTTGTTGGAAAATTAGCATATGACTGAGGGCTGTGTTTTCCTTCAACCAGCCTGAAAGTCCCCAAATTTTTATATAAGAAAGTAACTATATAAAATAGCAGCTTCATGTGAGACTGTACTTTTCTGCAAATTTGCAGATAATATGAATGGGCTTTTCTAAATGTGGACTCTTAAGTGGTACAAATAGTACAGTTATTTATGACCTTGAGTTATTGAAGAAAGAAGTTTACAAGACTTTTAAATTGAATTGGGCACTGTTTCAGATGCTGTAAATTTGTGTGCATGTGTGATACACTTTCCTTTCTTTGGGTAAATAAGATTGCTTTAGAATTCCTTTTTTTCCCAAGTAGGAATGGCTCAAAGCACGTATAAACTTTGTTTAGATAAAATAATATGTTCTGAAAAAGAGGAGAGCTAGATAGATTTTTTTTTTTTAATTTTTTTTTTTTAATTCTTTTGTAAACCAAGTGCAGACTTGACTCCCATGACTTATGAATGGAAACTTCTTGTCTCTTTGCAAATATTTTTTTAGTTGCAATTCTGCCTATAATGATCTTAAATTCTCAGGATGCTTTCATTTCACAACAGCATCTAGTGTGTTTTATTTATTTTTTCAAACTTTGTTCTTAGATGATAAATAACTTGCCAGTTTTTACTGCCTGGCAGTTTAGCTCAAGTAGAAATACTCCTCAGTTAAACTTTTTTGTCTTCATCTTTCACTATGCTAATGTAACTTAAAAAAAAATCTGGTTTGACAAGGTCTTCCGAGATAAGAAACCACCCTTTTCCCAACCTGATGGTATTAAATTTGTTACATGTTGCTGGAGGAGGTACAGGGTGATGAAATGTTAGAACTAGAGTCTCTTTAGGTTGATCCCATAAGATTCTTGCTATATGTTGTGTTGGGCAACACATCCCAAACTGTTTTGGGCTTTGACGTTGCTTTGATTCTCAGCCTTGTTTCAGCCAGGCTTATGATCCAGAGTGTAACAAATTTAATGAAGCTGGTTTGCGATCCCATCTGTGACTGGTTTAACCCAGCCCAGGGTGGAAAATCACTGAGTTTTAATTAATTTAACTTCGACAGTCTGCAAAGTTTTTACAATATCTGCAATTATAGATTGTTGTCTCAAAACATTGTCTGCGTTGCTTATATTTTGTACCGGCACTGTATTTAACAGGTTCTCTTGCTTTAGTCGATTCTTAGTCTCCTTCAATTAATATTAAAACCAGAAAATCACAGATTCAGACTAGCTATGAATTATTTTAAGGAAGTATTTACTTAGTGTCAGCAAAGGATTTTATTTTCCTAAATCACTTTGGTGTGCTTCTTTCCAAACACCGTAACTTGTATGTACAATACTGTTTTGAAATAAAAGCAGAAGTATTACTGTTTTACATGTATTTGTATATGTAACTGCAGACGAGGATGACTTTTTTTGCATCCAATGGAGATAATGTGCAGTTTTATGTCTCTGACAGATGAAGGCCTATCTGCTGGAGGAAATGTAGCTTGACCAAACTGTGGCTAGTGTGTGATAAGGACCGCAAAGGGTATTTGTGTGTTTCTTGGGAGAAAAAGCTGGGGTGATGTAAAAATTCTTCTCAAGTCTAAGAAGAGATTTCCTAGAATATGACAGTAGGTGAAAAATTTAAGCAACTTCTTCATGTGGTTAAGCTATGAAGACTTATATTACAACTGCCGTGTTGTAAAGTTACAGAAGTTGTGCCTTATGTTAGAAGTTGGAGGTGATACAGCAAGGTAAATGAGGTTCCATGTTTCTTTCTTGCTTGTATGGTTTCATTGACAACATTTCTCTTGCTTTTTTCTTTTAAATGCTAGTGGGTTTCTGCTTTAAGACAGATGTGTGTTTGGCAGCCAAAGGGAAGATGACAGGGGAAAATAAAGCTTTGTCACACATGTGTGTGTGCACTTTTTCCACAAACCTGGTTATTGTTAATCTAACTAATTGGGCTCTCTGAGGTAACTCTTTAATTGAAAAAGTTATTCACAATGTATTTAATTTTTTCTTTCTAGCTGTGGTACTCATTGATGGATTTCCTATGTGTTTGTATCAGATACATATATGCGCATATGTATTACTTCATTTGTCAATGGCATATCATCTGTTATGAAGTTGTGATGGGGCTGTATGTTCTGTTGTATAGCTCTTTTTCTTTTTACACAGGATGTATCTGGGCTTTTGAGAAGCAGATGTCTCTTTCCAGGGAATTTTCTAATGAGAAGTAATTACCTTAATTTTTTCCATTATCCCACTAAAATATCTTCTGCAAAAGCTGGATAAAATCTATCAAAAGTAAAAGTAAAAAATTCCACCTTCCACTTTACTTACAGTCCTCAGTGACACTTGGGTTGTGTTATTATCAATCTGCTGCCAGACCAACAAAATCTGTACTTTGATCCCTTGAAGCAGGGAGTAGGATGGCACAGGGCCAGACTGTTCATATCTAGATGGTGCCGTCACTGGGGAGTCAAGTGAAGCACTAACTGAACTACGACTTTTGACTGAACTTACCTGTTTAACTGTAGGGTTCCAGAGTCCTGTTTTCTGATCCATTTTCTAGGAATACCTGCAGGGCAAATTCTCCCTGGTACTGTGGGAATTAAGAGAGCTGTACTGGGACAGACTGTTCTCTGGGGCTGCTGCTCTGTTCCCGATTTTCAGTGACTGCTGCTAATGATGGTAGATAGCTCTTAAGCTTACATGGCAGCAGTTTGTGCTGAACACCCAAGGCCAAGCTCTCATGAAAATAGATGAGTGCTACAGGAACTTGGACAAATTTTGATCCTTTTTCCCCCCACCCTAAATAAAAGATGTGACAGAAGTCATCGAGGATTGAATGTCAAGAAGCTTATTGTAGCTGAGATTTCTCAACTTGTGTAGGATGACATTAGTTTTTGTGACTGTGGCAGTCATGATATAGTCCCTGATACACTTGTATTGCTGCATAGTCTTTTAATAGCAATAGTATATTTCCCTGTCCGCTTCGCCTGCCTCTTTTCCTGTCACCTGTACAAAAGGGAGATCCTTGGCGACAGGTATCACTATGGTTGAGACTTTCATATACTTGGCTTCTTCAGTGGAAATATTTCTGGACATAGAGCTGTGGATTTAGTCCCACTACCAGCATACTTTCTATGTTTGCTCTTACAGCAGTGGAGGTCTATGTTTTCTGTCAATACTTTGATATCTTCAGTGGAAACCAATGGAAAGATGTAGGAAATAACAAACAAGCAAAACAACAAGCTGCATTCATGGTTTCTGTAGACCAAGACTACAGATGAGATTCTTCTTGTCATCCCTGCTTTCCTCTGCTTTTTCCTTAGTCAACAGGATTCCTCTTAAAATCAACAGAGTACTTCTGTTGCTTCCCAGAATGATCTCTGAAATTGTGAACTCATCTTACGTAGCGTTCAGAAATTCATACGTTTCTATCCAAACATAGAGGTGCCATCCAGTTGAGCTTATGGCCTTGCAAACTTGGCTGGCAAAGATCAGACTTGAGTTGTGTCAAAGCAGTGAAAGTGGATTTTAATCCACTTTGGAATTACAAAAGAGAAAGGGAAGATGTTTTCAAATTGAATTGTCTTTACTATGATGGAAAATTTAGGGGAAGAAAATGGAAGACCTCAGTTATAAGTGTGGAAGCACATAGGTAAATATTTTGTGATATTTCAAATGCTGATCTAACTAAATGTTATCAACTTAATTATGAATTTTAAATTTTTAATGTATTCTGCACGTTGCTAATAATGATGAGACAAACCAAAGTGACAGTAAGAAAGAAGACAATTTCAGAGCATGAAGGCTCTGGAAGGATCTGTGTGAACTTGTACGTTTGTTGCAGAAAGGTAATGAATCTGCTGTGGAAGAGACATCAACATATGCAAAAAAAAAAAACACCCATATTTTTGAAGAATGCAGAGCAAATGGGTTTTCCATACTTAGAGAAGACAAGGCCTTCTGTAAACAAAGTAGCCATTTCCCTAGTAATGGAATCTGGGCATATAAAACACATATATGGCAGCTAGTAGCCTACAAAAAGTCTGAATGTTTTGGAAGTGGTTTTAGGAGAACATCAAGGAACTTATTTGAAAACAAGGCTTTGTTATTGTATGTGTTCCTTCATGGAGGAAATGTTGATTGTGTAAACTCAAAGAGAATTGCTCACATACATGAATCCCTTCCCATCTGCAGAAACTGAGAGCAAACATACACTCGTTCCTGCTGAGCAGACAGCAGTTGAAATACATAGCAGGCTGCAGTAGCACTTGAGCAGACCTACTCTGAAATACAGTCTCCTGATGGGCTATACCCATTCATGGGAACGCTAGTGGCAAATTGGCCACATAAGAAACCTGTTACAGAAAACTTTGAACTGTTGAATTGGTGAAATGTCAACTGACAGACTTCTGTGTGGTATATATTTTTAAATAGCTCTTCCTGACTTTTCTTCTGTGTCCATCGTGATTTGAAAAATGGCACTTCAGAGTAGTGTAATTTATTCTGGAAACAGATTTCATTTCATTCCCCCCCTCTGCAAATAAGAGCATCTACATTGAGTAATGAAAGTAGCAATTCCTTAAATTCGCATGTTTCTTTAGTCCAAACGGTTTCACTTTTTTTGGGCTCAGATGAAGTTTGATGTACTTAAATAGATCTCAAAGATATATGGAAAATTTTAAGTCACATAGTCAAGCTGTGAAAGAACTGGGAAGCTTGTACTAGGAGTTGAAATGCTTCTTATTTTCCTCTGTTTTAATGCATTACTTGTACAGTATGGGCTGACCATATTTTACATTATGTGATTTAAAACTTCATGTGAAATAAAAGATGAGGGCTTTTTATCTTCTATCTCTTTTAAAATATACTTCCAAGAGAATGTTGGAGGCTTTTTGTAACTCATTATCTGATATCTGAGGTTTGATATTTGACATGTTTATGTAAGATTGTGATTTAATGTAACTTTTTAAAATTAAATTGAGAAAGCATAGTTAAACTGTGAGTGGAGAAAAAGTTTTTACCATTGCTTCAGTAGTATATTAAGTTCTGTTCCACTCAATGCAAATAACACTCCTGCTGTAATGTAAATCTAAATAAACAGTTATATAAATGTATGCATATTTTTACTGGACTGTGCTGAAGATTGTCTGAGTTTATATGAAAACAAAATGACTTTTGAAATTCCAGTGCATTAAAGCTGTGTATGTATGTCCAGGAACATAGCACATGGAGTTTCAAGTGTGAAGTGCCTTTTAGTCTGCTAGCATTTTCCAGCAGTGTATAGTGTTCCCTGCAGTTGTCCCCATTTGCTGTTCCAGATGATTTCCTGATGCTTTCTAAAAATTAAAGTTTCTGGATGAGAGCATTTTTTTCCCAGTGTACTGCTGCTTTGGGCTGAGTTTTTTATTATTTGGAGGAATTGCAAAAAGTCAGAAAGAGCTCTCAGGCAGCTCAGTGCTGTTGAGCCAGCTTCCAGGATTGTTTTATGACAAAGTGCCAGCAGACTTGCCTGCCTGCATTTGTCAGAGGAGAAACCCTGTTCATTTTTATTCTTTATCATAAAAGAGCCTGTTTCAGGATTGCCTTTTGGTAGGTACACCATTCTCAGAAACATGTTGAAGAAAATGGTGGGGCACTAGAACAGAAGCTGGAGTGACTGGTGTCAGTGCACTTCAAGTTCTCATGAACATTGCTTGCTTATGTAGCATTTTCCTACAGAGCACATAGCTAGGTCACGCTGCAGATCAGGCTGTCTGAAGAAATTGCATAGTGGGTTTTGAAGAGGTTTTTCTGAAGCAGCACTAGTTCACTAGTTGAAGCTCATTGTTCTGAGTACTGCTGTGCGCAACTTCCACTTGTAACGTGAGACCACTTATGCACTAAACTTCTTGGATTAATGTTTTGGGGGGCAGTAAGTATCGTTAGCACCTACAATCAAGTTATCTTGAGTTAAGCTTAAGCAAATTCAGTTGTGATGTCCCTGCCTCCCATATGCTGTTGTGTTTTTTGTGTATAGAAGCTGATTCATGATCTCTCCTCGCAGATGAATTGGGGAAGCTGCAGTTCACAAATTTCAGTGGTTAGATTTAAAGTAATCTTCTAGGAAGACAGAAGTCTAGATTGTGATGTAAGCCCTGAAGTACAAGAATTTATATACATTGTGGCACCTATTGTTATGTCTGTATATGCTCATCATAAGTATAAATGTATTTTCTGTCATTGTATTTCTAGATAGATGCTTCCCTGACAGCATCAGAGAAGGACTACAATCTTGCAATGCATGAGGAGGATTTCTTTTGTATCTGTTTGGAATTTAGTGGTTTTATAAATATACAATCCTTGTGTTATGCAACAGATAGAACAAAATACCTTGTCTCCAGCTTCTTGATATCTCTTCAGAACTTGCAGCCTAGACTGTAGAGTACTTTTTTTATTAGAAAGTTCCCTTAGCAGTCTGTTTTCCAAGTTTGTTTTCCTTGAACAGCCAGGATACTGTGCCTATAGTATTGTGAAGCATTACAATCATTATAAACCAATATTTTCTCATAAGATTATTAAAAAATACAACGATGTAATACTACTGATAATCAGAAATCTGCACTTCTTTCCCATAATAATATAGTATTCTACAAAGGACACTTTATTTAAAAAATAAACACAAAAAAACAAACAAAAAAACTCCACAAAAAAACCACACTTCTATTTAGCATCTACCTGATTCGTTCGTTAGGGGGCACTGCACAGCTATAGAAGAATCGGTGGGATTTGCAGAGAAACTTGGATGCATGTCCAGTGATGCATTTCACTTTCCATAACCTCTTCTTCCAAACTATCTGGGGGCAGTGTAAGATGAAAGTCATTGTTGTAATTTAAGCTCAGTTCTGACTAAGACTGTTTTTGATAGCATTTTATGATAATTATACAATGCTAGAATATAAACTTTCAAATTTCTTTTCTGTGTGGAGAGAAGTGTCTTTATAGTAGTTCACAGCACTGTCTGATTTGCCATTTGTGTTGGTCTTAAACTTAAGACGCGTACTTCTACACAGTGCTCTCTAAATGTTAAACCTGGAGCATAATTACATTCACTGGACTTTGATTTAGTTTGTGTATACAGTTGGAAATATGGGTTACTTCCAATGGATCCTGTTTGGGAAATGTTAGTCTTAAACAATTTCTTTCTCTCCAGCACTGTATACAAACATGTATATTGCTTTTGAACATGGACTTTTCAGTGATGAATACCAGAATTTTTGCAACTGAAGAGAAATTGCTGTAAAAATCACTTTATAAACTCAACATAGGAGCAGAATGCTTTGCAGTAATGAATGTTAATCTCTACCAGTATGTTTCTGAAGAGAATGTACCAAGAGAGCCTTTTTTTCCAGGTATCAGAGTTGATAAGGTGCTACACTGAGAAGATTCCTGATTACTTTATAGGGATTTATTTTTCAGTTTCTTTGGTTTAGTGTTCCCATTGTACATGTTAGCCTACATTTGCACACGGTTCTTCTAAGATTTTTCCAAATTTCAAAAACTTAATTCTTTTGGGATATGGGCCATTTTTGTTCTGCCTTATGCTAAGCACTATGCATCTGTATTAGTTTGACTGGAGTGTTTAGGTTATATAGACAGTATTAAAAATAAGGAAATAATTCCATAAGCTTTGTTGCATGTTGAGCCTAATTTTCATCGATTTTGTCCTGTGGTTTACCTGTCTTTTGCTCCTTACCCTGTCTCCTGTGGTACCCTTACAGCAAATGGCAGAATATTGTAGGATCTAATCCGGCTTGTTTTCAAGGAGACTAGGCTAAAACTATCTTGTCCATTGTTGAAGGGTAGCTACCCAGAGATGATAGGAAATCCAGCCAAACTCTTTTGATGGAAGTTGACAAAGAGGCAGCACGCAAGGCGAAGAGCCTCCTTTGAATTCTTGTGCAGGAAAGATGCATAATCTTAGAGGTAGTGACATGTTTTTTCTTAGCTTTCTTTCAAGACTTCTGCCAGCGGTGCTGCACCTGTCTCATTTGTCTGAATTCTTCTCTGAACCTAGATGATCTGCACAGCTGTAGCGAAGGGAAGATTATACCTCTTGTGTTAAATCTAGAGAATAGAGGAGTATGATGAGAGTAGTCTGTTCCTTCTTGAAGTGATGTGTTCTCCCTGAGACCTTTTGGGAAGTAATGCCCTATTTCGGTTGTTGCATGAGTAGGCACTCATGCCTAATACCGCTTAGGTCAAGAGTATGACAGATTACGCTACATGAACCAAAGCTACCTAGAATAAACCTTGTGGTCATACTGATGGCTGAAAACACAAATAAAGTAGTCTTTGGCATTGACAGCTGTTGCACTGAATGATTAACTCTGATCAGGGAAAAAGATCAATGCTATTCTATGATCCATTCAAATGTCAAATATGAATGTGTTGTATTCAGTTGGATTTTGGAGGACAATACTTACATTTCACACTGGAAGCAAACAGTGCGATTGTACTATTTCCAAGGGTGTCTGTTATTCTGGTCCATGCCAGCCTGTCACTTCACTTTTACCACCTCTGTCAAAACAAGTCTTTCAATTGTGTGGAGCCAGTCCTTGGTGTGTAATAGTCTGAAATGCTTGTCTCTCAATAATCCTGTAAATAATTGTTATCTCAGTTTTATGTTTAAGCCACAGCTGTAGTCAACAATTTTTTCAATGACTATAATGTGAAACATTTTAATGCTTAAATGAAGATTTAAGACAAAAATCTTAAACATCTTAGGTTAAAAACATGGCAGATCTTGTTTTATAAAACTTATTTGTCACAGCGATAGGCATAAAATTATTAGTATTAACCCTTTTGTCCAGTTTTAGTTTATAACTTTATAATATTTTTTTATCCTTTAAGAAAAGTTGGGTTAATATATGAAGGCATTAATGTAGCTGTGTACTCAGATGAACACTTATGTACCCTGGTTTTACAAGCTGACCATGGTTAGATGCCCCCATGTTTTCTGATGAACAGCCAAGCAACCCCTCCATGGAAGAAGCACACTTACTTCTCCCCACTGTCCCTCTGGTTATTGTTCTACCTCTTTGTTTTTTTGCATGGAAAAAACACAGTACTGGTGGATAATAAGATGAACACAAGCCAGCAGAACACCCTTGGCAGCAGCGAAGGCCTGTATTGCCGTAGGGCCAGGTATCAAGAGGATGGGGCCAGACTCTTCTCAGCGGTGCCCAGTGACAGGATAAGGGGCAACGGGCACAAACTGAAACACGGGAAGTTCCATCTCAATATGAGGAAAAACTTCTTTACTTTGAGGGTGACAGAGCACTGGAACAGGCTGCCCAGGGAGGTTGTGGAGTCTCCTTCTCTGGAGATTTTCAAAACCCACCTGGATGTGGCCCTGTGCAGCATGCTATGGGTGAACCTGCTTTGGCAGGGGGTTGGACTAGATGATCTCCAGAGGTCCCTTCCAACCCCAACCATTCTGTGATTGCTGTATTAACAAGTGTATAGCCATCAGGTTGAGGGAAGTGGCAGTGCCTACCTGTTCAGTACTGGCAAGGCTGCATCAGGAGAACCACGTCCAGCTTGGGCTTTCTGTTGACATTGGTGTGTGTACTGAAACAAGCCCAGTGGAAGGGCTTGACAAGATGACATGGGGAATGGAGCATGTGATGAAGGAGAAGGTTGGGGGAGTGGGCTTATTGATTCTGGAGAAAAGGAGGCTAAGGAGGAGAAACCTTCCTGCTGTCTTTGTGTGATGGGGTGTGGAAGAAGAGAAATACTTCTCGCAGCTGCATAGTGCTTCCACATATTCCACTATGAAAAGTCAATAAGGGAAGTCCTGGTAAGCTGTTAGGAAAAAAAAAAAAAATTCACCATGAGGGATTTCAGACATTGGAATGGGTTAGCCAGAAAGATTGTGGCCTCTCCATCCTGAGAGCAATTCAAAACTCAGTATGGCCCTAGACAACCTGATCTATGCTGGCTCTGCAGTTGAGCTGGAGGTTGGATAAGATAATCTCCAAGTTCCCTTCCAACCTGAATTATTGATTAGACTGTTGTTAGTGAGGTGAGAGCCCTCATAATCTTCTGTTTATAAATGTGATGAGGGAGTTTTGCTTAGCTTGCAGTGCAGCTTGCCTGTTCCAGGAGCGTGTATATGTGTCACAAACGTACAGACATCCCACAGATTTAATCTTGTGCTGTAGAATGGTATGTATGGGGATCTCCTTTCTCACTTGTTCCTCTTGAGATTTAACACCTCTAATGGGTTCTTCTTTTGGAGATGTAAGATAAATCAAACTAGTTTTGAGGTAAATAATGTATGCCTGAGTGTGTGTCTGGGAGACTAGTGACTGCTGCTCTCGTTTTACTGAGGTTAAGCTCTTAGCAGACAATTGTCTCTCTTGCCTGTGTCAGTAATGCACCTGTTTTTTTCATTAACATTAATAATAAGCAGGAGCATGCAAAATCAGCAGATGGTTGGATTTCTTCTTCCTAGGTCAAACTTCTGGATTTGGACATACCAAAATGCTTGTAACACTTCTTGTATTTGACTTTCAATGTTCACAGCAATTGGAAGAAAAAAGTGAGGATGAAGAGGATAAAGAGTGCTTAAAGCAAGCAATAACTGCCCTACTAAATCTTCAAAGCAGTATGGAACGGATATGCTCCAAAAGTCTTGCAAAACGAAGGCTTAGGTAAACATGTTTCCGTTTTTCCTACTTTCTGCTCTTAATGCTTTGCTATAAATCCAGGGCTCCCAGTTTCCTCTTTTAGTAAACAATGAACAAAATAGTTTGTGACAAGCCTGCTTTTTGAGAGGAAGTGACATCAAAGCCAAGATAATTTGTTATTGTTTTAAAGCCATTCTAATTTCTGTGTGTCCTTGCATACTGGTAGTTGAGACGTTCTGAGAATTCACGGGTAAGTAGAAAGTTGTGGCATTTGTGGGTTGATTATGCTCAGATAATAAATATCCACCTAAAAATATTGTAAAAATACATTTCTGTGTGATTAGAAGGGAATCTTCTTGAATTTGAAACTACTTAATCTGAAGAGTTTTCTTGTGCAATGGCTAGTTAAAATTACCACTGGGCAATAGAAGTAGATGCATAGATAACTAGTACTTAGTTTCACTGTTGTAGCGAATTCTTGGATTATACTATCTGCTCTTTGATTTAATGCTAATATTTGTGTGGTTATTTAAACATGTTAAAACTTTACTTTTGCTCTTGAAATTGTTTCAGTATTTTCTTTGCCAAACAAGTTCTGTACTGCGAAGTGTAATCTTTAGGCTTGGACATGAATGCATTTAACAGCTTACTTTCTCTGAACGTGCTTCTTTCAAGTTAATGCAGTCTAAAATTGTTTGTCCTCTATGGAAATGAGTGGTTTGTTAGGCTAAGAAGCACAAACAGATTGCCTGCTTCTGGTTGCCTGTGTTTAGGCAAAGCATTTATTGCATAGAAGATAAGTAGAAAATTTATCAGATGAGGTACTTAAGAGAAACATTAAGTAACACCAAGGCTTGCAATGGTGCTGATACTGAGTGCTGAAATTGCAATTCTCAGTGGAATTCTCACCACTCAGAAAGATGATCTTGTGTTTTTGCTGTTAGTGGTGGTTGTGGTTTTTAGATACATGTATACTAATAGGCTTCCTTTCTCCCATCCTTCACTGAAGTGAATCTGCATGCCGATTCTATACTCAGCAGATGAAGGGGAAACAGCTAGCAATTAAGAAAATGAATGAAATCCAGAAAAATATTGATGGTTGGGAGGGTAAGGACATTGGACAATGCTGTAATGAGTTCATCATGGAAGGAACACTCACGCGTGTAGGAGCAAAGCACGAGAGACACATATTTCTATTTGATGGCTTGATGATTTGCTGTAAGTCAAATCACGGCCAGCCAAGACTTCCTGGTGCTAGCAACGCAGAATATCGTCTCAAAGAAAAGTTCTTCATGCGAAAGGTACAAATCAACGATAAAGACGACACTAATGAGTACAGACATGCTTTTGAAATCATCTTAAAAGATGAGAACAGTGTTATTTTTGCTGCTAAATCAGCTGAAGAGAAAAACAACTGGATGGCAGCATTGATATCTTTGCAATATAGAAGCACGCTGGAAAGGATGTTGGATGTAACAATGTTGCAGGAAGAAAAAGAGGAGCAGATGAGATTTCCAAATCCTGAGCTTTATAGATTTGCAGAACCAGACTCTGAAGAGAATATTGTGTTTGAAGAAAACATGCAGCCCAAATCTGGAATCCCCATCATCAAGGCAGGAACTGTTGTCAAGCTCATTGAGAGGCTGACTTACCACATGTATGCAGGTGAGGCACTTCATTTACATAGCCAGAACTCAAGGTGGTGACTAGTTTATGCTTCTCTTTGTGTTAAATGCAGCAAAACATATAAAGTGTGTAGAAAGGAAATATGCTTTGCAGTGCACATATTCTAACATGCTTTTTGAGTTAAGGTTTTGAGATCTAAATATGCACCTCTGCAGCTGTAGCAGTTAAAAATATGAATCCTGTTTGGCTGAACGTAGTGGGATATGTATGTGCATGAGGTTATTCTTGTGCAAGGGATGGGGGGGGCGGGGACCTGCAGGAATTGAGCTCTAGACAATACTTTTTCCTGTATGTCCCAGGCTAAAAGAATTGCCTTCCCTCGAGACTTCCAAAGCTAGGTGGCACATGAAGCGCCAGTGTTGCAGGAGAGAATTATGGGCCCAGTGTTTTCAGTTAAGAGTTGTACTCTATCAGCTATTACCTGTGTCCATGCTGATGTGTAATGAAAAGATCAAATGTCAGATTGCTAGAAGCAGTCACTTGCATAATTTGGCCTCATAACTTCTCCTTAATCAGAATTTCAGTGGGGATTTGATTTAAGGGCTTTTGACTTCTGGTTTCTCTTTGTGTTGAAGATACACTGAAGGCATTTATGTGATCATCCAGTCCAACCTCAGGGTGTGGAGTTTTTCTTAATAATTTCCCAGGATTTTCATAAGCTGTGCTGAAGAGCATGGGCTTGGGTTTTGGGTTTGGATTTTTTTTGTTATTCTTTTGATTCTGCCTGTATGTCTGTTCTAAAACTTCATGCGTCTTGGTATTAGTGCTTCTCATATTCAACTGTAGATTCTTCTTTCTTTCTTTCTTTCTTTTTACTCTACAATCTGATTATCCTAAATTGTTCTTCTGCAGCTCAGTTTTGGATACCCTGAATAGACCAGGAATGTTTGTTTGAAAGAAGTGGGGAGTAAGCAGAATATAATTAGTGTAGTTTAGTACTTTTGTTTATTTTTAAAATGCTTGTAAATACATCTGTTTACTCCATTACTTTATTGCTCTTTTCCACATTTCCTTCAGTTGAACTTTCCTAACATTTATTAGAAATCCACATGCAATATCGTGCTGGCAGTTATTACCAGAGCAGTTTTGTGCCTGTCTTCATTTTCTTGTAACTTTCTAAACTTTTAGCTCTTGGCTTTGAATTTTACAGGCATGATTTATGATGTAATTTTATGGTTTTGGAAGTTAAAATAAAACAGCCTTAGAGAAAGGAAGACACTTTTTTTTTTTTTTTTAAAGCTAGCATTGTATTTGGCAGAGAATTAGCAAAAATAGTACTTCATTAGTGTCCTTGTGAAAATTTGCTTTGCTTTGGCTAACTTATGCACCATTGAAAATTGCCCTTTCCATACATGCTGGGACTTTGGTGCTGTCGTCTTGGTGTTGCTCCATGTGCTAACAGTGCTGTCTACATGTCGTCTCTGTCCAGGGAGCCACAAACTACATTCTCCAGTTCCATAAAACAGAAAGGCCTGTTTTTAAGGAACACGCAGCTTGTTGAAATATGTCTCTGGTACTGTTTTTTTTGCATCTGCATGTCTTTTTGGCCTTTCTAGCCCATAAGAAATCAAGGAAGAATCCAGATCGATTTATTAGATCCACCTTTGTCCACAGTCATTTAAATTCCTGTTTGTAACAGCCCCTATTTAAGAAAACATTAAGTAGGTTGCTTGAAGCCTAACGTTGTAAGTATGTGTGAACAAACTATTGTATGACAAAATCGAGAACGTGGGTACTGCAAGATAGGCTGAAAGACTTTGACCAAAAAAATAAAAATGTATTTAGCCTGGTTTTGTAGCCTTAAAGATCTTAGTGCAACGTACATGGACCTGATGCAGAATTGCTAGGTTGCAAGTTGTTTCTCAACGCCCTTATCTTTCATTCTATACCTGCTGTTTTATAATTGGTTTTCCATGAGGAAAAATGTAATTGTTCTAACCATTCTGTGCTGTGTTTTCCAGAAGAACAAAGAAATAGAGTGATTCAGCCAAAAATGCTCTGTTGTACAGGAAACAAGGTCTATTTACTATGTAAATCATTCAGTGTTTTGTTGCATTTTGAGATGCAGTGAGTAGGGCAACAACTTTCCATAGTAACCCTTTAGCTCTTCTTTACGGACTGTAGAAATGCTTTTCTTGCCTCACGTAGGATTGTGTGTGTGTGAGTATAATCTTAAAAGAATTTATTGACTTTATATTCATATGCCAGAATAGCAAGCCCTTACTTTTCTGAGGCGCCTTTTCTCAAATATGGTGTGACTGGTTATGGCAGCTCTTGATCTGACAGTCTAAAGACAGTGTTTACCATAGCTGTGACTTTTCTCTAGGTTTTTATCTTTGTAGGTCAAATACTATAAGGAATAAAGACAGATATAATTGCAGAGGTGGTACTAATTTGTTGCAAGTAGCTGAAGAGTAGTTTAGTTAGTTCCATATTGAGGACTATATGGGCTGTGTTCAGGTGGTAGTCAAATCAGGTCTCAACTTGTTTGTCATCTGTGAAAGATCCACACAGTCTGTCTAATTTGTAGATATGGGTGTTAGACCTTTTTATTTTTTTTCCCTCACCTCCCGGGCAATGCACAAACTAGCTTATCAGCTGAAATATTTCTCTGTTTCGATGTGGAACAGGGACAGCCCGGTAGCCTAGCTCTAATGAAGTGGTGCTGCCAGAGGTAGGAGGCATCCAGCCACCGTGAGAGCTAGGGCAGGGAGACAGCTCTGATGGCCACCTGGCCACAAGGTGCGGCAGACTGTCCAAACCATCCTGTGGTGGAGCAGCAAAACAGGGAGAAATCTCCTTTGCAAAAGCAGCTTTCCATATATTTTTACATGAGAGAAACTGCCCTTTGATTAGAAATTCAGGTTCTGACCCTATTTGCATATTCCGGTGGGTTTTACTTGTTTTAATGTGTTTCTGTGTTCATTATCTCCTCCTTTGCCTGCTTCTTGTTTAAGAGCAGCTGGGTTAGGTGGTACCACGTTTTGAAAGTCATGACAACTTTTTTTATCTATAGGGCAGTGCTCGTCTATTTTTAAAGCTTTGATATGTTAAGAGTGCTTGTGCGTCATCATAGTGTCCGTTTCCTTTCTTAAGGAATTCAAGGGTGATTATTTATAAATCCTTGTAGAACAAGTTATTGTTCTTTTTTAGCTTTCAAATTGGCTGTATTGAAGAGAGAATTATCACATGAGCAGACATCCTGACTAACTAGTGTTGTCTATTTTTTTTAACGCTTGCTCATATATTGTACACTATTTTGAGTTACAGATTTTGCTAGTAAGATAACAAGGTTAGATTTGATTTTCTGATTTACTTCATTTGAAATTCAATATGTATTGTGGATTTAAACACTAACCCTACCTGTAAATAACAATAGCCATGACTCAGAGCTTGCAGTGATCTGAAAATGTTAATCGCTATGGAGGCTTTCTTTTTCATGTAGACAAAATCTAGTTAGGGTGGATGCTGTGTACAGCATGCAAGCTGTGAAAACATGAGTTGCTGTACTTCTATACTAGTATTTTAGAACAACAAAAACTGTGTATTTTCATGATGAGGATGATGGGGACAGAGGTGACATTCTTTGTGAAAAGGGTTTTGGGTTTTGCCTTTGAAAAGGATTTTTAGACTGTACAGCTTAAAGGGGAGGTGGGAGAGGCATTATGATGAGAAAAATGGAGTAATGAGGGACATAGAGATGGTAAAGCAGAATAGCCAGTTGTTTAAGTTATGGGAACTGGCGTACAACAGAAATGCAAGGAAGTGCTGTGTTACGCAATACACAGTTAATCTGTGTGACACATTACAGCAAACTTGCCCAAATGAAGAGTTTAGTAGGATCTAAGAAAGGTAGAATGTTCATTCAAATGGACAAGATGCTGGTAGAAATTTAAAGAGGATTTTTAAAAAGCTCTTAAAACCTCATATTCCAGGAAACAAGTCTAATGGCTTAATATAGTGTTAGGTCAAAAAATGCAGGCAGTTTTTTCCCTCATTACAGCCTATAGGAACTCCTGCTTCAATCCTGTGTGCTCCTCTTCAGCCACTCTGTGTTAGAAAAACTACCAGTTGGGGTTTTGTTTTAAAACATATATATATATATATATATGGATTTAATATGCAAAGCCATTGCAACCTGCTCATTACTTTTGTTCAGTGATAATAATGTTAACCTTGTTTCTAGTCAGCTCTTTGCAGTGCCAAGGTGCTGTCACTGCATTTCCTCATACTTGAAAACAAATGGTTTTGCTTTTGCAATTAGGGGAGACACTTTGGTTTTCTGTTTTGGACATTTGCATGTTCTTAAAACGCATTTGAATATTTTAAATTAACTGATATGTAGTTAGTCAATTTAAATGAAATCTGTTGATTTTCTTGAAATGAAATAAATATAACCTCGAAGTATAACTGTCAGTTAACTGAAAAAATATCTAGCCTGCCTTAACCATGACTGGTTATTAGTTGTACCGGTTTAGGGAAAACATTCTCCCCTTGAAGAGGCGATTTCTATCCAATGCAAAGTTACTTGCTGTGTCTTTTGAGTTACCTTCTCCTGATCACTGTCAAAAACAAAGTTGTTTACTAGATGGCTCATAAAAAAAATTATTTATTATTTTCAAAGTTGTTGAAAAAGAATCCAGTCTTTTCATAATTGAAGGGAAAGAAAAAGTCATTGTTTTGAATTTTCAACAAAATAAAATCGGTTTTTAAATTCTGCTTCGTATTGATATTTTGAGAAGTTCTGAATTGTTACCAAAGCAATTTTGGTTTACATCATCTTCTCTGTAAATTGATAGGCTGGCATCCTTACTTTTAAAGGATACTTAAAGTTATATTAAAATATAAAAAAAAAAATAGTTAATCGCTGACATGAGCATAAAATTATTCTTTGTCTTAGATCCCAACTTTGTTCGGACTTTTCTCACAACATATAGATCCTTCTGTAAACCTCAAGAGTTGCTGAGTCTGCTAATAGAAAGGTATGCCACTGTTAAAAATACTGTTCATACAAAGTGCAAATTTTTTTTTTTATTTTTACTTGGAGTAGAGTTTATAAGATTCTTGTTTTCCAGTTGGTTTTAATTCACCCCAAACACTTTTTTCAAAAGTTATCAAATTCAAGTATTGCAAGGATTGCAAATAAAATGTGCAAATTGTATCCAGAAGCTTTAGGACTGTTCAGGTAGCTCCAGTAACTTCCAGCATCCCTTGGTTTTGTCTTTGAAATATGTAGTGTTATTGAATTCAGCAAATCTTCCTATGGGCTTACCAAGACCTAAGATTCTGATGTGTGGAAACGTTCTGAATTTTGAGCTATCTTTCATCAACATTTTATTCGAGCACGTTGTGAGCAAGATTAGTGTAATAGGAACCTAGTGCTTATACCCGTCTTCTGTGCTAGATTTGAAATTCCAGAGCCTGAGCCAACAGAAGCTGATCGTATTGCTATGGAGAACGGAGACCAGCCTCTTAGTGCAGAGTTAAAAAGATTTAGGAAAGAGTACATTCAGCCTGTGCAGCTACGGTGAGTATGGCATCAATGTGAGCCAAACTGACTTCCTTTAAGTCTTTTGAAGTACTATCTTTTGGATGCAGTGGCTCTTTGTGATACCAGCAGCCTTTCTTGTAGATGCTTTGATAGAGAGAGTGCTTGAGCAGTCAGCCATTTTGACCTTGCTACTTGAAAACCTGGAGGGAATTTGAATTCATGGCATGAAAAGCCTTGGGAAGGGCTTGTGCTGAGTTTTAGACTATTAGTGTGTAAATTAGTTTCTTACACTCGCCTTTTTTTAATCCACATTTCTGCAAGGCTATACAGCTTAAATGTGCCACAAAGTTGTAGTCAGAGAACACTTTAGATCATGTTCTTTTTATGAACAATAGCATTACTCTGACTTCTTTAAATTTGAAGTAGAAAAATGCTTATAGCTGGTTGCTGGTGAAATGCAGACAGTAGAATAATTGCATTTGGTCTGCTGATTCTGATACTCCTGTGAGCCCTTGCCTACTAAAAGCCTTGAAATGCTAGACATGAAGATAGACTGTATTGTAGAGTGCTTACTTATCCTTTACTTTTGCAGAGTATTAAATGTATGTCGACACTGGGTAGAACACCACTTCTATGACTTTGAACGAGATGCTGATCTTCTGCAACGTTTGGAGGAATTCATTGGAACAGTAAGAGGTACTTACGGTTTCTTAAGTGCTGGCATTTATCATAAAGCATCCCTTTTCAAAGGTATGGAATGGGATCACTTTTCCTTTCACTGACAGATAAACAGGACTGTTTATTAAATATTTCACAAAGAACATAAGATAAACCTTAATTTAAAAAAAAAAATTATTCAAAGTGTGGCTCCTGTTCAGAAGAATGAATGGTATTTACATCCTGATAAATAAGTATTGGTTTTGTTATAAAGGGACTGAAATAATGCAAAATAATAAGAACTCAGTAATGATCAGGACAGAATAATTGTGTTGATTGTCCTCTTAAACTATACACAGGAGTAATATTTGTAAAAGTTTGATGGTGGAAACCAGTTTTTCTTTGAAGCAAGGATTTTCCAGCTATTTCACAGGGCATATGAAACCCATAGGATACCTTCCCATTGTGATTGTACAGATCTTTCCTGTTCCCTTGTAAGAAAAACTGAGACAACTACAGGAGCAATTGGTAGGAAAATATTACGTTAGAGAAGTATTTAATGATTATTTATCAATTAAAAAGAGGGGGAGTATGAGCCAGCTAGTTTAATATGGATTACTGGTAAATTTTCAATCGACTTGCCATCTCATGCATGAAATTCTTATGGTGTAGAGCTAAACAGGCATTTGGCCTTTGGGTTTTATTCTGAGCTTTGATGCTAAATGCAGTAGAGGGAGAGCTTCTCCCTATTTGTTATTTTGCCTTTCTATGTTATCTGAGGTAAGCATATACTCTTACCCAACGTATAAAGTTCAGGCTGTTTACAGAAGTGCATTTTGGGTGAAAGAAGGTTATTAGTTCCCATAAACTCATTGTAAAGTCAGAAAAGAAAGGAAAACACCTGATTTGGAGCAGGAGCCTAAACTGGGTGTTCTGAACTGCACTTGGGCAAACTTGACATGCTCAGCATTGGCTGTTAAGGAATTCTTTATGTATTCGAATGCTTGGAGACTTGTGTGAGAACACCACTTACACACTTCTAAAGAATATATGGTTGCTTTAATTTAGTAGGTTTTGGATTTAAATCCAAAGATTTCTAAATTATACTGACCTCTCTGGAAAAACAGTATTAAGAGTAACTAAATAGTAATTTTCTGTCTGTGTGCCAGGCAAAGCGATGAAGAAATGGGTTGAATCGATCACAAAGATAATCAACCGGAAAAAGCAGGCACAAGCCATTGGGCCAAGTCACAACATTACATTTGAGAGCCCACCTCCGGCAATTGAATGGCACATAAGCAAACCAGGACACACAGAGACTTTTGACTTGCTCACTTTGCATCCAATAGAAATTGCTCGGCAGCTCACTTTACTTGAGTCAGATTTTTACAGGTAACTTTCCTCCATTGAAAACACATGACACAAACCAAAATATTCTCCAGCATGAAATTGTTTCTGCGGGCCCCTGCTGTGAAGCCCCACGGTAGGTCAAGGGACTTTACCAATGCTGTATATTAATTGCTGTTTTAACAGAAAAAAAATTCTAAAAACCAGTATTTGTCTTATCCTCCCCAAGTTAACATGCAGTACATGTGACTGATGCATGCTGTTAATTGCATTGTGCTGCAAGTTTCTCTTGATATATTCTGAGTAGATCAACCTTTAAGAAGTCTGAACATTAATTAAATCAGTTTTCTTCATATCTTAGTTTATGAAGCAAATTATGGACTCTGTCAGATCTCACCAGCTGTCTGTGAGAAGTTGTTCAGGCATTGGAAGCTCACATTTTATTATGGTGAATGAGATGCAGACTTCATTTAGATGAACAGAGGTGGTTAACAGTCACATAAATTAAGAAATATTTACACACTAAAAAGGAAGTGTAGAAATACCAGTCACTTAGTCTTGTGGGGAGCCTAACATTATAGAAGTGATACCTTAAGAATTTATTTCCAAATATTAATTCCAAATTCACTGGAAATAAAGAGGTTTTGGGAAAATAACATCTTCTTTCCTGCTTTTGATTACATTTTTTGATACATGCATCTATTTTTCTAGAGCTGTGCAGCCATCTGAACTAGTCGGAAGTGTGTGGACAAAGGAAGATAAAGAAATTAATTCTCCCAACCTTCTCAAGATGATAAGGCATACAACTAACCTCACTTTGTGGTTTGAAAAGTAAGTGACTTTCCTGAATCTGCACCTACTCCATTTGTGAACATTTACAGTCTATTCAGAAGTATACTGTGAAAAATTCTGTTCTGGGAGAATTCCAGTTTTAAGTGGTGTTTAGATGGTAACAGCTGGTCCCTGCAAGAATTTTATCATAATGGTCTCAGCTTTTTATATCTAGAATATTTTCAAATGTTTATTCTCTAAACATTTTAAAAACTGCGTCAAGTAATTTGATAAACTTCATATTTGTTTGTGTTACAACTTAATATTTTATTTTGGAAAACTCACCAGTGCTTTAATGCAAAATCAAATGTTCTTGTGTATTTAGATGCATTGTAGAAACAGAAAACCTAGAGGAAAGAGTAATTGTAGTGAGCCGGATAATTGAGATCCTGCAAGTTTTTCAAGAGCTAAACAACTTTAATGGCGTCCTTGAGATTGTCAGTGCTATGAACTCCGCAGCAGTGTATAGGTTGGATCACACATTTGAGGTACAGTGAAATGTTTTCCATTTTTGATATGGAAGTGTAATGCAGTGCACCTTAGCTACACTAAAAGCCTGTCTTTTCAGTAAGCATGTCCTTCAGAGAGGAGCAAGGAAGGTAAATCCCCCCAAAAAATAAATCAATCAGGGTGTAGTAGAGTGCTTTTTTTTTCTTGGTTTCGGAAGCAAGAAATCAGTCCTCATTTAAGAAAGGCAGAAAAAAGGAGGAAGATCCTGACATGGTGGGGCACTGTCCTCATGGTCACTGACTTAAATATCAGTGGGAGACCATTGCTCTCAGTATTGTTGCTGAGCTACACGTTTACCCTGTCTTTCCAAGCAACCTGTTTCATCTCTCTCTTTAGCAAATTCCAAGTCGCCAGAAGAAGATTTTAGAAGAAGCTTATGAACTGAGTGAGGATCATTATAAGAAATACTTGGCAAAACTCAGGTCCATTAATCCTCCTTGTGTGCCTTTTTTTGGTAAGTATGTTTGGTTTGAGTGTCATACATAAACATTTGGAAAGTATTGAGTTAGGGCACTGAACAAAGTATGAACAATAGTAAGAAGTCAGTTTTAACGGGACAGTTGGGTTTGAAATTCAGCTGCCTAGACATTAATTGCATATATGTGAAAGAAAAATTAAAGTGACTATTAATTGCAGATGTTATTTTCAGTAAAAATGAGTATATCTGTGATACCATATTTACTTATTTTTACTTTGAATGTGGTTTGAACTGTATTGTGACCATAAATGCCTTAAATGGAAGGTGGTCACGTTAGAAATATTATTGCCATTGACTAGTAGAGAAAGAAGGACCCCCTTCCCCATCAAGCATTACAAGAAATAAAGCTAGAGTTTTAATTTTTATAGTTGCTTATAACTAGAGTCTTATTTCTATTAAAAAATCTTATTTCTATAAAAACAGAATTTGGGAAGGAAGCCCCTTCTTTATCATCAGACTTAAAAGTTCTTCTTTCAAGTAGATTGCCTGGAATTTCTGACATTTAGCAAATTGTGAAGTTAAGCACATGGCATTCCTGTTCTTTAGGAAGCTGCTTGGATGTTTGCTGCAGATCAGTTCCAACTGTGGACATTGCACTTGTCCAGCGTAGATTTTAGACCAAAACTGAAAGAAAATAGTGTTGATGGCTTTTTTGGCCTTTTACAGATTGGGGAAAGATATACTCCAGAGCTCTCCAAAGAAAGATAAGATCAACTAAGAAACCTTCTGTCCTGCTTCAGAGATGAGTAGAGGTTAGCAGGATCATACGTGAATAGCTTCAGTTGTTTCTTTCAAGTTATACTTAGAAGAGTCATAATGACAGTTCCAGATATATTATCTGTGGACTTGAGAGTGCTCTTTTCTTTCTACCTTCAAATGATTTGATGCAATTGTGAAGCCAGGAGTGGAGAGTGGAACAGAAGAATAAAACCTGAAAATAATTTTTTTGAGCTTAGCTGGGGTCTCTAATGGAGTAGAGCTGAATTGAGGCAGAATAGTTGAGAGAAAGCACTTGAGTTCAGTGTACTCTTGTCTTGTAAAATGCTGGTAGTGTTCAGTTGTGTGAGCTTCCTAAACAATAGAAAGATGCATAGACTTCACGATTTTGATGCAAAAAGGTAGCTTTCTGGAAAAAACATATTAAAATATTTAAATTGTTGTCCTTGTTTGAAAATTAGGTGTAATTCTCTTATTCAGAAGGTGCTATTCTTCTCAGAGAATTTTTCTGAATAATTAGACTGCACAAATTAAATTATTTAAGAATTGTTTGTATTCCAGTCATGTGACTTCCTCCTTGTTTTGTTGAGAACCTCTTCTGTGTGCTCTTTAGGAATTTACTTAACTAACATTTTGAAAACAGAAGAAGGCAACCCTGAATTTCTAAAGCGACATGGGAAAGAACTTATAAACTTCAGCAAGAGAAGAAAGGTAGCTGAAATAACAGGAGAGATACAGCAGTACCAGAACCAGCCATATTGTTTAAGAGTGGAATTTGACATCAGGGTAAGTGGCATTATTTCCTTGAGTCCATGCACTGAGCTACTTCTGTGGTGACTTTGTCAGCTGATAGACTGAATTCGCATAGATTCAATCAGACTGAATCAAAGGCTAGCAGAAGGCCTGTCATAAAATATCTCTCAGGTCTCACTGTAAGAAAGGGCAGAAAGTTCAATGCTCAATGCGTGCAGTTTGGTGGGTTTTGGGTTTCCCCCCACCCGCCACCCCCAGCTATTTGGATATTGGTAGATAGATCATAGAATCATAGAACGGTTTCAGTTGGAAGGGACCTTAAAGATCATCTAGTTCCAACCCCCCTGCCACAGGCAAGGACACCTTTCCACTAGACCAGGTAGCTCAAGGCCCCATCCAGTCTGGCCTTAAAGACTGACAGGGAGGGGGCAGCCACAGCTTCTCTGGGCAACCTGTTCCAGTGTCTCACTACCCTCACAGTAACGGATTTCTTCCGGATTTCTTCTGCAGAACTCCAGGTGGGGTCTTACAAGAGCAGAGCAGAGGGACAGAATTACCTCCCTCAACCTGCTGGCCACACTGCTTTTGATGCAGCCCAGGATACGATTGGCCTTCTGGGCTGCAAGTGCGTATTGCCAGCTCACGTTGAGCTTCTCATCAACCATCACCCCCAAGCTCTTCTCCTCAGGGCTGCTCTCAATCCATTCTCCACCCAGCCTTATATTTGTGCTTGGGATTGCCCCGACCCACATGCAGGACCTTGCACTTGGCCTTGTTGAACTCCATGCGGTTCGCACAGGCCCAGCTCTCCAGCCTGTCAAGGTCCCTCTGGATGGCATCCCTTCCCTCCAGCATGTCGACTGCACCACACAGCTTGGTGTTGTCGGCAAACTTGCTGAGGGTGCACTTGATCCCACTGTCCATGTCACTGACAAAGATGTTAAACAGTAGATCTTCTTACTGATCAGTGTTAAACAGGAACAGAAACGGCCAGATTCTTGCTGTCCTTCATTCAGTTGCCTTTATTTGTCCAGTGAGCCCAGTTGTCTTTTTCCTCCTCTGTTACACTGCCTTTATGTTTCCAGGTTTACCTGACAGCATGGCATTTACATCCTGTGTTGGCGGTGATGATGGTCGTGTTTTTCTTTCTCCTGGCATTTGTTCTCCTTGGTCTGTGGTGTTCTCTAAGCAGTACTCCCCTCTTCCCCTCTTCCCCTCTTCCCCTCTTCCCCTCTTCCCCTCTTCCCCTCTTCCCCTCTTCCCCTCTTCCCCTCTTCCCCTCTTCCCCTCTTCCCCTCTTCCCCTCTTCCCCTCTTCCCCTCTTCCCCTCTTCCCCTCTTCCCCTCTTCCCCTCTTCCCCTCTAGACTTGCAAAGACTCACAGGACAGGTTATCTTAAGAGATTCTGCAAGATTTTCTTCTGTTGTTTGTTCTCCTCAGAATTTGACAGAATACATTGTGAAAGCAGTCTTCCCTGCATCAATGTAAAGATGGACTACGTACAGCTTCTTCTGAAGGTGTTTGAGCTAACCTAGTCTGATTTTTGCACTGCAGAAAGTGTTTAGGGTACTTGCACAGTTGGTTTTCAGGCCAGGCATAGCAGTAGCAATGCCCAGCAAAGGGCTGGCAACAAACAGATGTAATAACTTAAAACTCTATCATTACTTCTGACTCCAGCATTTTCTCTCTTCTCTGGAACAATGGGGATCATTTGTGCAGTAGCAACAAGCAGTACTAAGCTACTAAGAAGTAGCTTATCTGACAGGTTTTCTACCTTCTTGTATTTCAGAGATTTTTTGAAAACCTGAATCCAATGGGAAACAGCATGGAGACAGAATTTACAGATTATCTCTTCAACAAGTCACTAGAGATAGAGCCACGAAATGTCAAGCCTCCACCAAGATTTGTTAGTATTCAATTTATTTTTTAAATTTTTTTCAAAAAATGCTTATGTTTGTCTTTCACGGATAGCAGGAGTCATTTTAGATCTCTAACTTCATTAATATAAAGATACATTTAGGTGATCTTGTGGCCTTTTGACTGTGTTTGATATTATCTTTTTTGTCATTTCAGCCCAAAAAATACAACTATCCTCTCAAGTCCCCAGGTGTTCGTCCCTCTAATCCAAGGCCAGGTACCATGAGACATCCTACACCTCTGCAACAGGAGCCAAGGAAAATTAGTTACAGCCGCATCCCAGAGAGCGAGACTGAAACTACAGCATCTGCACCAAACTCCCCCCGAACGCCTTTGACCCCTCCCCCTGCTTCTGCTACTTCAAGTACTACAGATGCTTGCAGTGTGTTTGACTCGGATCCTTCAAGTCCTTTTCATGCAAGTAGGTGCTAACAGATAGTCTACAAAGAATGTGTGTATTAGTTTTTTTGGTGTTAAACATGTGAAATCATGTTTAGCCTTCTAAAGTGACTATAGAAATATAATTGCTTTTGTCTCCTTGCGGCAGCAAAAACTTTCAGTGTGTTTTATTCTTTTTTTTGTAAGTTTTTATTGTAAAGGAAGAAACTGAACAGAATTAGTTGTGTTACGTAGAGAGTATTACACGTCTTTGGAGAAACTGTCAAAACAGAAGGCAGAGATGTATCTCTAGTGCTCATGTATGTCCCAAACAAACATTTGTGGGATTTGCTGCCAAATATATATGTGGTAAATGCATTCGGTGACTCTCTGATGGTGAACAATGAGAAAAAAAATGAATGTTTTTTGGGTGCCTTATTCTGCTGTCTGCCATTCCAAATTGGTTTCAGTGCACATGGATTGTTTTCCTGCAGAGCTTAAAATCAGTATTTCCCTGCTTTAAATTCATCAGGACCCATCCACACCTATTTTTCTTTTGTCTTCACCAGCATACAAGGAAGCTCATATTTTATGGTGTACTTTCAGTAATTTATAGTGGACATGGCCTCCTTTCACTATGAGTGCTTTCAAAGGAAGTACAAGGTTAGCCCTGTGTTCAGCTGGTTGCCACAAGGAAATGAAATGATTTGCTAAAAGCAGAAGTTGCTTAGCAGAGCAGTGACATTGCTGAGTGTCCAAGCCAGGTCTCACCTCTTCAGAAGAAGATATTTCTTCATTGTTGGGTTGGCCCATCAACTGCAGGTTCAGGATATTGTTTTAGTGCTGTTATGATACAAGAACAACTTTGTGGTGTGGTTTTGGTCTCGAGGATTACTTAAGAATGTACAGGAACTGATGGCCACAGATGATTGCAGCTCAGAAAAGCAGTTTGTCTGGAAGCTGCAAGTTAGAGGTTTGTGTCGTCTTTCTTTAACACCTTCTTAATTCATACTGCTTTTTATGAGCAATTACTTTATTATTTATGACACCTTTATTGGCAGCAATAAAGGAAATACACTGAGTCAAACAAAAGTTTGTTTTTTTTTTTTTTTTACGTCTGCTAGGATCTGCTTCAGTGTCATCCATAAACTTTAGCAAAAATTCAGATGAAGCTCATGTCCCTCCTCCAGTTCCTCCACGTAGAAGACCAGAGTCTGCCCCAGCTGAATCCTCCCCATCAAAAGTAAGGAGAAAAAAGGGCATTTTTTCTGGGGATGGAGGGCAGGGTATGATAGAAAAGTAACTCTTAAAGATAGTACATGTAATTTTGAAGAATTGTATGTGAAAGAGTAAGCAGCTGTGTGTTTCAAACTTTCACAGCTCTGCCTCATTAAGTCCTGGTCCTAAAAGAATGGAAAATAATGGATGGGACCTAAATTTAGGGTTAGAAATGTCTCATGTCTACTGATCTGCTATGCTCAGACCCTCACATTGCCTGTGAGAACTTGAGACTTCAGACAGATGTTTCCATCTGTGATAATTGTCCCAGAGTATCATTTTGGGGTGTGTGAGGGGGGGTAAAAAACTAAAGAATAGTAGTGATGGAAAGTGTTGTACACATCTCAGTCTTCTGAAAAGGTTCATGAGAATATTTGACCCTGATGCTGTGGTGCTCAGTGCTTTCTTTCCCTTCTTGATTATCTGTCCTGTCTGCCTGCCTGCTCAAGCCATTGCTACATTTTCCTTTTGCATTTGTCTGGCGTTTGGGATCTGATCCAGCCTTTGTTGCAGTGTCAAATGTCTTTGATTTCAGTGGGAGCTGGTTTGTGACTTCAGAGAATTGGGTGGACTTGAAAATCACACTCAAAATTACTTTGGAGCATGTATGTGTTTGAAGAGGGCTTGTATATGGCTCTTCAGCAAGTTGTTGTCTTCAGACTACAGGTGACGATGCTGTCAGCCAGCAGAGTTTAACACATTGTGTTCCTACCAAAATGTAATTGAAAACATTGTATATGTGATAGGGTGTTGGAGACCAGTTACTCTATCACTGTGGTCTGCAGCTTGGGAACTCTTCACGTCAGTAATGCTGACTGCTTAATTCCATCTTCTGAGCATAGCTTATTTTTTTTACCCTGTTGAGCATCATCTGCCCTCTCCCTTTACCTCATTTTCTTGGAGAAATATCTGGTATTACTACTCACCCAAGTGCTTGCTACTGGGGAGGTGGTGGAAGATATCCAGACCTACCCAGCAAGCAGACCTGGAACTAGCATGGAAGTTGTTGCTTTGACCATTCTTTGCCTTGCATTTGTCCCTCTCTGTGCATGTTCATTTCTTCCGTCCTTGGCTGTTAACTCATGTATTGATATACCCCTGCTTTCCCCCTGCACATCCAGTCTCTGTCTTTTCTGTCCTCATCACGCTGAGAAACGTGTTTGTCAGGCACCACCACTCCCTTTTGCTTCCTTACTCCCCATCTTCATTCTGCACCTGCTTGCTGTGCCTCCTCTTTAACTGGATAAGAACAATCTGCAGGGCAGGAGCTCTGCTTCTGCTTCACAGCAGGGTCCTGTTCTCTACTGCCACTCTAAAATTTTACTGAATGAAATGTTTGTGTACCTCAGATTACTTCTGCGCACCTGGACAGCCCACCAGCAATCCCCCCAAGGCAACCAACCTCTAAAGTGTATTCACCAAGGTACTCAGTGCCTGACCGGACCTGCATCTCTGACCCCCCTGAAAGCCCTCCTGTGTTACCACCACGAGAACCTGTGCGAACTCCAGATGTTTTCTCTAGCTCACCACTACACCTCCAACCTCCACCATTGGGGAGAAAAAGCGAACTTGGTAACACCTTTTTCCCAAACAGTCCATCTCCATTTACTCCCCCTCCCCCTCAGACACCTTCTCCACATGTAGCACGGAGGCATCTTCCATCACCACCTTTAATACCGCAAGATGTGGACCTCCATTCTGTTGCTGGACCACCTGTTCCTCCACGACAAAGCACTTCTCAACATATCCCAAAGCTTCCTCCAAAAACTTATAAAAGGGAGCACACACACCCATCGATGCATCGAGACGGACCGCCATTGCTGGAGAATGCCCACTCCTCCTGAACTGCCCCTTGCACTGGGAGTCGCATTTTCCTGGTGCTACGTCTGTTGCTGGCAATGGATGCACTGAACCTGGTGGTGCCAAGGAGTTGGGATGTGTACGCCAAACACTAAAAACTCTCCAATAGCTTGGAAATGCAGTGTACAGAAATGGAATTGCAAAAACAGACATTCTAGTGCAAAAACTGGTTAATTTGCTATCCTTGTTTTAGTATGCAGGACATTGTTCTAAAGTAATTGGACAACTGATTGTACCAGAAAACAGACTTGAGGGACTTCTTTGGCCAATGAGCAGAGACTGTGTTTGTGTAATGATCAATAATGTCCAGTACAGGAAGGAAAACAGTCTTGTATCCATCAGCTCCATACAGTGGCACAGTTTTTGGAATGAAAACATTATGCACTTTTTTTAAATCTCAAACAGGGAACTTTATATCCTTTGTAATTTTCCTTTGCTTTACTCCCTGCTTTGAAATACTTTCCTAAAATTGTGAGGAGGACTGTGAGGAAGATCTGTGGTACCTAACTGAGCTAGAATTAAGGCAAAGCACTGTATTGCGGTCCTGTTTACAAGTTGTTACAATGAGTAGTAGGGGGTACCTAGGCTTCACCAAAGAGGTACTTTATTATTATTTTCTGAAATATTACGGTGCCAGTTCAAAAATAAATTTTTGCCAGGAAGCATAATGTCTAATTATTGCTTTCTTTAGATAGAGCAGATGAAAGTCTTACATCATTAAGATGACAGCAAATTTTTTTTAAAAAGCAGCACTATCATCTGAAGTAAATATACTACTACATTTAGAAGACTGTTAATCTCTTCTAGGTTATGTCACGTTCTTTTTAAGGTTTACTGATAATCCATTTCATGGCTAGTAGCTATTCTTTTTCAGTCATGCCATGAAAACAATCACTTGTGAAAAGGAGCACTCACTGGTCAACTTCCATAGCTATTGTCGTGTTTTACTAACAATAGATTAATCAGCATACATAGAATTGCCTTGCAGTTGCATAAATCATGTGTATATAGTGAACATTGCATAAATATACTTAAGATTGTTTTTAATTTAATTAAAATAAAGATACAGATATGTTTGGCTGACATATGTTATTACATGGACAAATGTACAACTCAGTTTTTCAGTTAAGCACTGAAGGGGAAAAAGCACGTATTGTGGTACATATTTTTCCTAGTTTAGTGTATTTATTTTAGTAATAAGAGTCTAAAGAGAAGTAGTTTTTGGCAGGTGTTACAAAGTAATAATTTAGTAATTTGAGAAGCTGGGTTACTCCCAAAGTGAATTATTATATGTTATAAAACTTCTCACACCTCCTGTATGGCACTTGTTAGGAAAATTCAAACTTATCTTAATCTTTACAGTAGCTTTCTATGTCCAAAATACACATGACAGAACACGTACTGGTGTAAGTATCATGACATGGATTATCCATAAACCTGTGTACTGCTCTTCAACTCTAGACAATACTGTGACAGTAATGCATGGAACTTATTGAAGAAAAAAAGCTCTCTAATATCCACTACAGTATGTATGTGAAGCATAAAGTTATTTCATCTTCAGTTGATATGGCTCACGGGTCAAAGTAAAGTTCTATCACATTTCTTCTTTGGAAGAACACATTTCAGCGTCTTGGAAAGCTGTGTCATTAGAGACGGTGTTAGTCGAATGATGATGGAAATCACTGGTTTTAATGCTTTCTGCAATGCCATTGATCAGTGCCCCTTGATCCTTTAGCATGGACATTACATTTCAGAAAGTGTTCTGATTTCATCAACAGGAACGGCCGTTTTCATCATAGCCAAATGTTGAAATTTGTCAGTTGTATTCCTTCTTTGATGTCTTCAACAACGTTGTTTTGAAACATTTTCCTGGCAAAAGAAGAAAAAGTGAAGATCTCTAAACCTTGGCTTCAGAGAAGAACAGTATGTGGGAGCTTTGTAAAAACCCTCAAGCCACAGGAGGCGTAGTTTAGGTTATCGGTTATTCTTTGGATATAGGTTTGGTGTTGGTTATTCTTTGGATATAAACACCATGATGAGCGCACTGTTGGCAATGTCATCTAAATTAGATCATCAGTGGATTACCAGGGAAAACTCCTTAAATTTAGACTTTCTGATCTGTATCTCTTCTTCTGTATGCTCGTCTGTGCTATTTTGCAGCCAAAGCAGACCAAGCAGAAGCAATGATCCAGTGGTTGCGTCGCTCAGCTAGAAGGAGAGACCTCACGTGGATCCTGCTAATAACCAGATTCCTTGAATGTCAGTAGGTCTCTGCTTCCCTTTGTGAAATGGGGAATGCTGTTTCGCGTCTTTGTGGTTGAGGATAAAAGTCCTTTACTGGTGAGGTACTCAGACAACAGGTGATAAGGGCCATCATGCAAGAACCTAACTTAAATGTGCTTCGGAGCCCAGCAGAATGGGTCGGTCATACAGTGCACGAATCATGGTGTTGACTCAGCTGCAAACAGGAAAGGCAGGTGAGAATGAAACCTGTTGCATTTAGGAGTTTTGAGTACAACTGCTAAGCCACTGGTTTGTCTAATGACAGCTTTATTTGCATTAATAATTATTTAATCTGGAATGACTTCTTATTTGGACCATGTTTGCATTAGTGACAATACTTTTCACATAGAAAATGAAGTCATTTTAATGATGCTATCTGTCTCCTTGGTAAAATGACCCTGGATGGTCTGTTATGGCCTGAGCAATGAAATAGGCTTGTGTGGAGGCTAGGTGAGTTGCTGTATTACTCTAGAGTGCTGATGTATGGCTAAAAGTCAGCCTAAACAACTGCAAACTGTGTAGACAGGGTTATAGAGGTCAGCAGAACTTTATAGGTGTGGTACTTAACAATTTGTGCTGTTTTATCTCAAGGTTTCTATATAGTCTAGTGCAACTATGGAGCATAACCTGGGTTTGTTCATTTTCTTCCGGAGTGTCATGGTGGTGTGTTAGCTCAGAAGAACCCTCTGGGAATTTGGAAATGCTAGGATTCCAAGTGCAAGGTCCTGCACCTGGACTGGGGCAATCCCTGGTATCAGTACTGGCTGGGGGATGAAGGGGTTGAGAGCAGCCCTGCGGAGAAGGACTTGGGTGTACTGGGAGATGAAAAAGCTGGACGTGAGCCAGCAATGTCCGCTTGCAGCCCAGAAAGCCAGCTGTATCCTGGGCTGCATCAAAAGAAGTGTGGCCAGCAGGTCAAAGGAGGTGATCCTTCTCCTCTACTGTGCTCTGGTGAGACCCCACCTGCAGTACTGCGCCCAGCTCTGGGGTCCTCAGCACAGGAAAGGTGTGCACCTGTTGGAGTGGGTCCAGAAGAGGGCCACAAAAATGGTCAGCAGGATGAACACCTCTCCTATGAAGAAAGGCTGAGAAGAGTTGGGGTTGCTCAGCCTGGATAAGAGAAGGCTTCAGGGAGACCTTATTACAGTCTTTCAATACTGTAAGGGGGCTTATAAGAAAGATGGGGACAAACTTTTTAGGAGGGCCTGTTGTGAAAGGACAAGGGGTGATAGTTTTAAAGTAAAAGAGGGTAGATTTAGTCTAGATATAAGGAAGAAATTTTTTACAATGAGGGTGGTGAAACACTGGAACAGGTTGTCCGGAGAGGTGGCAAATGCCCCATCCCTGGAAACATTCAAGGTCAGGATGGATGGGGCTCTGAGCAACCTGATATAGTTGAAAATGTCCCTGCTCATTGCAGGGGGGTCGGACTAGATGACCTTTACAGGTGCCTTCCAACCCAAACTGTTCTATGATGCTATGATTTTGCAAGTGCCCTTCATTTACTCCTGTTCAGCATGCTGTATGGAAAGTCACATATCGTTCTGCCTTGGGACCCCAAGGTATATGCTGTTGTCATGACATTCAGCAGCCCAGGCAAAGTTTTTCTGTAACTGTCTGCTAACGGAGAACATTATCCTGCTTCAAGGATCAATACCGTGGAAGCATTTGAGTGCTCCGTCCTCAAGAAGCCATCTCCAGTGTGGGCTAACCTGTTTCTCTAATATGACTCTCATAAATTGGGGGGAAGAGGTCTGTCTCAGTAAGAGTACATTTATGCTAGTGCACTGGATTTAGATCCTTCAAGATTTAGATTGACATCGTGGGACATTTAATTCTTTTTCTTTTGGCCATATCTTAAATTAGACTTTCTGTTGAATTGGGTCTGATTCAAGCTTGGTGATGTCACTGAAGGTACCACTATTGAAGGCAGCAGATTATTGTGCTTCAGGGAGAAGGTTTTATTTTGTTACACACAAGGAAGTTTCTTTTCAGCCTGAAGAGGTGCTGGAACAAATTTGCATCGCAGCAGGCTGTGTGGCGACGCCAGTGCATTATAATAAGGATCAGTTCCCTTTGTGGCTGTTGGTTCAACCTAGTGTTGCGTTTTATGGAAGAAGCCTCTACTGCTGGTATTTCTAGCATTGCTACCATTTAAGCTGAGCTAGAAAGAGCCCCTCATTCATGAATGTTTGTCTTACAAATTATGTGGAAGTTAAATAAAATGTTTCTTAGTGCTTTGCTGCTGTGAGCAGTGCAATTAGCTGCAGTATGTAAAAGTCCCTCCCTGACTTTCTCCTTGCTGCCTTTTCCAGCCAGCAAGCTGTGAGCAAATTTCACTTTTGTCTTCAGTGGAAAATAGCGCATTAAGTAGCCAACTGCTGCAGTATTATAAGGCAAGCAAAGTAAAGGGTAAGTCACTTTTTTTTTTTACTTTCTAGCCAGAAAATGTGAAATCCTGTACCAGGTGGCTGAGAAGTTGAAAAAATAAAATAAAATAATAAAATACCAGATGCCAGATGCATGACAATTTTAGTAGCTGCCGAAAGTGCCTTTTATCAAAGAACATCTGTAATATTTTTTAAAAGAAGGGTAGATGAAGGCAGATGATCAGCGGTGCATGTTGCTGGAATTGCTTTGGACAAATTTGTTCGAATCTACTTTGGAATAAGCCTCTTTTTTTGTTTGTGGAAAGAACAAACTTTCGGTTCCAGTAAGTTTGTTCCAGTATATGTGTACATTTGCCTTTGTTTGATGACATGGTTACTTTCCAAAATAAGTAAATGTTAAAAGCTATGTCAGTCCAGTTGTAAAAAGAAAAAAACAAAAAAACAAAAAAAAAAAACAGAGAAAGAGAAGTGTAAACTTTAGCTGGCACATCTGATGACCTGTGTACGTAACTGTCTGTAGGTGATCTTTGTATGCTGTGTCTGCAGTGGTGTTCAGATTGCATTTAAGTGAAAATTTAATAGTGGCTGTTACCTTTTGGCATTAAAAGATATGTTCTAAAAATAAAAAAAAAAAAATCCATCCCACAAAACCAAACAGTGGCCAAAGACAATACTACGCATGCCCCAGCTCCTCTCCTGTATAGGCATGAGCAAGGAGCCCTAACAACTTTGTGTAGAGTCTGGAAAAAGCAACTAGATTCCTTGGAACCTGTTGAAGTGGTTTTTGCCCTTAATGAGGAATATTTGTACTTGTATATGTACATGACTTGAACTGAGGTGAAAATACTCTTAAGAAATTGAAGAGGAAGCCAGGGTACATTGCAACTCTGGAGAAAAAAGCAGGAGAAAGTGCCTAAGTTACCAGTACCTAGAAGTAGCCTCAGTTATGCTGGCTTAGAGGAATGAAGTGGTGAAGATACATTTGACCAGCACTGAAAGTCAAAGTTACCCGTCATCTGAGGAGAGTCTAGGGTGGCTGACTTAAGCAGGGAGTGTAGCCATGGAGAGGTGATTTAGAAGAGTCACAGCCATGATGACAGCATGTCCTGTTGGGGACTGTCTCAGGCACTGGCAGTTCACCAGCAGCTAGCTGATAGGCATGTTCTGCCTCCATATGATTGAAAGGGATTTGAGGAGGAAAAACCCCAGTAGATTTGCACGGGAGTAAAACTGCATTTGGGCTGTTGACTCAGAACTCTGCTGGCATATGGTGATCTCTGAGACCACTGTCCTCAAGTGACACAATGCTTCAGGGAGCTACAGAACAGTAGGAGGAATGCTACACACGCTTGCAGGTGCTGCATGGCATGGGGAAGTGTGAGCACTGCGGGCTGGGTTGTCCCTGTTTGTGGTGTCATTGTTTTGGACCTACTGAGAATGTGGCAAAAATAGGATAGTGTTGATAGAACTGGAATTAAATTTTTTAAAAAAACTTGGTATGTGACAGACATTTGTAATATACAGGAAGATATTAAGATCTCTTACAGAGTTGGATAGTTGAAATTACAGTGATGTGTATGTCAGTGGAGGAGGCTCATGGGATTTTTTGGGTGAAAGCTCATGTGTCTATAACAGAAGCAGTAGAAGGGGTAAAGGAGATGGAGGAAGGAGCTGAAGAAATGTCAGTGAGCTGTACCAACAACAGGATCTTGACTGGAAGCCTAGAGTGAGTCAGCTGAGTGCTGGGTGAGGGTCTTGGAACCAGGTATATGGAAACAGTCTTCTCATGACAGTCTTCTCATGACAGTCTTCTCATGACAGTCTTCTCATGACAGTCTTCTCATGACAGTCTTCTCATGACAGTCTTCTCATGACAGTCTTCTCATGACAGTCTTCTCATGACAGTCTTCTCATGACTGTGTGTGCGAGGGAACAGGATTTTGTAAGCAATGTTGCCTCAGAAAGGGACCTGAGAAACGTGTTTCTTCTTTTCATGGATGCAACCTTATGGCTGATTCAGCGCAAAAGAGACAACAGCGTTATTTAAAAGCAACATTTATTTGGCACAGGAAGAAAAACAATCCAGAGCACATAGGTACACTAAGGGAGAAGTTGGATCGAATCCTGCAAGAGATGGTGCGTTTCTGTGTGTTGCTGAGCAACATTCATTCATTTTATTTACGTTTGCAGATTCTGAGCATGTACAAGGACATCCCAAATGATAAATATAGGCCTGGAAGTAAGAACTCACACAGGATCAGAAAGAAAGAACCATCAATTCTGACCATGCCTTAAATCACTAAAACAGAAGCTAAAATCCACATATATTTACAAGCAAGAGTCTGCCACTTTGGAAGGATTTCCTCACCCGGGAAATGTTAGCAGGTAGGTTTTCCCCTTTGTCCAGTTTCTGTCCTGGCATCTGCCTGGCAAGTGTGAGAAGCAAGTTTGTTCTATGAAGGACAGAAGTGTCAATTATATATGAGACCAAAGACACAAGCATCAGAGCCCTTGACAGCATCAGTGCATTACAGTGGAAGCTCATCTGTATTGATATAACTCTGGTTCCATGGACAAACAAATAGATCTGTCTATGGCTGATGCCACTGCAGAACAAACAGGCTTTGCTGATGCCTCAGTTACAAGTATCTGGTTCTTCTTACATGTTTCTATCCTGGCCCTGCACTGTCTGAAAGCTGCGAAGTCCTAGGAAGTGTCTTTTGTGATGCAGTGGCTGGTCAGCATGGAATGTCCCTGACTGGGAAGGACCAGGGAATTTGTAGTTTAATGAGGATGTGAGGGAGAGGGAAAGAGATGGGTTTTTTTGTCATTAAAAACCTTAAATTAAAAAAAAAAAAATCTTCCCAGAAGAGTTTCCAAAAGCTGGGGAGCAGGGGAGGTAGGGATGATAATTTTTTCCTCTTTGTAAGAAGTGGATTTTTGGGAACTATTTTGGGTCCAGTAAAATCTATGGGGCAGGCATCAGCTAAAACATTTTAATCTCTGGAGTTCTGCTTAGTCGCTTTCTTGAAATGTTAGGAAAACTTTGATTGAGAAAAGGATGGATTTTGTCTGTCTTACGTGCATAAGCCTTTTCACACACATCTCTCCGCCTCCACCAGAGGAGGAAAAGCAGATGGTAGATGCAGGTCAGTTGACACAATGGGAGGGCTGTAGGCCCTGCATCTGCAGTGGATGTTAGCCGCTGCAGCCAAGGACACCTGCTGTGAGCCCTCCCAATACCATTGCAGCTGCCAGGAGAGCCATGCAGCATGATGGGTGCTCTTCTCTTGGCACCAGATTCAGTCACCCTTGTACTGGTTTTGGAGTCCCAAGCCCCTAATCTCACAGCCTTGCATATTTCTCCTGAGACGTTGCTGTTGGCCCCAAGGAGACGGTTCACAACCTCTTCAGGTGAAGCTGTTCTTTATGACAGACCAGTGTCCCAACCCTGCCAAAATAAGGTGATAAAACCACATTTCCTCTTGAAACTGCCCTCAGCATGCCCCAACGTCAGCTTAACAGCACAGCCCTGTACCAACGATGCTCTTGCTGCTGGGTTATGCCATGGATATCACACCAGAGGGCTGTGTTTCTCTCCATACTTTCTTTTTAACAAAAGCTATAGTCTTCTGCAGAGAACAGCGTTACTGAGGGTTTGTCATGTCGAGGTGTGAGGAGGGTGGCGTGTGTGTGGCCTTGTGGAAGGAAGAGTATCCTTGCACAAGAAGGAGGGCTTGTGACTTTGAACCTGGGGCACCATCAACTTTCCTGTCCTGGTGCCTCAATTTTAGCTAGAAGAACTGCTCCAAAGCAGGGTGTGCACATGATGGGGTTTGTAAGGTGGTGGTGGGCCAAACAGAGCTAGCAAAGAGTATTTCACGTGTGTTACAGACTGGGAGCCAGGACACTGGCTGACTGTGTCAGTGTCTGTATCGATCCACAGTGGAGACAGGGTGGAGAAGAGTCTTTGTCTCATTGTGGCAGGCCCTGGGCTCAGCATGTGTCATCTGCCTGGAGACACAGGCAATTCTGACAGCAGGAGTAGAGATTCATACAGCAGGAGGCAATTCAGGAAACAGCACGCTGCATAAAAGGTGGAGGAGGATTTTGGGGAGTGATAGAAGTCCAAAAGAAAGGATGCTGCTGATTAAGCAGTACAAAGCCCAGGTGCTTCAGCTGATGCTTATTAGACCTTCTCAAATCAGCAGGGTAATGCGAGCTGGCCTCCTGGAAGACATCTTTAATGGTGGTTTTTCTTTGGAAAGTGGAGGAAAGAGGGGAATTTCGGACTTCTGGCCAGGATGCCAAGGCTGCTAAGGTAACCCCTCTGTTGTGAGTGAGCCCAAATTAGACCTTGCTTGAATTTGGAAGAGCAAAGATCTATGGCAAATCAAGCAGCGTTAGAGGATGAGGGGGAGGAGAAGACTGTGGGATTCAGCCAAAGCTTTCCAAAACTCTGAGGAAAGTTAAATCAGGCAGGGGTGAAAGCAAGGAAGTTCCTGTGCTTGTTGGACCTGCTGGCTGAGCTCCACTTCAACCCATAGCCTGGCCCTGCCCTGTGCTAGGAAGAGCAGGATGTGTTTGTAAGGCAATTGTGACAGTCTCCTCTCCCCCACCCCTTCACCTACTGTGTTAATCAGAGGGGATCTTGGGGCCTCACTGTCTGTCTCCACCCTCAGGGACCTGGGGAAGCACTGTCACGCTTAGGCTGTGGCCTGCCTTTCTTGGGGCTGCTTATTTCTTTTTGAAGAGCTTGCGGAAGGAGCTCCGGAAACCCCCCTTGGGCTCGTGCCGCGGGTTGTGGTCGCTGAAGGATGTTTGCTCATTGTCATCCTTCTGGCAGAACCTGGTGTTGTCTTCTGCATGGAGCTCCTAAAAGGGAAAAGACAATTTAACCAGCATTTGCAACCTCACATCCTTGTCCCCTTTTCTCTCTCTCTCTCTCTCTCTCTCTCTCTGCTAGGAGGGACCTGGTGGGTGAGGAGGTGCTGGCAAGGCTGGGAGACAACAAGTTACTCGGACCTTGGCAGCACTGGTACCCCTGCAGAGAGCTAGTTGCTGGCTCTGAGGCTGAGGCAGTGGCAGAGGAGTGGAGGTATAAGCATTGTTAGAGGGAACTGGAGCCTTCCTTGCTAAGCTTTTTGTTTACGGGGAGCTTACTAGTCCCTTTTGCCAATGAGGGAGCAAGCCAGCATGGGGCGTTAGAGGAATTTCCCACCCTCTCCTTGCTCATGAGCAGTGTTTACCCTAGGGCAGGGAGGCTTCAGGCTTCTTGAGCAGATATGGTGTGAAAGACTTCTGTTGGCTGTGCTGCTGCCTGCTTTTGTATCTGTGGGGCAGAAGGCTTCATTAGCATGCACACACCTTGTGAATGGGCCACTAAAAGATCTCTGCCCCTTTCAGGAGAGTGCTGAGTTCCTCTCAGCAAGGCTCTGGACAAGTCCCTTTTCTCCAGTTCTGCCCACCACTGCCACAGTGGTCTCCTTTGCTCTGTGGGGGAGAACGTGTCCTGCAGTTCTGGACTAGCTCCACACCTGAACCCTGCTGTGGGCCATAGCTCTATGTAGATAAGTGCCAAAGAGCTCACAGGCTCCTGTTTCTGGGAGGGCTGTATTCCCATGGCTCTTCTCCCTCTGCTTCATCTCCCCTGCTCAGCCGTCCACCACCTCCGTCACTCACTAGGCTTTTTTCTCTCTTTTCTTTCAAGGTTTCCTTGCTGCCTTTTCAGTCAGGTTGTTGGAGCCTTCCTGCCATCATCATCTGCATCTACAGCCTCATTTGCATCTTGCCTCATTTTAACAGGAGGATGTTTCTCCAGGCAGCACTGAGGGAACTAGCTAAGGACCTCACAACACCCTCGGCCTCTTCCCTGGGAAGTGTGAAGGGCATCTTCCCCCTTGACTGTGACAGCTCAAAGCTGACTCTGAACAGGCACTGCAGACTACAGAAACATTGATCCTGCAAGACCTGGTGTCCCTGAAGGGCTAGAGTGCCGCTTGCCATGCCCAGTGGTTGTCTGAGGGATGTGGCTGCTGGGCTCTGCCTATTTTCACACAGACTTTAGCGTGGGCCTGTGCAACAAACACAGGTGAAACAAAACCCGTGGACTAGATCCTTGCTGGTGTAAATGGGCTGAGTTTGTCCGAGTCATGCTGGCTTACACCAGCTGAGGATCTGATACTCAATCCATTGGTTTTCTTAACCCAGTACTCCTCACAGTGGGTGGAAAGGCACCTTTTTAACTCGGTGCCACCCTACAGCACTAATTTCAAATAGCTTTGCACATACTTAGTGACCCTGATCAGATACAACATTTACTTGTGGGGGAAGCTCAGTGACAGCTAGAGACACACAAGAGACTAGATTGTCTCAAGGGTGTCAAGCTGTCACTCAGCTAGCTGTGTGCCTTAAGGCCGTGCTTGTCCACAGGGAAGATGTGTGAAAAGGAGCTGTCTTGTCCCTGCCTAGGGCATGTACATGCAGATGAGGACTTTGAACACGTGGACTTGGAAGCTATTTTGGCATGTTTGCCCTAACTGTATCTCAGATCTTTCTCCTGCTGCTGCCGCTGCTTCTGCACCACCACGTGCCTTTTTTTTTCTCCTCCTATTTAAGCCTCCTTACTTCCAAAAAGCTCTGTTTTTCACTCGCTCCTCTCTGTGGGGGGAAGTAGCTCCTTTGGGAGCTTCGAGATGAGGCTGAGATCATGTGAGGCTGGACATTCCTCTCCTGCTTCTGCTGCAGCCGGCTCCCACTGCTGCTCCGTGTGCTGTAGAGTCTGGTACTCATGCCCTCAGCGCTTCTCGGCAGCTCCTTCAGAGACCTGCTCAGCTGCTTTCCTTTGCTGTGGAACATCTCACGCTTGTAAGTACTGCTGCTGACAGGAGTGCAGCTCTTAGGCAATGGTTGTAAGGCATGATCTGTCCTCTCTGGTTCTGATGTGAAGTTAACAGGCCTAAGGAAGCAAATGTCTAAGCTGGACTCAGAAGAGGCCGGGGAGCAATTCTCAAAGAGAGCAAGGTTTTGGAAGGCATCATCTTCATAGGGTCCTGGCAGGGTGAAAACCTCCCCAGGGTAGTCAAACTCTTCATAGCTTGGCGCAAAGTTCCTCGCATCTTGCAGCAACTCCACAGAGGTCCTGATGGCTCGCTCGGTGTTTCCCACCGCATCAGCTGGTGGTGCTTCATACTCCATTTCAGGGATAGATTGTAAGGGGGCTGTCAGAGCCTTGAGTTCCTGCTCTGTGAGCTGAGAGGATGCAAGGATGTTCTCCGGCCTCTCATGTTTTCGGCTTTCCATTTCCCAGTCAGAGGGCTTTACAGCCTGGATGTTCTCCATCACGGTTGGCTGGGGTTTCTTCATCTGGGGCATCAAATGCCTTAAAAATAAACAAAACAAAACAAAACAGAAGGAAGTGGAATGCTAAAGGATGACCAAGAGACAGTGTGACAAAACCCCCTCCCCCTTCTCTCCCAGCCCCGTTCTCTTGCTTTTAAGGCCAAAAGGTATTTTCATATCTTTGAGAACAGTAACAGAGCTGCCACTGATAGAAATTGCCTGGCTGGGTTAGCAGGAGCAAACTTGCAGGGGTACAACTGCTTATCCCACAGCTGTGGCTGACTTTTGTACTCTACTCCATGAAATTAATAGAAACTGAGATGAGAAACCAACTGTTCCATCTCTCTCCTGTTCATCTGCATTTTGGATTTTTACTTTCCTTCTCTTTCTGTAATGTAGGGGCTGTGTCTTACTTTCCTGTGGTCTGATTGTCCTTTCAGGTGCACAAGGTTCCTCTCTTAGGTTGGGTGACTCTGTCCCCAGAAGTGTGTCAGGAGTACTTGGAGGGCTCCTACCCTCCGTGTATTCTAGGTAAATCAGCAGAGTGTACTGCATTGGATGAGGTATTAGGTGCAGGGTGTGCACCTCCATGGCCCTTAACGAACACTAGTTAGGAAAGTCTCGCTGCCGTCTTCTGGGAAAATAATGAATGGAGTGGGGGAACAGAAACCTTGTGATGTTCAAGATGTGCAGAGCTCTGCATCTGGGGCAAGATAACGCCATGCATCAGACCAGGCTGGAAGATTTGGATTGACCAGCAGCCCTGGTATGAACCTGGGGTTATAGCCAATGCTAGGGTAAAGATGAGCTGACAGCATGCTCTCATGGCAGACAAGGCAAACCCTGACCTGAGCTGTATTAGGAGCTGCATGGCCAGCAGAGCCTGAAGAGTTATTTCTCCCCCTTCTGTTCAGTGCTGGTGAGGCCACACCTCGACCCATGTTAGGTCCTCGGTTCAGGATAAACGTGGGGAAACAGGGGAGGCGCCAGATGAGTCTACCAAGATTGGGGTCTGGAGCATCATGTCTGTGAGGGGAGGGAGATTGGTTTGGGTAGTCTGGTGAGAAGGAGGCTAGGGATTGATCTAATAACACTAGCATTTGAGGGGACTCAGAATGATGAAGCCAGACTCTTCTTGTTAGTGTCAAATAATGTAAGGAAGCACAACAGCCACAAATTGCTGACATAAGAAAATAGGCAAGTCTAGCGTGCTTCTCTGATCATCATCTCGGTTGGCACCTATCAGTAGGCTAAAAATGGCCAAAGATTGCCCGGTGCTACCAGTAGCCCTGTCTTTCTTGAATTAGTCGTGTGTCTTTTTGAACCTGTTTGTACCTGCATCTTGTGGTAGTGAATCCCATCATTCAATGATGTGCTGTGTGGAAAAGTACTTTTTTTGCTAGTCTGAGACCTTTGTCGTGTTTCCTAGCTCTTGTAATGCTGACAGTGAATTATGTAGAGTGTTACTATGCACACCGCAGCCAGGGCTACACAAATACATGTCCTCCCTGGTACACTGTTAAGACAGCTAGCAAGAGCATTGACAGCCCTGGGTAGAGCTCTGAAATGTTTCCTGCTTGTAAGCCATATGGTAGTGGATAACAGAAAGGAGACAACCCTTCATCTCTCTATGCATGCACAGGGAGTAGTCTTGGAAATGACAGTCTAACTGCCTAGTGTCACTGGCATAGTATGGGTGAGGATAGAGTTTTCAGCCTACTTTGAAAGCCTTGTACTAGGACAATAGGCTTACGGGGTTGTTGTGCCAGAGGAAGGTGCTGGTGGGAACGACTGTATTGTCTCTTCAGAGTGAATCCCGCTATCCCGGATAGATGTCGCGCTGGGTGTTGGAGAAACCTCTTGGCTCGTACACTGGGAGGTGAGACCTTTGTACAGCTTTACCAGGGATGACCTGAGGGAGGAGAAATCCATCGTCGTGCTAAGAAATAAGGCAGGGAATGAGCACGAGCATGTAGAATCACAGAAAACAGGGCTGGGAGGGACCTTAATATTCCCATTCACCTCTTCCCACCCCAAGGGAGGACCTGTTCCACCTAGCCTGTCACAGTCAGCAGGGTGTCCAGCTTTCTGTCCTGTTCTTAATGCCTCTCCTAGTAGCAGTCCCTCCCCAGCAATCTGCTCCAACCCTTTACCACTCTCCATATTTGGAAGCTTCCTTTGAAGTTTGAACTTGTCTGGCTCCCCAAGTGAATCATCACAAGGAGCAAAGGCAACCAGGTTTTGATTTTAGTAAAAAGTCTTGATTTCAAGGAACTCTTCTGAACCACAACTTGAGAATCTACATTGAGTCATTTCTATCTCAGTTCATCTCAAACAGGTTATGGGAGGCTTTTGTTTTTGTCGCCCCACTCCCCCAGTAAAATAAGGTAGCACTATTCTTTCTCCTGTTAGCCTGTGAGGGCTTCAGGCAACAGTCTTGGTATCCACCAGGGCCCTGAGCTGCCAAAGCAGCTAAGTCCCCATGTATTCTCCCACTGGGGAGTGACTTTGCCATCAGCTTAAGGAAACAAATGTTCCCTTGAAACACGTGGCTGATATGTTTTTAGAAGGATTAAACTGGTTTTCCTTTCACTCTCAGACATAGACAGAAGGGCTGACCCTAAATCTGACCTCAGTTTTGAGGACAAATGCCAATAGTGGGCGTTCTCCAGCATTTGTCTGCAAAGGGCTTTGTTTTATTTCAACAAAGCAATGTGCCTGTTGATCTTGCCTGGACCTAAACCCCCTGTTTCTAGGCTTCCCCCACACCTCCCTTTCCCTGGTGATAGAGAGAACGAGCTGATGTTGTGCTTACTTCTTCAGCTTTTTCCTCTTCTGTATAAGCAGGTCTTCATTGCATTGGAAGAGTAGGCTATAGTGTGAGATGAAAACCCGGAGGCGCTGCACACACACCAGCAGCAGGTAGTAGTCAGGATGCTCTTGCTCCGTGAACTTCAGGACATTCTGGGGCACAGAGGAGAGCAGGCTGTTTGCAGGGTGTCCTAACCCTTTCTGGGGAGAAGGTGCTATTGGGACCATGGATTAGTGCTCTGGAGTGCCCATGGCACTGCCTGGTGGGAGCTTTTCTGGGCAGCACCAGTTTCTGAAGGACTTGGATGGGGCCTGCCTCCTACTTCTCCAGTGCAAATATACACACAAGTAACCACTGTAAATGTAATCATGGGATGTGTGGGTGATGTACTGGTTGAGTTTAGCGTTGGATAAATAAACCAATCTCTTTTTTTTATAGGGCTTTCTTTCTGTGTCGTTTGCCTTGTCTGAAATGTTTTAGTACAATTCAGATAACCTTCCTGTGAACCAGAACTCTTCTTATCAGCAAGCTCTGTGTGTGAAAGGTTGTTGGACCCTCTCAGCCTCTAGCCCTCTTGGTGTTTCAGCTAACAGGCATGTGGACCACTGAGCAAAGAGGCCATCTCTGTTACTGGAGTTAGGTTGGAGCTCACAGTAAATGTGCCCCATCTCTGCCCTCCTGTTCTCCCAGAGCAGCAGGCAGCAGAGCTTTCGGCTTCCCAGGGGACAAAAGTTGGTTCTGTCAGGCCAAATGGAGAAACTGGCAAATAGAAGCAAGCTTCAGGTGAAAATTATGAAAATTAAGCTATTCTCAGCTGGCTTTCCCTTTCAAAGGTTTTTTTCAGAGAGTCCACTGGGTTAGCCAGAAGCCCTGTACCTGTACAGGCCTGAATACCAGCTCTGAGTTAAAAGTCACATGTTGTGATAAGAGTTCAACAAGACAGTTTCCATCCTGGGGCCCTACCTGTAGATGAATAAGGTATTCAGGGATTCGCTGGACTATATGGAAGAACAGAATGTAGAGATCAGACTTGATTTCTTCTTCTACCTGAAATACAGAAAGCAACTTCAGAGTCTCTCCCACCCATAAAACATGTCTGCTCCTGAATGGTTCTGGGGTTTAATGAGTAGTTACATTCTAAGTAGTTATAACAGTTTACAGGAGCATGCCAGTCAAGTGGCAGTTGTGCACAACAATACACCAGTCTTCATCTTGCTTCTCAAAGGGGTATTTGCAACTCCTTCCACCAGCAATGCTAGTCCTAAGGATGAAATTCCTTAGGTTGTGGATTACCTACAAGGGAAACAGCCTAATTAAGTAGGGATGTATGTTTAAAGTGCACTAGTTAATTTTCATTGAAACGCTAGGTAGATGCTGTTGTTCAGAATGAAGTTCTTAGTTTAGGCCCAAATGAATTGAACAAAATGAGATTGCCTTAAAATTGAGATGTCTTGGAAGCGAGCTGGTGTGGTTTAGTCATTGCACTTTAAAACTAGTTTTATACTTAACTTTCCTAGTTTAAACCAAGAATCAAGGGTATGAGACCAAATACCTGAAGCTGAACAGTAGAGACTGTTTTATCTCTAAAGCACTTACAGCCTCACTCTTGGTCTCCCTGTTTGGATGAGTCCTCCATTTTCCAGGAGACACTGTTTGCCTGGAACAGGTCTGGATAGCATGTACCTACGTAGGCAAGCTGTCTGTGAGGCTTGATCTGAGACATTATTTCATGTCACAGCAGAAATACAGCTTTGGTTACACACAATGATGAACATGTTAAAGCTGCCTTTTGTAGGTGCATGTCAGCCATGGCAACGTTCGGGAAACTAGCATCTGCTAACAGAACAAGTGGACTGGCAGAAGAGTCCTATCGTGGGCAGGTATAACAGGAAGAGATCCAGGCTTGCATGTAGCCATTACATGTCTGTAAAGCAGGCAGGAAATTTACCTCCTTCAGGATCACCACATGGATCAGAGAGATGCATTCTGGCAGGTCCCTCAGGTAGGCAACATAGTAGTCCAGAAAATTATTCTTACAAAAGGAGAAAAGAAAAGAACAAAGAAACTTAAGAGAGATTTTTGGTCATAGAGCAGCCAGAAAGAGAAACTGTTGATTCCCTACCATCACTCCTGGGAGCTCATCAGTGCAGCAGAGCACTGTGTGAAGCTTTCAGGGCTTGGGACTTCTCAAGAAAGGCTGTTTAATGAAATGTGTTCAGCTGTTGAGCACAGTGTGTAAAGCTTTGTAGCAGATGGGAAAGGTAGAGAGGCTGGGGTGGAAGAAGCTTTTCTTATTTAAGACTTAAAATTTATAGAGCATCAGATGAGTTTTTACACATCCTTCCAGGAGAGGTCTCACTGCTCGCCAGGGATTGGGCAGACCTTCACCCTGAGAAGGAGGTGCTGTTTTACTTGGGGTTACAAACCATATAGGATAAGGGGCCTGCCCACCTGCTTGTCATAAGTCTGAGCAAAATATTGGGGAAGGGAAGCATAAGAAACATGCTCTTTTCACACCCTCACTGTGAAGACAGACATCCAAGCTGTCAAGGCTCATGTGTGGCTCCTGCAACCAAGTATAGGTCTCTTGTATTTGTTATAGGGCTGTGCTATGTGGCTGCATGCCCCCTGACCAACCAAGTACTACAACAGAGGGGCTACCATGCACCAGAACTCCGCTCAAAGGAGACTGGCTGAAAGGCCACAGCTTTACTGGCCCTAGCCCACAGCTTCACAGCACAGCCCCTCTGCTGCAAGGTATCTCGACCCACCTATGGGCCATCAGTTCAACTTCGTGAATCATAGCAGAAAAGTCCAGAGAGGTCTGTAACATACCTCATCATTTGTTAACTTCAGGAAGATGTCTCCTAGGATCCCTTGTCGCGGCCAGCTCAGGACTCGCTCCTGTAGAGCATGAAGTAAATCCACATGCTGCTGGACCAGGTACCGCAAGGAGTTGGGGAAGAAACTGAAGGAAGACGATGTCACACTGGTTACACAGAGCAGAAGCTCAGCCCTAAGCATGTACTGCTGAAGTGTGTGTTCATGGGTGGTCAGCACAGGCTTGCTTTAAACACAGGTATGATTAACTCCTTTCATTGGAGTCCTGGCTGCACCAGGAGGCCCTGTTTTGGCTGCTATGTACACGCAGGTACCCTCTCCAGTAGGCTATTACTACAGTGTTTTGAAGGTTTCGTAGGCTGACTCTCCAGTGCATTGTGTAGCTGACCAGAATTTGCAGAACTCAAAAGCCCAAGGCAATGCTGCTGTGGCTAATGGAGCAGGACCATGGGCCTGAGCCATCCCATAGAATGCTTGGAGGAGAGCTCCTTATCTTTGTCTGTTGTCTCATTTGTCAGGCCCTTTGACAAGCCAACCCTTTGATGCAGAGCTGGTCAAAATGTGCTACTGCCTTTCTGTTATTTCATGCTGATTTCATCCAGAATCAGAATGAAGATGTCAACTATCGAAATATTTTGCCACATGGAAAGGTCCTAGGGAAAAAGAATAATAATAAAAACTCACTTTGGACTATCATGCTTCAGTTTGAACTGTGTGTGTCATGTACCTGCTTAAATAAGTCCACATCAACCCATGTACCACAAGTCCCACAGGGGACTTCTATCAAGTGGCTCCTTGGATGTGGGACTCCTAGGGACAGTGGAAAGAGCCAAAAAAGAGAGAGCTAGTAAGGACTGGGCTCCCCAAATGTGCTTAGGGACTAGGAACTCCCAGGCCTAAGCTGAGTGAATGGATGGCAGCCACTAGCCAGGGGCTAATGCCCACAGCAGCTTCTAGAGCTGGAGCTGTGGACTGGGAGAAGCAAGCAGTGAATGCACAAAGCTTTGTTCCCAAACAGGCAGGAGGCATGCGAAAGAAGAACAGGAGACTGATGGGACTCAGAAGGAGACTGAAATGAAGTAGTAGTGAAACTGTTTGGGATGCAACGTGGACAAGATGCAAGGACAGGCAGTAAAGTCTTCAATCACTGCAAAAAAACAACCTTCCAGTGCCTCCAGTTTTCAACTAGAAATAAGCTCTAAGTGTTGCAAAGATCTCTGTGTGGATGAAAGAAAAGTGAGAGAGAGGATGATGCAGAAAGAATATTGACTGAAGAAAACTCCCCAAAAGAGAGAGCACACTAAATCAAATACCTTCTCTCTTTGGTGCTCCTTTTCACATCTGGCCCTTGCAGCGTGGCTTTGATCTTCAGGATTAGAGAAAGGTTGATGACATATTTCCTTTCTGACTCCAGCAGCTCCAAAGCGATGTTCTGCCTTTTGGCTTCCAGAAGATAATGGTTAAGTTTAAAAATAAGGAAATGCTGACCTCAAGGACAGCCTCATGTTAGACTGGTGGTCTGACATTAAACCATGAAAGGAGAGACTGTCGAAAAGTGACACCAATGTCTTGTCTTTGTGTGTCAGCTTTCCCCAAAATATAAAATTGAAGCCTGATGCTAAAGCATGCCCCAGCCATGACTGGAGCCACAGTTTGCTAAGAAAGCTCCAAAGCAAATGTGTTTTCCCTTATGAATACCATTTTTTTCTAAGAATAATAAAACAAGCAATCAAAGGCAAAACAACTCATACCAGGGTTTCACATCAGTTTCCTGTGGAATGAGAAGTTATATTTTTCACCCACTTAAGCAAATACACTGTCACAATCCCATCAGTACTCTGAACCTGTCAGGTCTTGGAAAGGAGAATGGGTGTCCTGGGTGCAGAGCAATTCTGTCAGTGGCACAGACCAGCAAATACAAAGGCCAGAAGTCTTGGAGACTGAGGCCCTGAGGCATTCCCCACCTAGGAGGAGAAACTGGCTTGTGTATCTCCCTCCATAGAAGCTGATTACTGACCAGCTCACACCAGAGGTGAACGCAGCGTTGAGCCTCTCTAGCCAGAGTTTTCTGCTCTGTCCTTACCAGCCAAAGAGGGTTCGCATATAATGTTGTCTGCTGAGGTGTATCTGCTTTGGCCCATGTCTTTCCCTCTCTCCGGTTGCTCTTTGGAAATGTATTCATCTCCCCAGTCCTTGGTGTCCTTGGGCTGCTTCCACACTGTTGATGGCAGATGCACTTTTGACTGCCCCTCTGTTGTCAAGGAAGGCTTGAGGCTATCATCTGTCTCTATGGTTGCTCCTACAATGACAAATAACTGCATGGATCTTGACATCTCAGTTGACAGGTTATGCTATAGAAGGCAGCTAACCTGCATTATCATCCATTTGAAGTACTGGAAGTGAGCGTTTGAAGCATTCTCTGTGCTTCACAAGGGCTGTAGCCTTGTAGGGTTAATTTAGAAACAGAAGTGCAGTTGGTGAGCACTTTGGCAGAACAAGGTTTGCACTCCTACAACATTATTTTCAGGCCAAATAAGGTCCAAAATTAGACACACGTTAGAAAAGAAAAAACATATTCCAAGTATGGTTGCACTTCAGGGTTTTGGGACGCTTCAAGTCTTGGTAATATGACACTCACTGGCAGGTATTGTAGAAACAGAAAGTATTATTCTAATTTGGATTTAAATGCCATTCTCAGTGGATGTAAACTGTCATGGCTTTTAAAACTTTTGTTAGTGTGATGTGATCACACAGCAGCAGCAGGACTGATAGTCTGAGGCTATTAAGTCACAGAGAAGGGATAGTCTGAGGCTATTAAGTCACAGAGAAGGTAGAGGAGGGTGCAGGTGCATTAGAGCCATTGGGCTGAAATTGCTTTAATGCAAATACTTTTAGTTTAGGTTGCAATGAACCATTTTCCATAGCTTTTGTTCTCTCTTTTTTTTCAAGTGTATTCAAGCAAAAGAGCTATCCAGAACAGTGAGTGCTTCTAGTGAACAGCGCAAACATCTAGTGGTTGTTCTCATGTGTCCTTTTGCTGGCCAGGATCCTTAGTGTCCCCTTACTATACCCTTCTCTTCTGACCGATTTTTATTTTTGCCAGAAAAACTCCTCTTCCCAAGTGGAAAAATGGCACTCTCATTATTCTTTGCCATATCAGTAAGCCTCAATTCTTCCTTTCTCCAAAGCCATTTAGAACCTGCAAAAGCAGCAGCTGAAAGGCTTTCCCTGCCAAATATCAATCCTTTGCATTGTCTGTCAGGTATTTGGCACTTCAGGGACACAGGTTTGCCCTCCTATTTCGACTGCAAATATGAAAATGGAGATACATGGCAAAGTGAAAGACATTCCTGTGAAATACATTCCATGAAAGCACTTCTTCAGTGCAGTAAAGCAAGCACTCTAGTTGAATCATTGTCCTACTGTTTTTTGACAGTTTGATATTTTCCTACCTGGACCTGCTACGACTTTCACACTTCCTTCTCCCATTGGCATGATCCTGGTGTCAGACACTGTTGAAGAACAAAGGGAAACTTTACAAGAGAAGATGGCTGTAGAGCAGGCTTCTTCCTGCTAAGCCCAGTCAATATGGTTAGATCCTCCAGTCTTTCACATTCTTGCTATGGAAACACCCTTGTTAGAAGGTTCTTTACTGTTGTGGCTCTTGTTGCAGTCTTTGTTTCAGTAGCACCTGCAGGCAAGCTAATGTGGAGGTCCGTGTTGTGCTTGGTGCTGTATGACTGCAGAGGAACGTGAGTAGTCTTGACTTGTCCTTGCTCAGTAGGTGGACGTTGGGTAGAAGGCACCCAGCAGGCAGAACAAGAGGATGGAGGCCTGACACAGAGACATGGCTGCCATTTTGAGTGGAAAGGAGCTTATTGAAGAGTGGAGGGGTGAGATGACTGGAAAGAAAGGGGCAGTGGGAGACGTGTGTGAGAGGTGGATGTGCAAGAGGGATGTGAGGGAGAGGGCTAACGTATCACCTCAGAGTAGGGCAGAGGCAGGTCATGACTGGTCAGATTCTGAGCAGAACAGAATAGAAAACAGCACATGGTTTTCATTCAACCTCTGTTGATATTTTAAATGTATGTGTTTTTCATGTCTTCCTATCTGAACAGCAAGAGAGTGATAGACCAGTTTAGACCCCCAAAGTTAATTATAGAAAAAAAGGTTCTGGTCCATCACCTTTTCTTTGATTCCAACCTTCACAAGTGTTTGGCAGTTGACAGTGTTTTCCTCATCAAGGTGTAACCCTAATACCATGGGCTAGCAGCTTCCGCAGCTAACAAGGGGCAGTGATTCTCCTAGCAGTGTGTATGTGCGAGGAGCAGTGACACCAGGAGCCTAGTGTGTATATATACCAGCTCCCATGTCCCCTTGTCAAATCAACCACTGGTATGGCCCCTTAATGACACCAGGTGTTCTCTGTCAGCCCAGTCCCTGTGATCCTCCTTTCTGTGCCCTGCTCCCTTACATAGAAACAAATCCCCAGGTTGTAGTATTTTTATGAGGGCCTCCTACTTGGCTCTTTGTCTGTGCCGCTAGCATTACATGGAAGAAGATCCAGCCTGCTTCCCTTTCCTTGGAGGAGGCAAGCAATGGCTTTTGGGACAGTGTTCACAGAGCAGCATCTCCTGAATCCAGGCCAGCACCAAGGTTACTATCCTGAGACACTGTGCTGAGGTGCATGCACAGACCCAGGAGCAGTGCTGCTGAGGGGAGCACCCCCATTCTCTTTTTGTGCTGCTGTCACCTGAGGAAAACTTGGTGTCCTCTTACCCTAGTGACCTTTTTCTGTTTTGGTTTGTTTTTTTTTTACCTGAGGAAGGCACTGCATTTACCTACTCTATTTCCTACCTTTTTCATAAGTCACGTTGTGTAAAAGACTCGTAAAATCTTCATTGATCAGCACAGGTTCTGGGAGGTTAATGGATCGAAATGGGCTGCCCTGGAGGGGTGTAGGCACTGTCTGTGACCCGTGATCATCCTTCTGTGCTCTTCTGTACAAATACAAAGAACGAGACGGTTGGAAAGTATGAATGCTACACGTGAAGCTCCTACACTGCAGTTGTGGCAGACACCAGTATAAGCACAAGCACAGAGTCAGAAGTAGGACGACTCCAGCAGAGACCAGGAAAGGACTTGGCTTTGATGCAGTTCATGAGCAATTGTTCTGGAAATAACTTCCACTGGCTATAGGAGAAGGTTATTTCAGATCTGTTCTTTTGCAGAGCATATTTCATCTAATTAAATGGCTTAATTAGCTAAGGGGCTGGCCTAGATTTGCAAAATGTTTGCATCAAGGCAGCTATACACCCATCATCAAAACTCTGTTTTCAGAAGGAGGCTAATCAGGGCCAAGATGGACGAGCCGTCTGCTTCATCACAGCAACAGTGTGGCCCAGCAGTGTGCAAACATGCTCCTGCATGATCCTGCTCAGAGAAGAAGAGGCTGGTGACAGGAAAGCAGGGCATGACTGCACCATCAGGAGCCCACTGAGTCCTGCATGCTTGGAAGGAAAAACTGCAGTGCTACTGGGGGTGGCTTAGGAATAGCTTGTAATGGTTGAACGCTCCTGACTTTCATCAGTATTCCTGCCCCAATGTGTCTTTAGCAGGTCTGTGTGTTTCACCAGGCCTTGGTTTCCCTGAGAGCTGCTGGGGCTATTTTGCTGTTGGAATCCCAGTGAGGTATTGGTGGTTTTCGGCTGTGTTTGTTTTGTGGGTTATGTGTCTAAAAGCCTGGGGTGAACTGAAGGCTAGAGCTTCCAGTAATAATCAGTGTTGATACACATGCCCAGCCACTAAAAGATTAAGAAATTAAGCTATAAGAAAATTAACAAAATGGACACCACTGCTAATTAGCACTTCCAGAGCCCTGGAGTTTGAGCCCTTACTTAGCTTTTACTTTCCGTGATTCCCGCCGCTTCTCTTGCTGCAGCTGCTCAATTTTCTGTTGCATTTCCTCCTGCTTGGCACTGATTTCTTCAATCATTGACTTTGCATCGCTGAGCTCCTCCTGAGAAACAGGCAAAAGCACAGCATTCCCAGGGTGCCCATCAGCCTTGCATAGCACAGCTTTGAATGCTGACTGGTGTGCACTAGAGATGTTTCAGGGTGCTGCAGAGAGTGGCTCTGTGATTAGACACTCTTCCTTTACAAGTCCGGTGTGTGTAATACATGCCATGCACAGCATGGCAATCCTTAATTCAACTACAGGCGACTCCCCTAAGCCAGCATGATGTCGCATGGTTAAGGCACTGATGGGAGATGGAGACATAGGGCTTCATCCACCAGCAGTTGAAAGCACTGGGAGGGCTCCTGCCTCTAATGGCATTTGGAGGTGGGCCTGAGGAAGCACGTTTCCCTCTGCAGTTCTCCAGCATGTGTATTCACATGTTGCACTTGGTTCACATCCCAGTGTGATCACTCATGTGTAAGCTTTTGCCAGTCAGGCCTTGGAGCTGCATTTTTAGCCTGGTTTCCTAAGGAAATGAGGCCCTCCATAACCTCCCTGTCAGCACGTCCTCCCTCAGGCAGTTTCAATGAAGCCTTACTTGGATGTAGAGCTCTCTGATGCATGAAGTTCCTGCAGGTTTCATCAACGTGAGCAGCAGGATGGAGAAGAGAGACTCAAGAGTTTCTTGTAAATTGGAGGGATTTCCCCCAAGCAAGGATGTGACTTCACTGGGAGCTCAACGTTTGGACAGCCAACATGGGCATGAAGCAGAGGGAGAGCAGCCTTTACCTCTCCTGTTGCTTGCGTAATTCCTTGTACCTGGATTTTAAAAACCCCTTTTTCCCCCTAATAATGTCCTGGATAACCCTGCCTCTGGTTGCTTTGAGACCTTTGCCATGTGCCCTTGCACTTCTTGTCTGCCTTGCTCATCTGGGACCACAGGGCTCCTTCTGCCCAGTGTCGTCTGCGTCTCCCTGTCACAGGGTCAGTAATGGGCTTTTCCAGTAAGCAGCCCACTTTAACTTCACAAGGTATTATTATTGACTCAGCAGAACCCCATGGGGAAAATTTACCATACAAACAATAAAACAGTTCCTCTGCCTGCCTCCTCACCGGCTGTCATCCAGTTTCTGCATGGAGACACTGGCGGTTTAAAGTGTACATCAAGCCTCCTTGCTAGGCTCTCTCTCCAGTCCTTTGTCTTTATCCTCTTGGGCCAGATCAAACCAGGCAGCACTTCCTCCCAGCCGTGTGGGAATGCAACTTCAAAAGACTTTAGGGTTTTGTGTTAATTGCCTGCTCCCCAGCGGCTTTGGTTCCTGTAGGAAATGCAGGAGACCTGGCCTAGGGAGAGGTATGGCACAGTGGCCCAGTGGCAGGCTGCAAACAGGCTATATGCCCATTGCACATGCAGCCCAGAGCAAGGGTTGCTTGTGCCCAGAGTAGCTCGCAGCACTGTCTCATGGCTCATCAAGAAGGCTGAACAGGCCAGGGCGTGGGTTATGTTTGGCTTGGACTAGTCAGGGGAGACACAAAGCCAAAGGAAGTGCACCAGATATATCTGGAACAATTGCCAGCTCATTTTCTTTGCAAGCAGGAAGGATTGATGGAGGCAAGGGAATGCTGCCCCATGCCACCCGAGCTCATGTGGCAGGTATACAGCCCCCCCACAGGTCACACTCCTACCTTGAATGTGTTGAGGGAATTCTTCATCTCGGCCACTTTCTCTTCCATGGCACAGCGGCAGCTCTTGACCTTCTCCTCCAGGGCATACTCGCCATGCTGGATTCGCGACAGTTCCTGCATTGCTTCTGTGAAACCCGCTTTCAACTCAGAGGCTAATGCCTGCAACTAGAGGAACCATAAACATGGTGGGTTCAGTCCCTCCTCCCAGATGCAGGTGGCTGTGTCCCCAAGGGTCACCCATGGTTCAGAGTGGCATGAAGGCTGGGTGTAACCCATCCTGTAAGGTGCTGTCCTCTTTCTCCTTCTCCTGTCATGGCTGGGAGACATGGGGAGAGGTTCAGTCCCTGCTGCAGCCTCAGTACAGGGTAGGAGGTGTTTGTCTTGGGCAGTCAATGTGCCCTTTTTAGACTCGGAGTTTTTCTAGGCTCCCTGGCAGTTTGCAGCCTGTCAGTCTGCAGAAGGAGAGGACAGCCTGAAACATGCCAAGAAGGTTTGCAATAACAGCAGCCAGATTATCAATCCCCAAAGCAGCCAAGCAATCAAGAACATGTCTGTTTTTGAGCAAGTCCTCCTCCCCCACATGCTCGTGGGGCTGGTGCTCTCCCCAGACAGGTCTAACACCTCCTCACTCTCCAAGGGCTGTGGAGAAGCTCTGTCCTTGGTCAGCGGGCCTTTTCTAGAGAAGGAGGCAGCTCTTTAACTTGTGATGGGGAGGGAGTGGGAATTTTTCCCCCGGCATACAGCGATACTGTGCCCACTCTCCCTGTTTTCTGTCCCTAGAGGCCCTAGTGCTGCTGGAAGAGCTCACAACCTAAGCTGGAGGCAGCCGGTTGATAGCTGGGCGAAGCAGGAGACAGACCGGGGCGAGCCAGGCTGGCATAGCGAGCAGACAAGGCAGGTGTGGAGGTGGGCAGTGAGGGGAGGCAGGCAGCTTGCAGAGGGCTAAGCGGGGACACCCTCTTTGGGGGCAGCTTGGGCTGGTGACCCTGAACTCCGCCCCCACTGCTGTGAGCAAGGTGCTCATTCTGCCTGCACAAAGCCCACGGCGAGGTCGCGGCCCAAGGCGCTTTGGTACCAGTGGTTTTTACCTTTACAACAGAAATTCGGCCTAACATCTGGTTATAAACTGAGTCCAAAACTGGAGCACTGATGGTAAGAGGACAGCCACCCCGGGGAACTCAGGCGCTTGAGTCCTGTAAATGGAGCAGAGATGGCTTCCGATACCTCAGGGCAATGGCATGCACCATCCTCCTCTGATCAAGACTGGCAGTGTCTTTACAGAGGACATCTGCCTGACATCCCCACTCCTACCCCAGTGCTTACCCCACAATCCCCAGTCTGGGCTGGCTGGACACACATTCCCAGATCTGCCTGGGTAGGAGGAATGGGACTGACAGGAGCTGGGACAGGGCAGAGAGGAGCAGGAGACTGAGGACATCTTCCCTCCTCAGTCAGTCAACCCTGACTCCCCAAGCCAGCTGGAGCTCCAGACCCCTTGGTTCAACACCTTCACCCACCCTTCCTGGCCACAGTGGACACCTTCTTGTGACACTCCTGTGTCACAGGAATTGTCACCCTGTGACCTGTGAGTGTAGCCTGAAGGGTTAGAGGGGCTGCTTGGGCCCATGGCTGCTAGGGGAGGCAATGACCATACTGCTTCTGATATCTCAGCCTAGGGGAGTGAGCCAGATGCTTTGAGCGTCATCAGACATCCTAACATACGTGCCTGGAGAAGTGGGGGTATATAAAGAACTGCAACTGTGCAAAATGTTAATATTCCCATCCTGCTCACAGGTGCTTGCCACACTTCCACACTGAGCTCATATTGCCAAGGCAGTCTCCCTGCTAGCCTGCATCAGGGCTTAGGCGTAGCACGCTTTCCTCCAAGTGAAAAGGGGTGATTTGTCAGATCCATCCCCTCCGATGAAATATGCTATTCTATTCTATCCTATGCTATTCATTTTAGTGATCTGCTTCAGGATGGAGATGTCACAGCCTCAAGTCTTGCTAGCAGTGAGCAGTCCAGAAGCTGGCCCTGGAGATAACTATGTCTGAGGAGAATAAGCCCAAAATGAAATGTTCTGCCCACAAGCCTGGCCATATCCTCCTCGGATGCTTCCAGAAAGGGTGTAAACTAGACAGAGCCTTTGTGAAGGGTACAGGGATGGCAGTCATTGCTGATCTAGAAGTTTCAGAGTCAAAAACTGCTAGGCATCAGCAAAAGTCAGCAAAAAGGGACCACTGCAGAGACTTTGGTGTCCACGTGCATCAAAACTCTCTGTGAAAGCAGAGTTCAGGGCGCCAAAAGAAAGATTTGGACTAGAGGCTGGACTAAAATATCCTCTGCTTCCAAGAGCAGCCAGTCACTTGTTATTTTGGGGTTCACTGTTGGCCAATTTCTGCTTTTGCAGTCACAGTGCTAGCTTGATTTCTTTGTGTATCCTTCCCAGTGCTCCAGATCCCAGCCTGGGTCTGTCCTGCCCGGTACATCCTTCCTCAGCCCCATGCAGCTTGCAGTGGCTATTTCAGACACTGAAATGCATCTTACACTCGCATTTCCCTTTGTTGCCACTTGATGGATGGAAGCAGCCAGCAACACCAATCAGCCATATCTGCCAGGGCTTATATGGCTGGACATGAAGTGCTGAAGCCCTGAGAACTCCCTCCTCTGCTGCCTTTGGTGCTCAGAGCATAGGAAACACAGCCTTGTGGCATTGGATGCAAGTTTGATCCAAAATTGAGTAGAGTGGTACAGGAACAGCACATTATCTTTGAACTCCTGCCAAGTGCAGTGTAGTGCTTGAGCTGTGGATTTTAGCTTGAGCTCATTTCTAACTACAAGCTGTAGAAAACCATCCTTTAAATCCCATGGGCTGTTACAACAAATAGAAGCCATTGAAGCATCAGCTCATGCTTATGTCTTGCCCAAGTGATTATGCCTACAGGACCAGAGAGACATTTCACAGATTTGTGAACCCTAGAAAGTCAAGCCAATTCAGTGTTTCTAAAGTTTCTAAAGTGCAACACATACCAAAAAAGACAGATTGTATCCTACCACGGAAACTTGGCAACAGTTTAACTGTAATGTGTTGCCCTGGCTCACCTATCCATAGGAATAAATACAGTTGAAGAGGAACACACCTTAACAACTTAAGTTGAACTACCTAATGCCTAGAGGATAAATTAATCTGCATGGTCACAGGGAGTCCTTAGAACCCGTCCAAGAACTGTTCAAAAAAAGCATTTAGGCATCTAAATAATTTAGTATGAGATACACATTTCAGCCCCCACCTGCCTTTGGAGTGTGACCGTCAAACCTGACAAAGCAATGCAGTGAGGGATCCAGCGCCATGCATCTATAGCAAATTATGTCTTCCTTGGAGACCATGACTCCCATTTCACCTGCTTCCCTGCTGTTTTTCAGCTCTGTGTGCAAAAACCATGCAAGTAAAATCTCTAGTGAGCCCAAGTCGCTGTGCTGTGCTCTGTGGGTAGCTGCCCAAGGGGAAATGAAGGATTCTCCGCTTCTCTTTGCACGACTCTGATTAACAGGACACTGAGAAGCAGTCACTTGTGACTCTCACTTGTCCTCCAGCCCAACGGGAATATGTTGTTGAATATCTGTTGAAGTCCACCTGGAGAGGGGAGCAAGCGTTTCCCAACATGGAGGGAGGAACCGTGACCACATGGAGGAAGCAATGGAGGCTAGAGGGGAGAAGGGTGAGATTGGAAGACACACAAGGAGCATTTTTCAGACTGGTTTTGAATTTGCAAGAGTGGAGCTATTTATATATATTTATATATATATATATATATATAAAACAGCTGTGAGATCTCCTTTGCTGAGCCTCTACTCTTGTCTCACCTACTGTACTGTCCCAAAGTGCAGACAGGACTGATGCTGCTTCCAGGACCAAAGGCAGCAAAACTGCAGAGCCTTCCCATCCTTCCTTGGTGGGTGCCAGTATTTTGAGCCATTTGCAAAAGATACTGACCGTCCCTGCAGCCTAAAGCTTTGTTCAGACTTTGAGGCAGCCCAGGGGAGATGCTCATGGCCAGGAAACAGGAATGGCTTATGTAAGGAAGGGCTGGGATGGAAAGCAGAGGGCAGAGCCTTGGTGAGCTGCGTTTACTGCCATGGCTGCCACTGAGAGGATGAGAGGGAACCCTTGCTTCCATGAGTAGCTGTGTCAGCAACCCAGTCACAGCTCGTGCTTGGAACTGTCTGGATGGGAAAAGAGGATGAGACAAGAGAAGCACTGACTAGTTAATGGAAAGCAGTATCTTCTCCACTTGCCATGGTGCACTTACAAGCCGTTATGGGCATTAGTGTTGCAATGGTGACAAGGGAGGTCTCAAATAGACAGGGTTTCCACTTCAGGGATACGTTTCTCTTTCAGAAAACGGTTCCATATTGACCCAAATCAAGGTTTAAAGTGCTCTGTTGTGTTTCCTGCAGACTGTAAATGCATAAGAAACATCACTGTGGAAACACTGAAACTGTATCTTGCAGGAAGGATGCTCCCGGGCTGTGGTGTAGACAATCTTGTTGCATCCGTTGTGGCTAATTGCAGCAAGAATATCAACTTGAAGAGCAGCCGCAGAGCTCTGGAAGTCCTGATCACCTTGAGCCAACGTGGGCTCAAAGACAGGGTATCCAAGCTCCTGGCTGGGGAGCCAGAGACATGCAGCAAGACTGAAAGCTCTGGCTAGCCTGGCTGCTCTGGATTATCAGGCAAGAAGAGCACCCCATGGTCCAAGGAGCTGTGGGGCTGCCAGGGTAACCCAGAGCCCCCTAGGATACTTGGTACCCTTCTGGGGAAGACACCCCTGCCCCATGTCAATCAACACATCCTTGCTTCTGGGACAGTTCATCAAGTTTGATGAAAGCTCATCAGAGCTCAGCCATGAAATCTCCCTCCGGCCCAGTGAATTGACATTCTCTAATTGGTGCTAATGATGCCAGCCAGTTAATTAGCTGAGCTCACAAATCACCTGTCTAAACACAACTAGTTGTGAGCAGAGAAATTTTACTGAAGTGTCTTTTAAGATGAGGCCCAAGATGTGATATGTATGACATTTATTCATGCAGTGTGCACATTTTAGTTGCCGTGTTCCTTTTAAGTGCCTACATTTTTCCTTCCACTTAATTTAGCTTTTTAACTACTGTTTATCTATTAGTAATTCTTTAAACTCTTGGAGATATTTAAGGGCATTTTGCTCATCTTTACCTGGGAAATCTGTGTTGCAGGGGTACTCACAGGCACACTTTCAGTCTCTCCTGTGGGAATAAAGAACTTCAGTCAATTAAAATGACTTATTATGGTTGCTATAAATAACCGGAACAGAGGGTTTGAAGTCCCTCTTGAGGTACAAATCAGTTTTAAAGGACTCAAGTCTCACTTTAGGAAGTGTGAACACCATATCGTTTGTAAGATAAACTGCAATTATGAAATAGGAATGGCTGACCTAATGTGATCCATTCACCTAATCAGATGTTAAATTCACCTCATTTGCTGTCTTGTGTCTGTCCAAAGCTGATCCATGTGAAGAGGTGAGAAACCCTGTATATGCAATTAGCACTAAATTGCTCCCTGTGAAGTTCAGTTCTGTGTGCCAGCCTTAAGTAACATTTTTTTTTCCCCTAAAGCATTACTGATCCATCTCTCTTCTGAAATTGTGAATTTTATCCTCTACTATATTTGTACATATTTCTATTATCTCCACAAAAGGCTGATCTGATCTGTGTATTTTAAGTCCTAAGTTACATTTATCACAATGCATTATTCATCCAAGCAGTAATCATTTCTTTAGTAGCACCAAAAAATACATCTTTTTGTCAGTTTTAAATTCCTAGTTTTTTGTGGCATTGTGATCCCACCTGATTTTGTACAATGGAGCTAGACTTAACATTTCTGAAACAGACTTAGCTCATGGAGGAGCTTATATCTATTTTGCAGAAGTTTTTTGGATATTGCAGAGACATTATCTCTAGGCATTAATGGGTTCTTGATTGAAACCCAGAAGTCCATATTTATTATTTCCTCTTCTAACATTGGCTCTTCTATGCTAAAACCTTCAGTTATCCAATGGAAATTATCGCTGGTTGTGCTGCCATTGCACTTTGAGGGAATTGTAGTCCAATGGCCATCACTTTCTTTGTTATTCCCTACATCAGGCTCCCTGGCTGGCCTTCACTCCCAGAAAACACTATGCCACCCAGATTCTCACCTGGCAATGTCACTTCATGAGGTGGGTTTTCTCTTGCCTCCAAGAATTTGCCTCACCCATCTCTGCTGTCAGTCACAGACACGACCAGTGACCCCAGGCCCAATTCTAGGGGCAGGCAAGCTCCCTCTTTCCATGCTGACTGCAGATGCTCAGTGCCTTACCCACCTGAGCCTTTAAGACCACAGAAATTCAGTCCTGCAGAGGCTTGAAAAGGGTGCAAGGAGGACTCTATGCAGTCAGCAGCTGCATTAAGTGGAAAGCTGAAGCCTGGAAGGCAGAGCTTTACAAGGCACAGCTATGTTCTGATTTCTTTACCCCTGAGGGGGAATATGGGTTACTGCCAAGGGCACCTATGAATTGGCCCTGTTCTGGTCTCTAGGATTTGGCCTGATTCAGAGGAACGTGAGCAAATTCCCCAGTGACTCGCAGAAGTGAGAGGCAGAGGAGGAGAGGCCGTGTGTCCCTCTCTGCCCATATGCTAATTTTTTTCCCCTTGCTGGCTGGTCTTGCAGCCATGGGGTTGGGTAGCACGGTCAGACACTGACCCTCCAGGGAATATCCTCCGAGGTTCCTCCTGGGGAAAACAAGGGGCATCAGGCTGATTGGGAGAAGTAACCATGACTCCAAACTGCTAGCTGTTTGGGGTCAAAATTCATCAGCCAGCCCACACCAAGACCCACGTTTCAGCTTCTAAATGACAGGTTGTTTTCATTTTCAGCTTTGGCTCTTCTGGGTCTTTTTGGGGGGGGATTTTTTGTGCAACCCCACAAACTAGAAAGGAACTTTTGGCCTGAAGTGAAAGATGAAGCTCTTTCATGATGCCTGGAGCTGAGGCTTGAGAAGGCAGTCGGTGTGTACCATGATCCTCCTGAATCAAGAAAACTGAGGTACATGTCTGTTCTGATGTAAATGTTACTGCTGGACTCTTACTGTGGGATGGTAATGACTGACCTGAAAAGAGCAAGAGGGCATGTTTCTTAATAGCACAATACAAACCAGATGCTGGGAGAACAAGGAAATGCTGGTTTTGCAAAGTGGTGGACGTATTGAATGCTGAGCTTTGTGTCAGGTAGAAGCGCGGCACAGCAAGGAAGAGCCATGGTCTCTCCTCACATTTTCTTTGGGTGTTTTTCAATCTGCTGTATAACATAGAGGACTCGACTCAAGCCCTGCAGAAGTCTGTAGGGATCTTTCATTTGGGTTTGGATACGGATCAGTCTGTAATGTCCTTGGACACACTCAAAGCAAGGAACTGCTCCTTAGCAAGACTGAAGGAGGGGAGAGGATCCCTGCTACTGTGATTTTTACCTCCCACTTTTGCCGTAAGCACGAGCAGAAGCGCTCTCTGCATGTACCCAGTCAAAACCCAGATAATTTCTATAAAGTCACTGCTAAGAGCTGGAGCAGAGGAGGCTCCTCACAGTTGCACTGTGGGAAGCAAGGGGCTTTGTGGTTATCTCCTAGTTTCTGCAGTGAACATCTGCAGCCCATGGGGGCATACCAATTAATTGGAAAAAATCCCTGAGTTAATTTCCTTTTCAGCCTGCTGTAGTGGAGGGGCCTAGGTACACAGACCCAATTTAGTCAAATTAGAATAATAATAATAGAGAAATTAACTCTCCATTACCTATGCCATGAATGAACATTGGCACCACCAAGCATCTTTTAAGAGGGAAAGATGGTCCAGGCTCTCTCCTGAGCTGACAGTTATGGGCACACCTAAAGCTGCTCCCCCTAGTCCTCATAGTTTCAAGAGTTCCTCAGCATATGGGCACAGTCACCTCTGAGGTGTCAAGGCAGAGCACGATGCTGCAAGGGGTTTGGCGTGGAAAGCAAGTCAGCCCCACATTCCTCTGCAAGAAGAACATCTAAAGCTGGTTGATAACCACTAAAATGCTGGACCTGAAACCCTGAGCTTTTCAGACTTTCTAGAAGTGGTACTGACTGTAGCAGGTCTGGTTGCATGCAAGCGGCATGGCCTGCATACATCTTGGTGTTTGCAAGATCAGGACTGGTGCAGAAGTCTGGGTTGTGGCACTGACATGAACAAGAACCCCTTGCAACAAAGCATGTGGGGGAAAGAAGCAGATCCTCATCACAGTGCCCTCATGTAAGATGTAGCTTTTGACAGTTAGAAGTCTCTGCACATCCCAAGGCAGAGGTGGGTCTGAGGCAAGAAAGGGGAATGACTTCCCATGCTGGACATTGCATATGCCACAGGATTATTCTCCAGAGGGGAGAGGGAGGTGTTTCTAAAATAAGAGAAAAACTTCAAACCCCAGATATTTCTATGAAACTAAAAGAAGGGAACATTTGCCCACTGCTGCCATGGCTAAGAGGTGCTCTGGGGGGCTCGCTGGCAGCTGCCAACATACAGGTCATATGAGAGCAAGTTTCTTCCTTGCTGTCTTTTATACTATCAAGAAGTGAAATAAGAGGATGCTTTACCTTCTTGTTTGTTTGAGTCCATGGCTGCTATAGGGTGTGCGTCCTTGCAGGGACTCCAGTCCTCACTCTGGAGGGTTCTGGCTGGTCACTGGGAACATCCCATGGCTTAGAGCTGCCCACATGTGAGCCCTGCGATGGGTCAGCTGGTCTGAACCCTGAATGCAGAAAGATGCAGAAAGGGTTTATTGAGCGGAGATGCTCAAAGTTCAGAAGACAGAGGGAGGAGGAGGGATTTGAGAGGGAATGAGGCATCTTAAAGGTTTGTTTGGGTTCACAGTGCCTCCACAAGCAGAGTGGGCACAAACACTTCCCTCCCAGCCCAAGGCCATTTGTACTTATGTGGACAGGTGATGAACAGGTACTATGTAATCCCACAGAGACTATTTGCTCAGCAAGATGCTTCTTGTTTGAACACAGAAGCAAAATTAGATGTATTTTGAATGGCACATGAACATCTTGAATGGGTGCTCTGCATCAAAGAACCAGCTTTTTGCTATGCAACTAATCCCCCTAAATGTCCTCCAAACTTGTGTTTGGGCCACAGAGATACTGCCTTCACAATGATGCTGCACAATCCTGCTGGCACTTTTGGAGGCATTTGTACTGCCATGCCTGCTTTCTCTGTCAGTTGTCTCCCTGACTTTTGGAGGCACAAGAGTGCTGCAAGGCACCTCGGTGAACAGAGCTGCAGCCTCTCTGGATACCAGGGCCAACACAGCATGATGCCATGCCCAAGTCACTCCCTTGGTAAAGCATTTCATCAGTCCGGTAATGGGGTTAGGACCTTGGGAACAGTCTTAAGATAATGCCTGGTTAATGACGCAGGCAGAGCCCCAGAAAAACGGATTGCACCAGCTCATACTTCTCTTATCGGCATGGGCACTGCCCCACATCCACACTTCCTCTCCCCAGGGTTTAATTCAAGTCTGCTTTTGTCCAGCCTTACTCGGAAACTAGATGTGATTTAGGAGTCTAGAATAACCTCCCACCTCTGTTCCTGTTTGATGCAGATGTGCCCAAGGCTGATGTGGGTTATCGTTAGCTTTGCTAATGGGATTGGAGGGGCCAGTGTAGTTAAGGCACAGAGCTCTGCTGACACAGCTCTTCCAGGAGGGGCTGGTGGTTTGGGGAAGCCTGGGGTGATGTTTTCAGGGAAGCAGTCACACAGAAAGGCATATAGTATTAAGCAGAAGGGAGAGATGCAAAAGATGCATGAGCCCTTGGTGGCTTTAGGAAATGGTGCAGTCAGCAGCATAGCTTCGGGCCACACACTTTGGATCTGACAGTTTTCCAGGGTGGAACTCCCAAGGGAGGAGGGTGGTGGCACCATCGGGGCTCCTGAGATGAGGGTGATGCTGAGCATTTGTGACTGGGGCAAGGGATGCCTCTTGTGGTCAGGATGGGAGTGGCACAGCCATCAGCATACCAAGCCAGCATCTTGCTGAGGGTATGATGTGGACTGAAAGGCTTCCAGCACAGCGCTGGAGGGACTTGAGGTTTAGCATCTTCTTGAGATTGAGGATTAATGAAAGGATAAACTTCTTATTTGTAAGAGAGCTGCTTATGAGATGTCCCCCTAAGAAGATCCACTGTCTTCTCAGCATAGAGGATCCTTTGGTCACGCATGTGGAAAACCTGAGCAAAGGTGATGGCACTTTGGATGTGGGCTTTGTACAAACAGGCTGGGAAAGCTTCTAGGTGGATGCCTGGTTACAGTGAGATAAATGTAATATAGTTTATTAAATCTGTTTTCTATCAGCTGATAGTGTAAAAGTTACTTTTTTGTTCTGAAGACTCTTAGGCTCATGACAGAGTTTAGATGGACAGGGACCCCTGGAGTTATCTGACTGAAAGCAGGGCAAACCCCAAAGCTAGAGCAGCTCAGGGCCACTTGTAGTCAAGGTCTGAGTATCTCCCAGGCTGGAGACATCTCAGCCTTTCTGGGCCTGTCCCAGGGCTACACCGCTACCATGAGGAAGAATTTTTTTCCTTATAGCCAGTCAAGGTTTCCCTTGTTGCAACTTGTGCCCATGGCAATTTATCCTTCATTGCATCTGTGAGAAGAGCCTGACTGTCTGTCTATCACCCCCTTAACATACTTGCAGATGGCTGTAGGACCCTCCCTCAGCCTTCCCTTCCCCAAGCTGAACAAACCCAGCTCCCTCAGCCTCTCCTCCTATGCTGTGTGCTCCAGCCCTCTTTAGCAGAAATAAAAAAAAAACAAAAAAACAACAATTCTTTTTCTGGTAGGTATTCCAAAGAATGGCAAGAATGTTATTTGCTTCCAAAGCACAGAATTATGCAGCTGTTTTTAAAGTAGCTAAACCTCCTCTCTACCAGTTTTGAGAAGGTACTGAAGTTCGAGTCTCTGAGTGAAACACACTTTTAACTTCTACTTCAGTAGCAGCTTGTAAACAAGTTGTTAAACTTTGCTCCCAGTTCAGGCTAGTCATTGCAATAGCAAATTCCTGAGGCTTTTGTTATTGGGCCATTGAACTGGGACCAGCTTGTTTAACACTGAGAACTGGTTTCAAAATTTAGAATTGTTTTTGCAGTGTTAGGGGAAAAAGAACAAATAGGAAAGGCAAAACAGATATGAAAGAAATATAAACCTCCTCTGTGATAAACATTTACACTGAAAACAATGAAAACAGCTTTTTGCTGGAAATTAATTAATTTTTTTCTTTTTAACAAAAACACATAGATATTTTTACCCATTCTGCTTTTATATTATTAATATTTTACCATGACAGTTATAGCAATGTAACAGTATATGATTGTTAACTATTAATAATAATCATTAACAAACATAAATTAGTATGGAATTAGTTATATTAATATACCATTAAATACACCAACTGCATAGCCTGTCTTAAAGATTTTATAATTTTACTGTTCACTTGCTGAATTATTCTGGGGATCCATAAATCTCCAGTGACAATATGACATTCGTACCTCTGGCCTTCGCAAGGTGGGGTGACCCGTACCCTGCCAGTACTAAGAGCATTTATTGTGGGAGCCTGCAAAAATGAGGATCTCTAACCCATACTGCTGCACAGCTTTAAATGGGGGAGTTGGGGGACTGTAATGCATGAGGAAACAGTGTATAAACAGGTTCCAATGGCAGGCATCCAAGGCAAGGAGAAGCCAGAATTAAAGCACAATTCAGTTCCACCAAGTGCTCTCTACTTCCACTCTTAGACCAGCTCCTCCCAGGCATCTGAGACCTCCAAATGCTTGTGTCTCTCTCTCTAGGTCCCACTTTGGCAGGTCCCCCTGCCCAGCACACCAGTGGGGCTATGTCATCAGTCTCACAATTGGTGATTCAGAGTGAAGGATGCAACACGAAGGACATCTGTGGCTACCCTCCACTAACACATGCAAACCTCCAGTTGTCATGAGGGGTGGTGCACCTAAGAGGAGAAGCTCAAAGGAGGGCATTCCGCCCTCTGCTATGCTACGGATGATGACATGAAACATCTTGGGTCCAGTACAAAGAGATTTGTCTGATATGGAGAAAAATAACCTACATGAGGTTTTAATGAGAGAGAAGTAATAGTTGTAGAAGAAGGGCTCATATGAGGATGTGTCCTTGTCCCCTTACCCATCTTCTGTTCTGATGCGTTTTCAACTCAGGGCCACATAGGGCTGGAAGGGAGCCTTTTTGGCATTGTATCTTATCTCTCAGGTTGTAAAAATGCTGTGAGTGCCTGGTGTCAGAAATAATTTTTCCTTCTAGAGGGAACTCAAAACAGTATCTGAACAGCAGGGAGATTTAACTGACAAGCTTCCACATCACACTCATGCAGACAAGGACAATGTTTGAGCACAGTCTCTATCCTCTGCAGAGCTCAGAAGTAAGGCTTTGAAACTGGGACACCAGGGATGCCACCATCCCCTCCTGCTCCAGGCACCACCAGGAGCTCTGCTATATGAGGTTGACCTTGGTTAAGTGGGTCCAGCAAATCTTCCCTGTTTTACCAGAGTAACTGTCTTCTGTGTGTCCTCTAGCTTCATCCTGCAATTTCCTGAGCTACCCCTCAATTCTTTGTTACGTTAAATAATTGCATTACATTGGCTACTTCCCAGGATTTAGGGCTCCTCACTCCTGGGCTGACTGCTGGACTCCGTGAATATATAACATTGCCTGCTTGTCCCTGGTTCTTCGGAATTGCCAAATATACAGAGCAAAACTAGTCAGTCCTTCCTCATCACTAAAACAAACCAAATGTGCACCTCACCATGTTTTGGAGCGACTGCTTGTCCTCCGTTCCCCTTGACTGCTGGGTGGGGAAGCTGTTAACACTGTCCTCACCAGGGACAAGGGGTTCAGTCAGCCTGAGTTGGCTGAACAGTGTCTGGCTTGTTCCTAAAGGGTGCAAAAAGGGGTTGGAAAATAGGACTGACATTTGGCCCTAAGTCCCTGGATGTGGGCTGCTTGGTCAAATCCTGCCTCTGCTGGCAGCGAACAAGTCATAAGCTCACAGCAGAGCCTAGGTGAGTAGGAACACTTGTATGTCTCTAGTCCAACTTCCTGCTGAAATCAAGACTAACTCCAAACTAGATCAGGTTCCTCAGGGCTGTGTCCAGTTCAAGTCTGAATATTTCCCACACTGGAGTCTTCACAGCCTCTCTGGGCCCTGGGGAAGAATATTTTTCCTTACATCCAGTCAGGGTTTCCCTTTGCTGCAGCTTGTGCCCATTGCCTTTCACTGTGCACCTCTGGACTCCCGTCTGCTTCATTGCCTCTTTGAGGCAGTTAACAGCTGCTAGCGGATCCCCCTCTTCACCTTTTTTCTTAGTACTGAGCAAACCCCACACCCTTAACCCCTTCCTATATGCACATACATGAATGCACGCGCACATTAGCAGCAAGAGCCCTCCATGAGGCAGCTTTCCTAAACCACTGTCAGGCCTCCACCCACAGCAGATCCAAGGTTTGCGTGTTACGCCAGCCCACTGCAGGATAGTTTCCTCATCAACAAGGAGATGTTATTGTTCCTCTGCAAGCTCCCCACTGGACAGGTTCAACACCCAGTCACACGAAGCCATCAACAGACTCTCTTGGCCTGCAACACAAGCCCATGGCCCCCCTGCTTTAGGAACAAGAAATGGCAAGGATGTGCTTGTTTCTTTAGAGCTGAGCATTAAAACTCATTTACCCTCTTGCAGCTCTCATCAAGCCAAAATGACAACTCTGGAGCAAAGCCCAGAGAATAGTTTCAGGGTGTTGAAGCTTCTAGATTCCTCCATCATGGCAAAAGGAAGTATTTTCCCCTTTTATCTCTATCTTCCCTCCAGCAGCCAAATCTGCCAAGCCCAAGAACCAAAGCTGAGTGCCACCTCTGCCATTAGTGATCACCATGATTCTGGCCACTGGTGTCCAGAGAATATGCTCTGGTGCCTAGCAGGAGCAGCTGGTGCTGCAGACCCTCCCAGAGCAGAGCGGGCAGCGTGTGAAAGTTAACAGAGCCTGAGCCAGCACCCACTTCCCATGAGATCCCGAAGGGAGAAGGTATGGATGGATAGGGAGGTCCCAGTGGGTTGCCTTCGTTACCTATGCCCCAGGCACAGGGTCAAAGACTGGAGCGAGGTGCCACTGAGGCAGCACAGGGGTGGGATTCCCACGCGAAGCTGTGCGTGGGGGAGGGAGGGGAAGCAGGTCCCATAGGCTGCACTGCATTTATGTGACTATGCTCACCCTTCCACTGCTCCCACCCCCCATGGAATGGCACAACTCAGAGAAACAATCAACTGTGCAGAGAATCACTTGTTAAAAAGACCGACCAAATACCCCAAGCATCAGCATGCAAACAGGCAAAGTTCCGTAAAGCATTTACAGCCCAGCCTTGATGGGCAACAGTTACTATTTGTTTTGCTTTCTGTCCCATTCTGCTTCTGAAATCATGACATGGGTAACAGTGCAGGGGAATCCATATGCATTTTTGCTGCTTCAGTCGTTAAACATCCACAGTTTTCCTAAATAAATGCTGGGGATCTTCCTGGTGACTGTCTCAATCCTGCTGGCTCAGATTGCTGGCTGTTTGAAATATCCCACTTGGAGAACAACCCCCAGTCCTCGAAAGAGAGCAAAAAAAATCAGTGATTTACTCTCCTCGCTCTCACGCTTTGTCTCCAGCTAACTCTAACACAGTTCTCATTCAAATACTTAAATTCAGCATGAGACCTCAATTTAGCTCTTAAATAGTAAGAGCAGAAAAGGTCTTTTTAATCTGGTATTTTAGAGACCTTATTACAAACGCAGCCTCACAAGATTCTCCAGCACACTAAGCAGCTAGATCTCCATACACAGTCTTAGAAGAAATCAGCTGGAAATAACTGTGGGCACTGAAGATGCAAAATATTTTAAATATCATTTTATGTGCTGCACATGCAATGTTAAATAGCTACAGCTCTATCTTTTTCCAATAATGTGAAAAATGGTATTATTAATCCCAGCCTTTCTCCCATGCCAAGAACATTTTAAACTTACCCCAGGCTAGTTGAAGATCCTTCAGCACTGGCGGTTGCCAGAGTTGGGAATTAGCACTGTGCAAGAAAGAAGAGAGAGAGAGGAGCTCAATGGTGGCTTGACGTTTCCCAGGATGGGACTGTCACATGCTAATCACTGATTTGAAACGCAAGCATAAAAAAATGCCTCCTAATTATGTAATCTTCGGGTCACATCCTTGCAACCCCATACAAAAATCAGGACTGTGCGCTTGGAAGAAGATGATACCGACTTTTTTCCTTTTTAATTATTTGCACGCTGCTGCGAAGGGAGGGTGAGAAGCCTTGTGAAGAGAGAGCTGTGTGGTGAGTGCCAGGTGCTGATGTGGTCTCTGCTACTTCGCGGAGCTCAGAGGCTTTTAAGTACCTCCTGTGTCATCCAAGCGAGGCAGCTTGCAGCTGGGGACAGGGAGACGGGACCAGCTCCTCCCCACTTTCTCTGACACCCTCAGTCTCCTATCGTGCATGACCTCACTAGGGAAGCCAGGGCCAAGAGGGTTCCCCCTCTTTCATTCAGAGGCCAAGAGCAAGGTGCCAAAGTAGCCAGGGCAAGGGAGCAGCAACCACCAGCACTCATGTGTTTTCTGTTGCTTGTTAGATCATGAAAAATTTCCTTTGAGTAAAAATAAATAAGGGCTTGGAGGGAGTTGGGAGAGTGGGAGGCAGCAGCCCTCCACACCTGCTCCATTTCTTCACTAAGGTCCTACAAGGCTTTTTGCTCCAAAGGGCGTCAAGAAAGCGTGGGGAGAATGCAGGTAACCCAAGGCCAGGGGTATCAGGAAAAGGTTTGAGCCAGTCCAGTGAGTTACTCCAAAGCGTAAGAGCAGGAAGACATAAAGGAGGAGGAACAGTAACAACAGGCAGGCTGTCTCCCTGAAAGACAAAGATCGGCTTCAAAGATACCCTTCAGGCAGAAAACCTGAAATGTAAAACCGCATAGCCTGAATCAGCATAATTGCTGTGCAGCACAGATAAATGTGGTGATGTGGAGTCCTAGCAAAGGAGCTGGAAGGACAGGCTCATAGATTAACAGAAGCTCTGTGGAAGATGTTGCTACCTCTGAAGTCAAGGACTGGGGACAGAGGACACTATTTATTTTTTCAAGCTGGCTATTTCAGGAGCAAAACACAACAAAATTGAACAAAATAAAGTTATAATTCTGAAGGAGTTTGCTGGAAAGTGCATTTTTGGTGAGTCAAAGATACCTGTGAATTCAACAAACACCTCAAGCTAGGAAAGAATTTTTTTTAATAAATAAAAAGAAAAACATTCAGCTTCACAAATCTATGAACAATACATTTCAACAGAGATTTTCGTACAGGCAGCTTTAAGAAAAAGGGCTGAAAGTTGTTATATTGCCAAATGCTCCATGAGCTGCTTTGTTTCAGATGGTCCAGTATGTTTCAGTCTGCTGATAATGTGCTGTTTTTTTCATTTTGCTAAGAAACCACAGGGCCCGAGATTTTTCCGAATCCTAGCAAAATGAGCTGAGTATTTGAAGGCACGCCTGAAGGAACAGCATTTGTAAATTGTGTCTGCAAATGGAGGCAAGGACAGGTATTTACTAAAACTCCATCAAACATCTGGCAAGCAAAGACTCAACACACATTTTTTCCTGACAGCGCCAGTATATTGTGGGTTGTTTTTTTTTTAAACTAGAAAGCAAATTTTTCTGCTTTGTAAAGCAAGGTATTTAGATTCATAACTCAGAGACCTTTGATAACCAAATGCAAACAAAAATAGAAATAGATTTTTCATTGCATTAGACTTTCTGATGGGACAGTGGCAGCAATCAGTCTCCCCTGTGTGCTCTCCGGTCTACTTCCCTTCCCAGAGAAAAACAGCTTTTGTGCATGGCAGAGGTCTGTCCTTGACCAATCTGGTACTGGAGCCTGGGATTTATGGGCTTGACCTGTGAGGAGTAACTATCATGCTACAGCTGCACTTGCTCTCTGCCCTGACCCCATGATGCAACACCTGGCTTAGGGTAAACATGATCATATGAGCACTGTGTTTGCAAAAGCTTTGGTGGGTTGCGAGGTTTGTTTTCTGGGGGAAGTTACAAAAGTTGAGCATAAATTAGTCTTCATTTGTTGATGACAGGTTTTTTTAAAACTCAGGGAGAAAGACATTCCTAGGGCAAGTTAAAATAAAAAAAAAAATCTAGTCATCAACTGCTCCACTTATAAATTCACCCTATCCAGCTTCATTTCTTGAAGGTTTGCACTTAGGAGACTTCAGCTGATCAGTCTGAAAAGAAAAATAACTTAATTTTATTTACTATTGACATGCATCCTCAGGGGTTATTTTTAATAACTACATGAAGAAATCAATGCCTGTTGAAAACTGGTCACAGCTGTGGAGCCCAGAATGCAATCAGAGGGCTGCCTTTAACCCGTGCTACTGTTTGTGCCAAATAGCTGCATTTTCAACTTCTGCTTCAGTCCTACTGCTGCCGAGCCATGAAATGTGCCACTCCACTCCATTTTCATCTATAAAGTCTCCTTCACCTTCCATCCTGTAATGACATAAACCCGCCATGTTGAGAATGCAGTCAGTTTGTGGCAGCATGGTGATGTGTGCACTACCCAGATAAGCAAATTGCCAGGAATCAGAACCTTCCCAGTCTAGTGTAAGTACTTGCCTTAACTTCCTCCCACATTGTAGCCTGTAAAAGTTTTGACCTACAAAGCACACAGGTTAGACAGCCAAGGAACATACTCCTTTCTTTGCAAAACTGTATTTATACTAACGTCCTCCCAGCATGTAGCCTCTACAGGAAAAATTTCATAGTCCCAGTCATGATTTGAAGTTACCAGGGATTAAGTCCTATGAAGTCTATCCTGACTTTCATTGTGTGTAAGTGTATGCACCCAGTTACTGTGTGATCTTCTTGCTGTAACAATCCATCCTCTCTTACCCTTTCCCCATCCTGCTCTATGCTATTATGACAAAGTGCAAGGATTTACAGCCTCCTGGAGGAAAAAAAAAAAAAGCAACTGCCGCATTAATTCAGTCCTCATAAGCCACATATTTCTGCCGATCTTTGAAAGCTGTGATCAAGCTCATCAGTATACCTGGAAACTGCTATAAAGAAGAAATGTCTATGCATCAGCATCCCTTGCAAATGAGGGGAAAATAACTTTTAAAATCAGTTACTGGAGATTTGTTTCCCTTAAAAAATTAAGCCACCTAGCAGTCACAGCAAGTCGCTATAGTGCTGCCTATTTATGTTCTCTCATGAAAGCTGCCGAGATCTGGTGAACTGACACCTGTCATCTCGTGTGAGTAGGTGGAAACTAGCAATCCTGAAACTTAGCAAAATAGCCTGCATTGGGCTGTCAAGGAGTGGCATGTTTAACAGTCACAAACCAGTGTCAAAAAGAAGTCTTAATTCCCTGATGAAAATGGCAGTGGCTGGCAAGGATTGGATCTTTGCTGCCAAGGGTGTATCTGCATCAGCATTTTAGTTCGTTAAATCAGAAACAGCTGGTTTTCTCTACAGATCAGCTACCAGTGACAAGCACTGTGCTGGCCCCTTTGCGATGGGCTGTGTTTTCACAGGAGAGTAGAGGCATCACCCTAAGATTTTTGAGAGAAAAATGCCTGTAAAGCTACATATGTGATCTACTGGTGAATGCCCTCACTGAAGTGAAGAGTACTCACAGGTTTAGACTTCATGCAGAATTCTCATCTGTCATTTAATATGACAGCAAAAGACAGAAGCTCTGTAGCAAATTTTAACATGCCACTGTAACAGAGGCATAACTTAACTCAATCTGTTCTAAAGCATTGAAACAAATATCTTTAATTTTTCCCCAAAAATATATTTCATTGAGTGTCTGATCATTTAAAAATAGAATTGGTCATCATTCTAGTACTATTTTGGCTATTATTTTTGGTCAGCAGGGCAAGACAGAGCTTTTTTGCTGATGAAAGACCACATATTAACAAACATACATTTTAGATTTATTTCAGATACTGGACTGGGGAGGTACTTAAAGAAAAATTAAACTTAAATCAAACCTAGCAAATTTGACAGAGAAGTCATTTAAGGACAACAAACGTGAATGTTCTCATGTCATTTTGTACAGTTAATTTTCTCATTAACTCTGTTTTTTGGATTATGAAGTGGGTATCGACTTCTTGTTTTAGGAAAAGATGGTATCTTAGCAATTCAAAACACACACCCTTATTCAAAAGAAATTAACTCAGCTGATGTTTATATGAGTGGGACTAAAATATTTTATTCCAAATGATGAAAATAAACCTCCACATTTTCCCATCTCTCTGAAATTTGTACTTTACCTCAAAAAATACGTAAACGCAAACTTTGCAAACTATCAGTGCAAATCAGCGCTATATTTCTACATGCATTTGTAGGCAGACAGCTTGAAACAACAGCTCTGAAAGAGGTCTGAACTGCTCTATTTCTCTGAACCCTGCCTGAGCCCAGAACCTGGTAACAAAAAGTGTGTGGGTGGAATAACCATCTTGAAAACTTCTGGTGGGGAATGAATCAGAGACTTTTGACTCATTAAAAGGATACAACTGGGATCAGCAACCTGAGATACCCAGTGCAAGTTAGCAAAACTGTGTAGCAAAAGAAACCTACTCCCATGCTGGGTGAATTTTATTTGGACTTTACAGCTTATGAAAGCAAAACTAATCAAGACTACATGACTCCTCCACTTCGAACATACTTGTTTTCACTGAATGGTCCAATGTACTTTGGTCCATTTGGAAAAGTGTAGGTTCCAGCCCCATGAAACATGTTGTCTTTGAACTTGCCTTCATAAACTGCCCCAGAAGGATGTTCTAGCCTTCCGGTACCATTCATCTGCATTTAATGAGATGAAGGATAAAGAAAATGGTTAATGTTTATGCTTACAGTATTATTCCCTTTCATTACAATATCCTTTCAGATTGCTGCCTTTGAGTCTGCTATTATATCCAGATATGATAATGGAGAGGAAAGTGACTATTCTTTCAGATTTAGATGGTTTCCGGCTTCTACAAGGATTTCAGGTAAGAGCTTAGAAGTTTTTGGCCAGCCACAGTGTCCAATAAACACCTCTTCTGCTGGTAGTCTCACAGGATCTTAACAATCTATGCAGCATGGAACTGCTGTCCCCAGCCCTGCAAATAACTCATCTACCCTGACAGCCTGAGGGGTTAATTAAATTTTCTGGAATTTCTTTCTGTGGATCAAGGCAGAGCAAGCCTTTCATTTGTTCAGCCTAGGCTACTAAGCCATGCCTGAGGGTTTAAATCTGTGCTGTAAAGCACTTCTGTGCCATAATCTTAACTCTTATCATTGCACCAATATTTTTGTAAGAGACTGAAAAAAAAGGCCAGACTAGATCTATTAAAGCCACACAATGCTGTTTCCCAATTGCAGGCCCTTATTTGTCTCATTTCAAGCACTGTCTCCTCTCCAGCATCAACAAAATAAGCAATCTTCCTATGCTTTCTAATTCATTCATGGGGAACTCAGTAACCAAGGGCAGCCAAGCAATGGTGTATCTGTCGATGGCCAGAGCTCCCCTTTCATCGTGAGATGCTTGTGTGGCATATATACACATGCAGGAGGACCATGCCTAGCCCACTGTGTGTGTGCACAGTCCATTCACACAGGGCTTTCACGGTGGCTGTGCTGTGCTGGGCACTGCTGGTGCCACACTGCCCAGGTGTTTCACCGGGGCCTGCCTGCCAGCAATGAGCAGTGTGTTTGCAGGAGCCTCAGGAGGCAGCTGGGCATCTGAAGACCCCAAGTGTTGCAAGTCTTCATACTGGGGTGTAACAAGATTCCCAGGTGGAAGAAGAGCCTGTGGTGTTGGTCTGATCCTTCTCAGGTTATGACTTTTCCTTTCTCTCTTTTTAAGGGTGGATATAAGGGTCATTGCTAGGCCACTCTCCATCATCTTTGCTAAGTCGTGGGGAAATGTTACGACCTGGTCGCAACTAGTTCATAAATCCCTTGGAGTAAATTAAGGTGAAATGACACCAAATAACTGGTATGAAATTAAGAACAATTTATTAATACAGGGAAAGTTGCATGGTTGTAAGTGTCTTGGGTTTCTAAAGGCATTGAGAAAAGAGACAAAAGGGAAAAGGAAAAGAGAAAGAGGATAGAGACTATGAGAGAGAAGAAAAGAGATCACCACCCTTGGATCCAGCGATGTAAGTTGTCTGTAGGGTTGGTAAGTTGCTTGCAGAGTTGCTCCTCCGGTAAATCGCTTGCAGGATCAGTCCTCAGGTGGTGGGTGGGAGCACGCACCAGCATCCCAAGTGAGAAGGTCTAAATACTTTAGGTCATTTGCATGCGAGATAGGAGAGGGTGGTAACATCCCTCTTGTCTCCCCCCCTCTGCTCGCTTCCCATGCTAATTGGGACACCTGCGCTTTGTAGTCTTAGATTGTTCTCGAAATGAGTCGGTGGTCCCCCAAGGGGTGTCTGGTGGTCGTGATCCCCTAGTTGTGGTGTCCGCTGTATGACCCTGCTTCTGCACAAGCGTGGTTGAGGCCTTGCAAAGTTGTTGCACATGTAGGCTGGTCCCAAGGAAAAGATACCATCCTGCCTCCAAAGGACTTATCTCTTCCTCCAGCCAGAGTTGTAAATCACAACAATTAAGGCACAGCAGGGGTATTGTTCTGTTCCCAAGGCCCTTATCTCTTGCCAGACTTGCAGGCCTCTGTAGTACACATACCCTCCTCCAGCCAGAGTTGTCAAACAAGTTGTTTAAGGCATACAAACTCTGTCCGTCACAGTGCCTGAGGACTGGAGGAAAGCAAATGTCACTCCAGTCTTCAAAAAGGGCAAGAAGGAGGACCCGGGTAACTATAGACCGGTCAGCCTCACCTCCATCCCTGGAAAGGTAATGGAACAACTTGTCCTTGGTGCTGTCTCTAGGCATATCAAGGATAAGAGGATCATTAGGGGCACTCAACATGGCTTCACCAAGGGGAACTCATGCTTAACCAACTTGATAGCCTTTTATGAGGACATAACCCAGTGGATAGATGATGGTAAAGCTGTGGATGTGGTCTATCTTGATTTCAGTAAAGCATTTGACACTGTCTCCCACAGCATCCTCGCAGCTAAACTGAGGAAGTGTAGTCTGGATGATTGGGTAGTGAGGTGGATTGTGAACTGGCTGAAGGAACGAAGCCAGAGAGTGGTGGTCAATGGGATAAAGTCCAGTTGAAGGCCTGTATCTAGCAGAGTCCCTCAAGGGTCGGTACTGGGACCAGTACTATTCAATATATTCATTAATGACTTGGATGAGGGAATAGAGTGCACTGTCAGCAAGTTCGCTGATGACACCAAACTGGGAGGAGTGGCTGACACACCAGAAGGCTGTGCTGCCATTCAGAGAGACCTAGACAGGCTGGAGAGTTGGGTGGGGAGAAATTTAATGAAATCTAACAAGGGCAAGTGTAGAGTCCTGCATCTGGGCAAGAACAACCCCACGTATAAGTTGGGGACAGACCTGTTGGAGAGCAGCATAGGGGAAAGGGACCTGGGGGTCCTAGTGGACAGCAGGATCACCATGACCCAACAATGTGCCCTTGTGGCCAAGAAGGCCAATGGCATCCTGGGGTGTATTAGAAGGGGTGTGGTTAGTAGGTCAAGAGAGGTTCTCCTCCCCCTCTACTCTGCCCTGGTGAGGCCGCATCTGGAATATTGTGTCCAGTTCTGGGCCCCTCAGTTCAAGAAGGACAGGGAACTGCTAGAGAGAGTCCAGCGCAGAGCCACAAAGATGATTAAGGGGGTGGAACATCTCCCTTATGAGGAGAGGCTGAGGGAGCTGGGTCTCTTTAGCTTGGAGAAGAGGAGACTGAGGGGTGACTTCATTAATGTTTATAAATATGTAAAGAGCAAGTGTCATGAGGATGGAGCCAGGCTCTTCTCAGTGACATCCATTGACAGGACAAGGGGCAACAGGTGCAAGCTGGAACACAGAAGGTTCCACATAAATATGAGGAAAAACTTCTTTACAGTGAGGGTAACTGAACACTGGAACAGGCAGCCCAGGGAGGTTGTGGAGTCTCCTTCTCTGGAGTCATTCAAAACCTGCCTGGACGCGTTCCTGTGTGATATGGTCTAGGTTATCCTGCTCTGGCAGGGGGATTGGACTAGATGATCTTTTGAGGTCCCTTCCAATCCCTAACATTCTGTGATTCTGTGATTCTGTGATTGCGAGACATACTCCATTCCAAACCCAGAGACAGTTTAAAATGAAGGAACACTTAAAATTACCTTGTCATTTTTCCAGCTGCCACCATACATAGTTCCGTTGGTGCCGGTGTGGACTCCATGACCATTCCTCATGAGCACACCCTCAGGTGTCCTTTTGCCCTCCCCCTCTAGAAAATGAGTGGTAGAAGACAGGTATTTTCAAGACAGAGAGCATCTGAAAGGCAAAAGCCTATGAGACTGTGCAATGCGTTTCTTCTGTTGCACAGAGCCATTTCTCCCAGAGCTGACTCTCCATCTCCTGTGGCCAGACTGCTCCCAGAGATGGGCCCTTGGAGCACGCAAGCCCTGCAGAGCAGGCGCCATTGGGTGCCATGCACAGAGTGTGAGCCAGCATCAATCCTGTTCCCTCTTCTTCCACCACCACTGAGCCCCACTGCGGCGGTGGTGGGGAGCTGGCGTGGGGCAGAGCAGACCCCATCAAGGGGGCTGTCTGCAGGAGGACCCTGAGGGAACACCCCCACAGCAGCTTCTGTGTGTCTGTGGGGGGTTCTTACACAGCCAAAGTAGTGTGCTACTTGGGTAATAGTCCATTTTTTCTGGTAAAATTTTTGCTTTAAACTCCAACAGGGCAGAGGTTGCCCAGAGGGGTTGTGGAGTCTCTGTCCACGAAGATATTCAAGACCCAATGGGATGTGGTCCAGGGCAGCCATCGTGGGTGACCCTGCATGTGTAAGGGACCGGGGATCTCCAGAGGAGCCTCCCCACCTCAACTGCTAAGCTTTGGGGTCACTTGTCACTTACGTAACCCTCACCCTGAAACTGGTACGGATTTCCTCCGTTTTAATCCCATACACACAGTTTTGCAAAAGGAATTAGCACCTAGCAAGGTTTTCTTACCATACTTGTTTTTATTTGGGAATATGAAAGACACCTTGAAAACCGCAGCATCTGTTGAGAAAGAAACAACCGGTGTCACTGTTACAACTGTTGGCTGAAATTCAAATATATATATATATATATACAAACATATATTCAAATGCACAGCAGCTTGAAACCGCACGTAATTATCAGTGTGCTGCTGAGTGTGCGACTCTTTACAGGGGAGCCCTCAGCCCTGCCCGTGAGGCACCGTGTGAGGGGAGCCGTGGGGCACAACGCGCTACCGCCCATGGTTGCCAGGCGAGGGAGGCCCGCGACCCGGAAGGGGAAGGGGAGCGCTTCCGGGTCAGAGGAGGCTGTGCCGGGCCGGTGCGGAGCGGAGAGGTGGGAGGAGGGGGCGAGGCAGGGGCGTCCCCCGGGGTGCGGGGAGGGGCGGGAGAGGCCCCGGGAGGGCGCTATGGCTCCGTGGAGAGCGGGGGTGGAGAGGCGGGGGGTGTGCGGGCGTGCCGTGAAGGCGGCTGAGGGGAGGTGGGGATGGATGGGGTCCCGGGAGCATGGGCGGGAGGGACGGGGACCCCGCGGTGAGGGAGGGGCAGCTCTGAGAGAGGAGGTTTGGGGATCCCCGGGTGTGGAGTGCTGGTGGCCGGGCATCCCTAGGAGGTGTGGGAGGCGGGGGGCGCAGGGAGGTGCTGGAGGGGTCGGCAGGGAAGCGACCGGGGGAGCGGAGCTGTTGTGTGCCGGGGGTCCGTGCTGAGGGAGGAGACCGAGACCCCGTGTGACAGCGGCCTTGGGGACGGCTGCGAGTGTCGGTGTCCGCCTGCCGCGCTCACCCTCTTAGCCTCCCTCGCTTACGCCAGGCTGTTCTGAGCGGGGTCAGCTTGTCTGTTAAATCCCGTCCAGCCCCGGTGGAGCTCAAGTGGGGAGAACTGCTGCAGAAAGGGAAGTTTGCTTCTTTCCGAGCCGCAGACTGTTGCCGCTCTCCAAGCCCTAATGGGGCTGTTACTTATTTGTGGCCACATCTGTTCTTGCCCTGGCGCTGGAGGTGCCAGTGCAAAGATCCAGGTAATAAGCTCCTGCCAGACAGTCCACAGCTGCTCACCTCTCCCTGCAATAGCTTTCCATTTGCAGGAGCGGGATGCTGGGGCATGTGTTAATGTTGGGCCATTCAGTCATTGACAATAGCTGTTTAATACTGACAGGCTTGTTGTGTGGTGGAGATCCTGCTGTGAGGAGAGGAGGGCTTCTGTTTTCCAAGACAGCTCCCTAATCACGCCCCTGCCCAGGCTCCACAGAGCGCTCAGCCATCTGTGCAGCTCCTTGCAGAAGGGCATGGGTCAGGATAAGGTTAATGTGGAAACAAACTGTGTCTTTGGCTTCAGCTCCCCTTTGACCTTTTACTCTCAGCCCTGCAAACTCCCGAGTTGAAAAGTGGCAGGGCACAGGCTGCTTTCTGCTGTGAAAGTTCCCCTGAAGGTTTCTCCTTTGGGTTCCCATGTCCAAGAAAATTGTATCAGAGTGGCAGAACTGGAGCCTCCCAAGCTAGGCAGCACTGCTGGTAGGCTCATCCTTTTGCCAGAGTTCCTACAGTTTTTGGTTGAACAGTTGTGAGGAATATTACTTTCATTTTCTAAAACCACAGAACTTGTTTAACAGTGTTGTAGCATAATGTGCTTTGCTTCAGGTGCTACAAATACTCTGACATACAGGTAATTAACTGCAGTTTGAGAGGGTACCTTCTCTTGTCACATGGAAAAACAAATAATGTAATGTGTGCCCGACATTTGCAATGTGCTAAATCATCTTCATAACTAAAGGCTTTTTTTTTTCCCCTTCCTCAGCAAGAGAACATGAGTTCAGCAGGGAGGAAAAGAGGAAAGCCCAACAGAGGAGGAGGAAAAGGGAGAGGAGGCAGAGGAAGAGGAGGAGGAAGAGGAGGAGGCAGCAGTGGCCATTCAAACAAGTCTCAACTTGGTGGAAATAGGAAATGTTCAACCAAATTTTGGGACGATGGAGATGATTTTTGTCTCTTCGAGGAATCAAGGCTGGAATCCAGGTCTTGCTGTTAATTTGGGGGGCTTTGGCATAGAGATGTTTGGGATATTTTGGGGTTAGTTCTTGGACATCTTTCAGTATACATCTTTGAAGCTGTTGATGCCCCCTCACTTGAAGTGTTCAAGGCCAGGTTGGATGGGGCTCTGAGCAACCTGGTTTAGAGGAAAGGTGTCCCTGCCCGTGGCAGGGGGCTTGGAACTAGATGATCTTTAAGGTCCCTTCCAACCCAAACCATTCTATGATTCTATGATACAGAAGAGTGAAGGGGTAATGAAGCTGTTTCAGTATGAAGCAGTTTTTACATGTCTTTTTTGATAAACATTTTTAACATTTTATAGCTAAGAAAGTTTTTTGGTTTTTTTTATGGATTAGAACCTGTGATTTTCTTCTTTGGTCATAATGTCAGAACGTCTTTGATCAGAAAACACTAATAAACACAGGATATTCATTTTTGTGTATTACAAAGCAGAAGCTGGGCCATGGAAAATAAGCAATTTAGAATAAATTTAGTATCCTGAATGTACTCTGACCTATCTACCTTAGAAATACATGGCTGTACTGTAGTCTGAGAACAGCTTTACCTAGCAAAGTGTTTATCAAATCACTTTGGATGTGTGTGCACAGATGCAGACACACACATCCTGGTCACGTAAGAATGAACCCAACCGAATAATCCTTAGGTGATGGACTTGTCTTATTTTGGTTTTCCTGTTTTGAATTACAGGGTTGGGTCCTAACACATTCTAATTCACTCAAGAGCATTTGAGCCAGCAAATAAGTCATTGTTATGTTCTATTTCAATTTTTAGATCAAATGCCCCTGCCAGAAGAGGAGGGCAAACGAAACAGAGACCTGAAGTGAGAATGCCTCTGCAGACCATACACATGACATCGGAGAATCAGAGAAGAGTGAAAGAACTTCTTCAAGAGCTTCAAGGGCAGGAGCTGGCTCCTGAATCAGAGTTAGTTTAAATGGAGGCACTACTTCTAGCTCTTCTAGATGAGCATGGTTTAGCAGGCACACTGTTATTCTTTTAATTTGATCTCAAATACTGAGTCTGCTTTGTTCTTCTGCGATATTAACTGTGGGAAAGGGGTAGCAGAATCCTCCATTTCAATAGAGGACTTACAACTGCAGAGGCAGAGTTTTGTGTGTACTCAGCAGTATAATTTTGTTTCATTTTAATTTGATAACTCTTTTTATCAGAGTAGCTGGTTCTGGTGAAGACGATGATGAACCGGATTACCTTGATGATAAACAGTGCTGGTCAACAGATCAGGAAGTTTCTGACATAATACCAAGGTTGTCTGCTGAGCCAGCTGAACATAGAATTGTGGAAAGTGAAGTGTCTTCCTTTGCTGTGAACAAACTCTCCAGGTAATGCTTTTCGGTGAATAATTTGTATCCTGAAGAGATTAATCGCTAGTCTCAATACTGTAAGCCCTTAGTGCTTGGACTTCCTCTTGACTCCAGGGAAGTTCTATGTGCAGAACTGATGAGTTTGTATCTCCTACAAATTTAATCCTCAACTAGATTAATTTAAAATAATGGTTTTATGAAAATAAATCACACCAGCCTTTTTCAGAGAAGTTTTCAGTTCTTTCTCTAAGACAGTGAGACAGATATTGGGAAAGCTAGGGGAACATTGCTGTTATATGTATGTTTCTTCCAGGTAGGTAATGTTTCAAAAACTTATAAGTGTTCTTCATCCATTTTGCTCAGATATGAGCATTTATTAACTATTTTTGCTTTTATTAAGAGTGTTTTATATGTGAGAGGACTCAGCTTTTTCTGAAGAGTTTAATTTATATAGTTCAACTGGGAAATCTAATCCTGTAACTATTATGTGCTGTGTTCTGAGGTGTGAGATAGTTGCCACATAAACTAATTTGTCACCTTATAACTAACAGAGTAGCATTCACAGACACCATATTACTGCCTGTCACTGCCATTTAAAATAGCATAAATATTTTGATGTGGGTTTTTTTTCTCCATTAGTAGTAATAGTATCTCATGCCATACATGCTTCCTTACTGTAAGCCTAATCAAGCAGATCTGTGGTTATTTTGCTTCATACAGGTCTCTGTCACTCAGTTGTTGCCATATTGTTTCTGTTTTTTTTGCAGGTATGGTTTTGACAGTGAGCGTTGTAGGACAGTACTGAGATCCTGCAATGGTAATATTGGGGCATCACTGGAGTATTTGCTATTGCAGTGCTTTACAGAAAGCTATGGAGAGAAGATGCAGGTTTCTGCAACAGCTGATGAAGCCAGTCAAGAAGAATGTTTAGAACAGAGACAAGAAGAGGCTTTTGTCCTCCGGTCAATCTATGGAGAAAAATTTGTAGAAAGAATTCAAAACCGAGTTTGGACTTTTAGTTTGAAATTGGAGTACCTAGCAAACAGGCTCAGCAAATCTAAACAAGAGAGTGGTTGCACCAGGAACACAGCAAACCAGACTTCAAAGGAAATATGTAAATTTTATCTCCAAGGAGGCTGCAGGTTTGGTTCAAAATGCAGATTTGGACATGAACTCCCTCCAGACCACCCACTAAAAGCAGCCAGGAACTCTGTAGATGATGCTCATCTCAGACATAACAGTGATGGTCCCATCTATGAACTTGAAGTAAGATTTCCTGAAGAAAACAAGTATCCACTCCAGGCACCTCTTGTGGCATTTTATTCCACCAATGAGAATCTACCTCTTGCTTGTCGTTTACACATTGCTGAATTCCTCTTTGGAAAGGCCTTGATAGCTGCAGAGTCTAATGAACCAGTGGTGTACACCTTAGTGACTTGCTTAGAAGATGAATCTGAAATAAGCGAGTTACTTAAAAATACTCACCACAAATATAGTGTTCCTCCTATGTCCTTGCTGGCAACACCTTCAGTAAAGCTACAGACAGAGAGAACATCTGGTTCAAATCGAATGCCCAAAGGTATACTAAATCTCCCTCTATGGTTTCTGGGCTAAGAAAAGTCAAAAAAAAAAAAAAAAGAGAAGGCAGAAAGCCCAGTTCAGGCATCTGTTCCAAATCTGTTTCTGGAGATTAAGGTCATGTGGTGAGCCAGATCCATAATCTGTCTATGCCTCAGGAAGTCCCTTCCATAATAAAGCTGCAGCAGAGAGGTTTTCTGCTGGCAAGAACTGAGTTAAAGGAGCACAGAGCTAATGAGTTTGGGTTGGCAGAGTGAATGATGCCTATTCCCACATAATCAATAAAAAGCTATTGAGAGATGTGGTGTGATCTCACCAAAGTTTACAGGATAAGTGTGCTTGGAAGGGAACAGGGAAGGTTGTTTGCAAGCTTTGGTGCATCTGCTACTCATCAATTCAGAAACATCTTTTAAAAAAAAAAGAAATTACTTAAAATTACCAACATCTCCTCAAAATTAATTTTGTAAAGGTGGATTTAAGGCTAAGTAAATGTTGCAAGCAGTTCTAGAATGTTGTTCAAGGTGTCATCCCTTTTTTGCATGCAAGTGCAACTAGGTTGATTTCATAGGGGGAGAGTTGGGACTGTGTCAGTTATGGCAGGGTGACAGCAACACTGTGGCATAGATGATCTTCAAGCTCTCAATTCCAAAACTGTTTTATCTAAGGCATACTTTTTCAAGAGAGTTTTTCAGAACAACTGCGTTATGTTTTAGTGCACATAGATAGTGACAGCCAATTTTTTTTATTATAGTAAAACAAAATATTCCATTTTTTTAACGGCTCCACAGAAAGACAGCTTTGTTCCAGAAATTGAAATCAGAGACTCCAAATAATCTTCCTTATGTTATAAAATCTTCCTTATGTCATAAAATACCTTTTTCAGATAAATGTAGCCTTAAAACTTTCAAGGACTGGCTTACTGTCTGAGCAAATCCCACTTCACTTGATAGGAAGTAGGCACCAAAGCGCCTGGTCCAGTTTCAGCCTTGTTTTAAGAGTACTTGGCAGTGGCTTAACACTTAATCTTACAGTGTAGTTTTAATTAATTTAACCTGGTGCTGCCATCACAGTCTTGTGCTCCATAGAAGTGGTCATGTGGTGAATTGGAGAGGGGAGCTGAGACACATGAGGAACATCCAGGAAGCAAAGCAGTTACCAGTCTGGTTCACCATGTGGCCACCGAGACCATGGTGTTGCAGAGCACAGCTGGTGCAGGGGTAGTGACAATGGGGTTGGAGCTGGAGAAGTTGTGGTTTGTTTGATGGGGTGAGGGGAGGTTTGCTGGTAGTGTTGAACTAAATGCATGTCAAAAACTGTCCTGCAGACTCTCAGCTCCAGTCTAATAAGGTTCTTTGTTGAGAATGTTCCTGGAACATGTGTCTCTTTCCTGCAGTGCTGATGAGGTCCTGTTCCTTAGTAACAAGAATAACTAACTGTACATTCTCTGTCTCAAGCCTCAACAGTGTCAGAGCCTCAGGAAGAAGAGGTGGCAGAGGAGGAAGATGAGCCTGAACAGGTTGTTGTGGAGAATGAGAGTTATGTGAACCTCAAGAAAAAGCTTTCCAAAAAGTATGATGCGCAAGCAAAGTCTCTATATAATGAAAATGTTAAAATCTGCACACAGTTTCGGCTGAAAAAGGTATAAAGTACAGAACAGAATATCTGTTTTCATGCTTACTTTAGAGAAATAAATATTTAAGCCACAAGCTGCTGTTTCAAATGATTCTGTTCCACACCAGTGGTGTTCTTATTGCCATGTTGTCTGTTTTTGTGCATCAGTCTTCTAGGCACTTCCAGTCCATGTTGTATGAAAGACAGAAGCTCCCTGCATGGCAAGAGAGAGAAAGCATTCTTGATTTGCTGAAGAGCCACCAGATTCTTGTTGTGAGCGGCATGACAGGGTAAGAGTGTGACTGCACATACCGACTTTACTTACACAGAAGAATGTGAAATACGTATCCATGTCCTGAGAAGGGTAGGGTCGTGGTCCATCTGTGACCAGTGACAGCAGTCCTAGATGAACTTCATGTGAAGGGTGACACTAATGAAACAAAGCAAATTTCAAGTGGAATGCAGTCATATGAATTTACATGGATGGAAGATGTTGGGTTTGTGGGGTTTTTTTAATTAATTTCTGATTTTGTCATGCAGATGTGGGAAAACTACTCAGATTCCTCAGTTTATTTTGGATGCTTCATTGCAAGGATCTCCAAGCGGAGTTGCAAACATTGTCTGCACTCAGCCTCGCAGGATCTCTGCCATTTCTGTGGCTGAACGTGTAGCCAAAGAAAGAACAGAAAGGATTGGACTCACTGTTGGATATCAGATCCGTCTAGAAAGTGTAAAGGTATATATGCTTTGTTTGTTGGTTTTCGTTTAGTTCTATTGAAATGTGGTTAGTGCTTCTCTAACATACAGAATCTCTGCCCTATATCTTCCATATAGTGAGATAAGCAAGTCTGTATCACCTATATTTTATATTATAATATGAATTATATTCTGTATTTTATTTCATCTCAAGTTGCACAGTCCACTTTACAGAATGAGAGTGCAGTTGTTTTGCTTTCTGTTGAGACAGGTGAAGGGGTCTGAAAGTAAGTAATATTTCTGTGCTCTGGAAGGCTACTGACTTCATTTCCACTTGTCTCTATTTGTCTCCCAAGTGGAGATTGAAGGGTACAGCTTCAGTCAGCCAGAAGGGGGGTTTGAATTCAAACTGCTATCTTGGAAGTCAAATTTCGTCTATGTTGCAGCTTATTGCTTTTTCCAAGAATTATGTTAAAAAAGAGATTCACTAAATCTTTCTAGGGACAGAGATCTGAGTCGTTTTTCAGAAAGCAACTTCCACAGCAAAGAGTTCAGATTTTTTGTTTACCCCTGATTGTTAGCAGTGCCCCTTGCAGTGCCTTGGTAAGCAGCAGATACTCATAAGTTTTAATCAAGAAAGAAAAAGCGTTCAGCCCATCTCCAGCAGGGATTGCTTGTTCCCTTTCTGTCACACCTGTCACTCAGCTGAAACCGAATGCTTTACAGCAACACATCTTCTCTTTGCACTGTGTTAAGTTGCACGAAGTCAACTGAATGCTTTGTCTTACTGTTTAAGTCCTCAGCTACCAGACTCTTGTATTGCACTACTGGTGTGCTGTTGAGAAGGCTGGAAGGAGATCTGACTTTGCATGGAATCACACATGTTATTGTTGATGAAGTTCACGAAAGAACAGAGGAAAGGTAAACGATCTCTTATCCCATAAGCAAAATAATCTCTTACCCCATAAGCAAAATGAAGAAACGTAGTCAGAAGGGTAAAGGTGACTAAGGTGCAGGTAACTGAGGTCAGACTTGTCGATCCTGGGGCAGTCACATGGGATAGTGGAAGGAGTTTGGTTTTAGATTCTTGTCTTTGGGCAGTAGGAAGTTGTGTTGCACCAGCTTGCAAAGAAAGCACATCTCTTAAATTTCTGTGCCTCCAGTCTGCCATCACATTGCAGTGGTGTTGAAAAGAGGCTTTGAATGGGGCTGGAGGATTAAGTAACTTTAACCACAGTTGTCTGGTTCTTATTCTTCCCTTGTTTCAGCTTTTACCAAACACCCTAGTTCTTCACATGCCCTTTTGGGAATTATTTCTCCTGATGCCTGCATCAGGAGAGCACCTGCAAGCGACAAGTGCTCACGTTTTCTTCTAGTCTATAGATTTTATTAGTTCTAGACAGTCTCATCCTATCCTGCTCCACCTTCCTGCAGTTTTACACCACATACCTGCTGATGCCAGGCAAAAGATAATGTCTGTCAGTATCTCTGTAAACTAAGTGGCAAGGATCCTTTTGTTTGATGTTTTCCTTGTGAAACACTGCAATGCAGCGCGTTTCCAGGAGGCTTTGACTGTGGCCCATTATTCTACAGCTCAGGTTATATTTTGGCCTCATAAAAGGGCTGATATCTCTGAAGGATTATTCTTCCTTCTCGTCTAAAATCACTTCAAGCCAGTCTTCTAGGCATGCCACAAAAGCTATAAATATGTAGGTAAGAATACAGTGAGCAGGGAAGAGTGGGTAAGTTTGAATAACTTTTCCAGTGAGGAAGAGGAGCAAAAAGGACTCATCTGTTCCTTTAAGTTAATTTGTTATCTAATATTCTTGTGTTGTCATTAATGTAATTAATTTATAAGGTAGCTAGAGCTTTTTGTTGCTTAAATAAATGTGCCGAGTAATCCTGACACTCTGGTAAGGGACAACCAAAAAGTAAGTGGATTGCCTTCCTTTAATTTCCTACACTGTTAGCCTCCAGCCATTCTGAGAAGCTCATGCTTCTGTGCTGGTATCGCTGTGCTATTGAAAGCACCAGGAAGGTGGACAGAATGGGGAGAAAAAAAAGAGAATCTGAAAGTTAACACTGAGGAAATTAAAATGTCTTTTTGCTTGTTTTCTTCAGTGACTTCTTGCTGCTGGTTTTGAAGGATATAATGGTTCAGAGGCCAGACCTGCGCATTATACTAATGAGTGCCACCTTGAATGCAGAGCTTTTTTCTCAATACTTTCACTCCTGTCCAATTATTAACATACCAGGTGAAAACTACTCATTTTTATTATCTTGTCACATTCATTGTTTTAGGGTTTGTTTTCAGTGTTTCTGCTTGCAAATTGTTTCTCAATTCAAGTGCAAAGGGCTAATTTGCAAAGTGGCAAGATGAGGATTTATACAAGAACTGTGATTCCAAGGGTTTAGAAAGAAAGACCAATGAGATTTAGAAGAGAGAAGACTTGGCAATTGAGCCTTTTTTGTGCTGTCTCTATACCAGCAGAATTTCCTTCCCAAAAGATAAAAATTACATAACGTGCATGACATGGTTCCCTGAGCTAGTTTTACCACAGCTGAAGACTCTTCTCTATCTTTGTGAAAAAGCAGCAGTGAGAGGATCCAGCTGGATGTGTGCACATTTAGCCAAATTTGCCTTTTAAATTGCTAAGTTACTACATGGAGCATGACAGAAACACGTAGCCTCATGGATATGTTCCCGTAAGTGTATCAGCCCTTCTCTGACTGTGTAAGTGCATGTTACCAAACCATGCTTGGAAAACACCCACTGTTTGTCCTAGACAGAAACTGTGTTGAAGAGTGCAGTATAGATGAGAGCTGTGAAGCCAGTTTATGACATAATAACCTGTGTGAAATGATAACCATCTTCTGTCTTTTTCCTCTTCTGCATGTTGTGTGGCACGTAGATTTATTCTCATGTTTCCTTTTAGGTCGAACATTTCCTGTGGATCAGTTTTTTCTGGAAGATGTGATTGCAATGACAAGGTGTGAAATTGCCAAACATTCTCAGGTGTATTTGGCCTTTGAGGTTGCGCTATTGAACTTGAGACTGCAGTAGTTCTGTGCATAAATTTAAAAATTAAATCCTCTCAAATCTCCTCCATCACCTGCAATCTTTGAGTTCTACTAAAGCACTGACTTTAAAGCATACTTCTTATACTGCAGTGGGGTCTAGGATCACATGCCAAAACAAGCCTTTCTGCATTAGATACCACATGAGTACTCAAGAAAAGGTGAACTTTGCCATGAAGAGTTTGTCAATGCTTGTGCTTTGCTTGTTTCAATGGTCGTTAGACATTGGCAAGCAAAAGAAATTTGAAGGTAGATTTCAGCACTGAAGGTGAAAAATGCAGGATACCAAACAATTCCTTTTTGTAAGCCCTACCTTGCAGCTCAGGTACTAGATTCCTGTTGCCATTTGTAGTTACTGGAGAGTCACAGCAGCTCAGATATTCCAGACAGTAAATTGATCAGCTGTTTTACTGATTACTTGCAGATTGTTGCTCTGAGCTGCCCACTTAGCGGTCAAGGTCAAGTTTGCAGTCCTAGTCTTTCGCATCACAGCTTTTAAAAGACTAACATCCTGGTATGGAAGGACACCTTGGCCTTGATACTGTCTACAGTTTTGCAGCCTACTTATACAAAGTTCGTCTCAGATTTATATGTAAATACTTTTGATACCCTATCTCTGTAGCTAATTATTAGGAGACCGTTAGGCTTCTTTCCATGCCACTAAGTGTTCTTCTGCTGTTCAGGTATGTTTTAGAGGACAGTAGTCCCTACAGGCGGAAGACAAAGCAAGAAGACAAACACAATGGAAGACACAAAAGAACTGCATTTGAAGAAGTAGAGGAGGACCTGAGACGTGCTGGCATGCTGGAAGGCACTGACACAGTTGTCAGAGATTCAGACCCAGACCAAAAATTAACTCTGAAGCAGCTCCTTACACGATATAAAGGTGAGCTCCTTCTTAAATCTAATAAATTGGCATATAGCATTTGCCGGCCAACGTGGTATGTTAGCATATAATATTGTATGTTGAATGCATGTATATAATTCAGAGTTTTGTACTTGTGAAGTTAAGCAGGTCACTACTAGATGAGATCAGAAACCTCCTGCCAGCTTAAAAATAAAAGAGAACCCATTGTTCTCTTAAACTAGAACAAACATCTTGGCTGAAAACAGTTCTTAGCATCTGAAAATGGACAGTTTTCAGCTACTGTCTGTTTCCATCCCTTTTCAGGTGCCTTGTTAATTCCACTTTCTTCTTTGTATCTGTTCTTTCTGGAGCAGCTTTACTTAAAGCACAGCATGTATCTGCCCACTTCAAGGAGGTCACTTCAGCATGACAAGCCTTCCTTGAGAAATTCAGTCACTCTGTGAATGGCTTTTTAACAGAGACAGTCCTTTCCATGAACTTCCCAGTCTGTCATCACCAAAATCCTTGTGCTTAGTCCTGAAGAGTTCCTCCCTGCATACCCTTATGGTGAGCTCCACAGTGGTATTGAATGAGAGCCGTTGCTTAAAGCTTCAGTTTCCTGCTAGACAGTTACCATCTCGGAAGAGTAAGGGAATCTGGGTGTCTTTTTGAGTTGGTGTAAGAAATGTTGGAAGGGAGAAGAGAGAGCTTGAGAAGGTAGTCCTGGAGGTATCTGTAGGTGGCCATATGAAGGCTTTTGGCTCCTCTTACCACTAGTGTGTGCACGTGTCATTCTGCTAGTAGATGAATCCTGGTCTAGGGTGTGCACAGGGCAGGTGTGAGCCCCAATAAGGCATGAGAAAGGAAGAGCTGAAACAGAGGGAAGCGTGGAAGGGGGAATGTGACGCATTGAGTCACTTATGGAACTACCTCTGTCTGGTCTAAGCCAGGTGCTCTTTAAACCAAGGTGTGGTTGGTTGTGCAGCCACACTGGTTCAGTGCGTCCAGCAGATTTTTTTTTTACAAGAGATGGATTTACTGTGTGTTTTATTTCTTTTTCCCCAGGGGTTAACAAGACAGTGTTGAAAACAATGTCTGTCATGGACTTGGACAAAGTTAATCTGGAATTAATTGAAGCCTTGCTGGAGTGGATAGTTGCTGGCAGACATTCATACCCCCCAGGTAATCTAATTGTCCTTGAGAGAGAAACAAAAGTAGATTCATGGAGGCTATGCGCTTATAGACAGCCCAAAGCTAATGTTTTGCATGCAGAGTTTCTGTAGTTACTGACTATTTTTGAAAAAAAAGAAGCTCTAGCTGAGTAACAAAGCCACATATACATGGGATGGGAAAGGTGAGAGAATTATCTACTTTGGAAAGTCTTTGGAGAGGGACTGTTGCAACCTGTGCGTTTTTTTGTATAATAATTGCAAAACAGAGCTGGAGTTTTGACTTGGGCCTTCAGCACATTGATATTTTTTTTTTTAATCTATGTATATAGGTGCTGTGTTGATATTTTTGCCTGGTCTAGCAGAAATCAAGATGCTTTATGAGCAGCTCCAGACTAATGCTCTTTTTAATAACAGGCACAGCAAGAGGTAAGGCAGAAAAGCTCCAAAACTATCCGTCTTTACCCATAAATAAAGAGTAGTTTCCTGCAGAAAGCCTGCCTTTATCCAGGGGTAAATAAAGGTTATTAAATGTGTGAGACACCTTGTGATATGAAGGTCTTGACTCCAGTCAGGGTAATCCATTTTCTACTGTCTTATTGGCTTGCTCTTTTTGTTTTTTCTCCTCAAGTCAGGAAGGTTAGTTGTTGAAGTTCTCGGAGACCCTAGTGATGAGTGTTCTCTATTTTGTGCTCTGCATGATCTGGTGGACTATTGAAAACTTCACCTCAGCCCTTGTTCTCTTTCAGAATGTTTGCTGAGACACATTCAGTTGTGGTTGCATTTGGCCTTAGATTGTTACATGGAGATGTAATTGGATCTCCTTAACTAAACAGTTTTTACACAGATGTCCACAGAAGGTGAGCTTAGCTGGACTGATTTCTTCCAGTCTGACTTTATAAATGGCAGATTCTAGACTCTTCAAAAGAGGCAAAATTTTTGCTCAGCTCTATTCTGAGACCTGTCCCTTCTGTAAACTTCTCTACCTTCCCTTAGAGCATGTATTAGAAATAGTGTGGCCAGCAGCACTAGGGAAGCGATCGTCCACTTGTACTTGGCACTGGTAAGGCCGCATCTCGAATACCGTGTTCAGTTTTGGGCCCCCCACTACAAGACAGACATTGAGGTGCTAGAGAGAGTCCAAAGAAGAGCAACAAAGCTGGTAAAGGGTCTAGAGCACAAGTCTTATGAGGAGTGGCTGAGGGAACTGGGGTTGTTTAGTCTGGAGAAGAGGAGGCTCAGGGGAGACCTTATCGCTCTCTACAACTACCTGAAAGGAGGTTGTAATGAGATGGGTTTTGGTCTCTTCTCCCAAGTAGCAAACAATAGGACAAGAGGAAATGGCCTCAAGTTGCACCAGGGGAGGTTTAGATTGGATATCAGGAAAAATTTCTTCACTGAAAGGGTTGTCAAGCATTAGAACAGGCTGCCCAGGGAAGTGGTAGAGTCACCATCCCTGGAGGTATTTAAAAGACACATACACAGGGTGCTTAGGGACATGGTTTAGTGGTGGACTTGGCAGTGTTAGGTTAACAGTTGGACTTGATGATCTTCAGAGTATTTTCCAACCTAAATGGTTCTATGATTCTGTGTCTTAAAGGTGATATGGCATAGAGGTTTGCTGGTTTTGTATTGCTTTGAATGGCTGTGGGCAGTGTCTAGTACTAGTGGGGCAAAAGTGTGTGCAAGCAAATTACTCCCAAGAGGGAAAAGGCTGGAGATGCACTGAGCATGCTGTCATATTGTCCTTCCAGGTGTGTTGTTTATCCGCTTCATTCTTCACTGTCTAGTGAAGAACAGCAGTCTGTGTTCCTCAGGCCTCCTTCAGGAGTTATCAAAATCATCATCTCTACAAACATTGCAGAAACATCTGTCACCATTGATGATGTGGTCTATGTGATTGATTCTGGAAAAATGAAAGAGAAAAGGTACTGGGGTTCATTCCTTGGGGCTTTGGGAAACTACTCTTTTCCTTTGGGAAACTACTCGATGCCTTGAGCTGCATACTTTAGCTTTCCAAAGAGCTGGGAAAAACTTGACGGAACTTGATCTGCAGAAAGCAGCTGCAAGGTGGAGGAAGCCAGTTTAGACTCAGATCCAACTGCAGGGTTGGGAATTGTGTCCATACAGAAGCTGGCAGCTGCTTGACCTCCAGCCTGTTCACTTTGCATTTATGCATATAAGCCTGTTTCTTGCTCTCCTGTAGATATGACCCAAGCAAAGGAATGGAAAGTCTGGAAGACACATTTGTGTCCAAGGCCAACGCTCTGCAAAGGAAAGGGCGAGCAGGCCGTGTAGCCTCAGGCGTCTGCTTTCATCTTTTCAGTAGCCACCACTATAACCATCAGCTTATAAAACAGCAGTTACCAGAAATACAAAGAGTGCCCTTGGAGCAGCTTTGTCTAAGGTGAGCTGTTGTTCCTGTATTGCCTGAGAAAGCAAGCTTGCAGAATGTCCTTCCTCCACTGCATGGAGCACCTGGAATGCCATTACCAAGGTGTTTAGTTTCCTCAGTGTTTTCTCACATTGTGAAACCAAGAAACTTGCTCTGGAGATCTAAGGCTCTGTTGGCTGGTTGCTTTGATCTTACTATCACATTGCTTCTGCATCCAGAGCCCCCCTCTAATCGTGCCCTCCACCAGTTCTCCCTGTCCTTCTTCACATTCCTTAGCTCTCATCTGATTCTAGGAAAAAGATATGTCTCTCAGATCAATCATCACTGGAAAAGGCAGTTGCATTCCTGTACTCCAGACCCATGGTAGATGTTTGTCCCTTTATGCTGTAAACTCTCCTGTGGTGTTTCTGTGCAGCATAATGCAGTAAAGCCACAACCTGGATCAAGCACCAGCATCATACATACACTAAATGAAGAGGCCCTCCTATCCCTGCTGCACACTGTGCACCCCTTTCTACAAAAAGGAGATGAAACAAAAATTATTTTTTTACAGTAAAAACTTTATTTTAAACCCCAGTGTGCTAAATAGGAATCTGTTCTTACGGACTCTGTGAGGTTGGATGGGGCACACTGCTCCCCAGCTATTATTGCACATTGCTTCCTGACTTGAAATGCGTGCTACAGGCCCTCTTCTAGGGAGCATGTTCTTAGAAGCATGCTTTCTGTTGGTGTTTTGTTTTTATAAAAGCTTGCTTTTTTTGTCCTGTGTATGGAACTAAGCTTCTTTTTTTCTTTCTTTCTTTTTTCTTTTTTTTCCCCCTTCTTAAGAATTAAGATTCTAGAGATGTTTTCTGCACAGAGTCTTCACTCTGTCTTATCACGACTAATTGAGCCCCCTAGAACTGAGTCTTTGTGGGCATCAAAGCTGCGACTACAAGACTTAGGAGCATTAACTCCAGATGAAAAGCTCACCCCTCTGGGATATCACTTGGCTTCTCTGCCTGTTGATGTGAGGATTGGCAAGCTAATGCTGTTTGGCACCATCTTCCGCTGCCTGGATCCCGCACTAACTATAGCAGCCAGTCTGGCCTTTAAGTCGCCTTTTGTAAGTATTCTTAACCGTGTATCCTGCTTTGAAAGTGGTATGTTTTCATGCAACAGCAAAACACTCTTGTAACTTGCAGTGCACTACACTTGCGTATTTTAATTCTCCTTTTTAGCCTGCATAGTTTATATGTTAATGCAGTGCTTATTGAGTCCAGTTATAAGCAGAAGACCAAACCCATGCAGCAGTGACAAGAATGTTATTTGTATTATGAGTGAACAGTAGAAACGGTGGATATTAGTTTTAATTTCCTATGAAGACAGGCTGAGCGAGTTGGGGCTCTTCAGCCTGGAGAAGAGAAGGCTCCAGGGAGACCTTATAGCAGCCTTCCAGTACCTGAAGGGGCCTACAGGAATGCGGGAGAGGGGCTTTTTACAAGGGCAAGTAGTGACAGGGCAAGGGGGAATGGTTTTAAACTGAAAGAGGGTAGATTTAGATTAGATATTAGGAAGAAATTCTTTACTGTTAGGGTGGTGAGACACTGGAACAGGTTGCCCAGAGAAGCTGTGGCTGCCCCCTCCCTGGCAGTGTTGAAGGCCAGGTTGGATGAGGCTTTGAGCAACCTGGTCTAGAGGAAGGGTGTCCCTGCCTGTGGCAGGGGGCTTGGAACTAGATGATCTTTAAGGTCCCTTCCAACCCAAACCATTCTATGATTCTATGAATTTGCACTAAGAAGTACAGCCAGTCCATTTTGTCCAAATTTGGTGTAAAAATTGAAAATTAATGGTAATATAAGAAACAGAAATAATTACAAAACAGTGATAATGATGAAGTTGACATGTCTGAATTGTGAATGCAGAGCTCAGTTTGGATCTCGGTTTGTGCGTTCACTTTCACTTTGGCTTTTTGAATCAGCTGCTGTACTTACAGGTGCTCTTACTGTTGTTAAGCTTCTATTGCAATGCACAAACTTGCATGAAAAGTCAGACTTCCTTGAAGTTTTGATTGCTGTCATTAGTAGTGCAAATAGTTTGCATTGAGGATAGTTGTGAAAAAATTTGAAATAGATTGTTCTAGTTATTTAATTGCATATTGTTTTCCATATACTTATTGGGCACTTTCTGCAGCATTTTGACTTCAAGTGTTATAAGTTTCTGTATGCCAATACAGAATAACTTAAATTCAGCTTTTTGGATGTCCTGAGTTACTATCGCCTTCTGTCTCTCTCAGACCCAAGCGGATTTTAGAGTTGCTGTCCTCTCCTCTATTATAGGCGTTCTCATTTGAGCTTCAGCTCCATTAACTTGCTAAGATTTATGAGATGGTGTTTTTCATGGATCTTGGCATTTGCAGCTGCAGAGAAGTCTGCCCAAAATGAAATATTTTCTGTGAGCTGGTCAATCACAAATTTACCTTTGGATCTCTTGTGGTTAGATAGGGCAGTGGGCTTAGGTGCTCTGCTGTTGACTAGGCATTTTTTAATGCCTCTTATTTTCTGTTATCCATGGAGAAAATTTGCATTCTGACCTGTGAGCTGCTGTGAAAATATCAAAGATGATATGCCGTGCAGCTCTCGTAATGGCTTGTCTAAATTGTGAGGGGAAGAACACTCTTAATCTGTTACTGCCTGTCTAGGTGTCACCATGGGATAAAAGGGAAGAAGCAAATAAAAAGAAGTTGGAGTTTGCAGTAGGAAACAGCGACTACCTGGCTCTTCTCCAGGCCTATAAGGTGAGCTAAAATTCACTAGCCTCTCTCAGAGGTTTGTGATGTGCTTGAAATTCAAACTGAAATATTTTATTAAAGGTTTCCTCCCATCCTCTCAATTAGGGATGGCGTTTAAGTATCAAAGAGGGCTCTCAGGCAAGCTACAACTACTGCAGGGAGAACTTTTTGTCAGGAAGAGTTCTTCAGGTAAGTCAGTTTTTGTGGCCTTGCACAGGGACTGGTTGAGACATTGGCAAAGTGATGAAAATAAGCAACTGATAAAGACTCTCCTCACTCTGTGTGGCACCCATCACAGCCCTTTGTCTGTCTGTAGGAAATTGCCAGTCTGAAACGGCAATTCACAGAGCTGCTTTCTGACATTGGGTTTGTGAAGGAGGGATTAAGAGCCAGGGACATTGAGAAGAAGTGGTCCCAAGGAGGTGATGGTGTGTTGGATGCCACGGGAGAAGAGGTAATTCACAGCATTTTAGTGCTCCAAAACGATGCTGCAGTTTTTCATTTGACTTGCGTGCCAGGTAGGCTATAGACTGGTAGGCTTCTTGCCACAGCCTGGCTTTGTAATCTCACACTGGCAACAGTCACCTCCTACCTGCTCTGTTCTTCCCCCCCGTACGTCGTACGTGCAGGTACTAGCCTCAATTGCATGAGGCCCAGGAGGAACGGGCCCAGACGTGGAAGTGAGCTAAAACCTGCTCCTTTGAGACAATGAAACACTGCTGACTTGACACATTAGAAATCAGCAAGTGGTGGAAAGGCGTGGGTCTGACTCATGACCTGGCCTGAACGTTGAGATTAGTGCCAAGCGCGTTTTGGGAACAGAATTACATTACAGAGCAAGCAGTGAAATATTTCAGCATTGCAGACAATCCTCAAAGCGGTAGCTGCAGAGCCAGTGATCTCCTAGGGCTACGGGATGAGGTGATAAGGGTTTGGTAGTTATAGAGTCTCATTGTGCATTGGGACAACTTGTGCTTGCTTTCTCTTGGGGGCAAGCTGCTTTGTAGCCAGACATTAGGGAGCAGTTAGGTTTGGCATCAAGATACTTGGCGGCCAATTTGCTCCATTTATAGTGGGGAGAACACAGCCTAGGTCTAGTCTGAGACCTTAGGAGCAGTAACCGGTCTTCCCCAATAAAGCACAGCAGTGCAGCTATAAAAGCAAACCAGTTTCAAGAATTCAGTCATTCCAGAAGCAGGGCTTTACCTTTATGGACTTACCTGTAGAATACCTAATGCATGCATTAATTTCACAGGCAAATTCGAATGCAGAGAACATCAAGCTGATCTCAGCTATGCTGTGTGCTGCACTGTATCCCAATGTTGTCCAGGTAAAAAAATGCTTTTTCATTTTCCCTTCTGCTGCCTAGCATATCCACACAGCCTGCTTTCAGTTTGGGCTGACTGTGGCAGCCTTGAGCCTGGCTTAGGTTGCCAAAGCTTGCTGCCTATAGTGTTAGAGCCAGGCAGATGAGCTCCAGTTTGTATTGCTTGAGACTGCTGCTGTTCCTACAGGCTCGTTTTAGTGTCACGCAGAAGCCAGCAGCAAATGTTCTTAGGAAGCTGCTTTAAATCACAGCTTTTTAGAAGGCTGAGGTTACAAATGAATAGTCAGGGTTAGACAGCACCTGGAGTGTAATATCTGTCTCTAGTGACTTGACATGTTACTAATTGAGAATTTCTGGTTTTGATAAAATTAAAACATAAGTTAAAAAGGTTTTCTGGTACAGGAGATTTTTATAACTTTTTATTTTACCATATAGGTGAAAAAGCCAGAGGGAAAATACCAGAAGACCAGTACAGGAGCAGTCAAAATGCAACCAAAAGCAGAAGAGCTGAAATTTGTTACCAAAAATGATGGTTATGTTCACATTCACCCTTCATCTGTGAATTACCAGGTCAGGATCCTTTTTTTCTGCAAAGCATGCTCTTTTTTATAAAAGAAATCACCTTTGCTTGAGCAGTTGAGATTACAGTGAGGGTCCCTATTGATGTTTAAAAAAAAAAAAAAATCTTCATGATTGAACAGTCAGATGTTGGAATTGTAAATAATGGTGCGTTCCTGAGTTAAGAGTGTCCTCTTGGGCGCACAGTTAAACTCCAGCCTCTGGAGTGGAATTAGCAGGTGCAGTAATCCCCCAGTTCACGTTTTCTTAAGCTGCCTCTGCAAAGCTGCACGCAAAAATGTTGCAGTTGCAGTGCTCCCCTGGCTCCTCCTTGGTATTGACTGAGATTGTATGCACGTGTGTAGCACCTTCATACATGTAGATGCCTTCTCCCCACTGCTCTTCACCAGGCTTTGTCTCTTCAGCTGAAATACTATTTATTGGTAAATAATTCAGGGACATACTCTGGTTTGTTTCTTCATATGTCCCCAAACTCTGAAGTTAATTTCCTTTCGAGCTTAATAGCTAATGCTTAGATAAGAGCTCTTCTCCCTCTGCCATGATATATGGTAATATTTGTCTCATGAAGTCTGTCTCTGTATTTGATGATTCATTGCTTTTCCAGGATATAAATTACTTGCTTTTAAAAAGTGGGTTTTTTCATCATTAACCACATATTTTGGTTGTAAAGGCTTTGAACTGTCCATCACTCTTCTTTTGAAAGAGCATAGCAAACGCGTACATGAAAATGTCCTTAGTGTGAAATGGAGAACCTGGGGCCTTGAGGCAACATTGATGAATTAGCTCATTTCTCACATGCTCACTGCAAAGCGGGAAGGAGCAAGGGATAACTGGCAAAGTTATTGGCAGCTCTTATGGGTCAGAGAGAGTCTGTTAGTCATGCAGGTGCATTTTAGGCACATTCACTGTTCTTTGCAGCCATAGAAGAGGCAGGGGAGACCTGTGTGGAAGAGGCAAGCAGGCTTATATTTGCCTGAGCAGGTAGGAAGAGCCGTGGCACTTTAACGAGGATATTGTGTACGTGTTCCAGACTAGGCACTTTGAGAGCCCCTACCTGGTGTATCACGAGAAAATCAAGACCAGCCGCGTGTTCATTCGGGACTGCAGTATGGTGTCAGTGTACCCGCTGGTCCTGCTTGGAGGTGGGCAGGTTCACATGCAGCTGCAGAAGGGAGAATTTGTCATTTCTCTTGATGATGGATGGATACGGTTTGTGGCTGCCTCTCACCAGGTAAGGAAAAGGAAGGAGTGCTGCAGAGCTGTGCTTGTGTTTAGAATGCAGGAGATGCATTTCATAAGCCTTACGCTCACCTCTGTGTTTTACCATGTGTGTTAGGTGGCTGAACTGGTGAAAGAGCTGCGCTGTGAACTAGACCAGTTGCTGCAGGATAAAATCAAGAATCCCAGCATGGATTTATGCATGTGCCCCCGTGGATCTCGAATCATCGGTATGATTGTAAAGCTTGTGACCACACAGTAATGTGAGAACACCTTTCTATAAAGACTCGCTGTTTGCTACTGCCTGAGAACAGACCAAGTAACATCAGTGTCTTGATCTGTTTGTTGTCCCAAAACATGGTGCTGATCTCCGGAAGACCAAGTTGGCAACTATTGACGGGTTTTTGAGTTTTTTGGGGTTTTTTTCCTTTATTTGCAGAGAGCTCGCTTGTTGGAAGTAAGGTGGCTTACAGTTCACTCTGGGAAATGGGAAAATAGCAAATCTCCCAGGAGGAATAGAAACCTCCAAGTAAGAAAGCAAAGTGTTTTTTCATGAGGCTATACACTGGCAATAGTATTTTCTGGTCACAAAAATACCTGATACCTAGCTGCTGCTTGTAATAGTAATGTTTGGAGGCAGCATGTGACATCATAAGCTGCTCCCAAATTGGTTTAAACTCACTTCTGCATTTTGGCCAAGACTTTACTGAGGTACTAACCAGGGATCGATTTGCTTATGGTTCAACCCAAAGCCCTTAAAAAGGTGAGCACCTTTTGATTCATGTCAAGGGATTTTGGAATGGATTTGGAGACCCTCCTCTGGCGAGGAGACTGTGCCGGATCGGTTGGAGTAACTTCTTGGATCAGTGCAGGCTGTTCTGGTTGCAGTGTAAAACTGCAGGAGAGTGTGGCCATTTCCTTTGAAAGCTGGGCTTTTCCAGCCCACTGCCCACTGAAAAAGTAAAACAGGTGAGGTGGACTGCTGTAGTGCATTAAAAATGGATCCTTGGGTGGATGGTATTGCTCACTGTTAACCTCCTCGGGTAGGTGGTAGTCCTCCTGCCACCCTGCACAGCTGGGAGAAAGTCCCACTTTTGGAAACTTTTAGCCAAACTCCTGCTCTGGGGAGCGGACTGCTACAGAAGAGTGGTGAAACGCCACAGTAATAATGAACTATTACTTCTTTCCATCGCTTAATTGCAATGCTGAGCATTGCTACAGCTGAGCTGTTTGAGGTACTAGTGATTGCAAAGAATAGCAAGTGCCTTAAGTGAAGTAACTTTGCTGTCATCTGTAATAGTCAAACCAGAGTAAACACTGTCTCTACCACAAGCCCTGCGTAGATGTATCACAGAATCACAGAGTGGTGAGGGTTGGAAGGGACCTCTGGAGATCATCAGGTTCCCGTAGAGCATGTTGCACAGGGTCGTGTCCAGGTGGGTTTTGAATATCTCCAGAGAAGGAGACTCCACAACCTCCCTGGGCAGCCTGTTCCAGTGCTCTGTCACCCTCAAAGAAGTTTTCCGTCATTTTCAGATAGAACTTCCCATGTTTCAGTTTGTGCCCATTGCCTGAGAATAGGCTGAGGAATGAGCAGAGGAATGCACAGCCTTTGGAGACTAGTTTGATTTTTCAAAAAACATATTTGAATGTTTGTAGAAGCAGTTTCACAGCAACACACTCTTGCATGAAGAAGAGAGGAGTACCAAGCCCAACATACCAATGCCGTAGAGTGGTCTCTGTGGGTATGTTGAGCTGCAGAAGGCTGAACTGTTCTCATAGCTTCATGTTGGTCAGCAGTAGCACCATGCTTCTGTCACTGTGCACCTGGATACTTGGGGTTTTTTTCTTTGGGTTTTTTTGTGGTTTTTTTTTTCCTGAGGTTTAGTGAAGAGCTGTTAAGGCCTAGGAATCCTGGGGTGGGGTATTCAAGCACTGCAGAAGCATATGGAGGGTGTTGTCAGGCATTAGCTCTGTGTGAAGCAGGACTGTTCGATATGGCGTCGCTGCTGCGTGTGCCTGGCAGCCCTGCCAGTAAGGGTAAGCAAATGCCGTTTCTGTTCAGGTTGGCTGTGGAGTGAAATCGAAAAAGATTCCATTTTTCACCTCAGCCTTCCATACGCTTTCTAAGTGATATCCTCTTGAATAAATGACTTCTCAAGCAGCAGGGAGTGCTGTGTTTTAGATGGAAACTAGCACTCAAGCAGAATCTGTATGACTCTTCCCCCAAGTACATGGTAAATTCTACCTGAGCTATCCCAAAGTGAAGGTGAGGGCAAGGAGAGTCGATGATGGTGCAGGTGATCACTAGCTGCATCCACCCTGCAGGAGGGGGGACTTGTGAAACATCCTAGTGCCTTGCCGTGGTGGCAGAACAGGCAAGTCTGGGAAAGGAACAAAGTGCAAATCAAGAGATCCAATCAAAAGATGACAGTGGATAAACTGTGAGCACTCACCCCCTGGACTGCAGTGCCAGCTGTTACTTTAGGAGGGTTTCTACATAATAGTGCCAAACAGGCTGACTTCCCAGGAATTGCGTATGCACTAGCTGGGCACAGTGGGTTTTTTTACTTGCTTCCTTCAGCAGGTCTGTTCAGCCCTTGAAACCGTCTCCCTTTCCCTACTTCCATTTACCCTGAAGAGTAAAGGCAGTCCAGCCCCCAGGTGAACAGCAGAGGGGCATAGCTGGAGCCTGTCTGCTGTGCTCCCCAGTAGCACACTGCAAGCCCTCCACAGCACAGCTGGAACTGCCTTTGAGACAGCAGTCTCAAAGAAGAGGATGAGACCCACATTAAATACAGTTGACAAGTGCTACTATTAATGACCACCAGCCTCCCTGTGAGATATGAGAAGAGCCACCTCCACCAGCAGCTGAAGCATGGTTCTTTCTCCAACTTCCTCCATGGGAGCTGCTTCCCACAACTTGCCCTTAGTAACCCTCCTTCCAGCCGTCCTCCTCTACCCCGAGCACATGGATGCAGTCCCAACCTCCTCCCTTTCCTCTAATACTCTGAGGAAAGCCTTGAAAAAGAAAGGTATCACTAGAAGAGTTTGAGTCTACGGGTTTATTGTGGAGTCAGCTTGCTTCAGCAGTACAGATGGGAAAAAAGGAAACGCTACTCCCCTGTAAAAGCACTGTTGCATGGGGTAGTTTTACTATTGATGCTGTAAACTGCAGTGGGGCAAGGGGAAGGGAACCTAATAAATACTCCCCCCAGCAGTGTTTAACAATGGCTTTTGGGTCACCCTAGTTTAATGCTGTTGCTTCCAGCTCCCTCTTCTGCTGCTTATAATGGACTACGGTTATAACAAAATATTAATTGCAAGGAAAGCCACTTATCGTGCTAAGCACCAATGCACTAAAATGTACAAACATGGGGAAGAGAGAGGAGGGAGGGACAAGACAAGCACATGCTGTAGTACACAGGAAGTGTCTTTGTGAAGTCAGGTATAGGGGGTCCTTATTCTTTAATACCTGGACATCTTGTAAAGCAAAGTTCAAACCTGGGGCTGGGTGCCCATGCACAACTGTGCTCTGCTCTACCAGTAGAATATCAATCCACTGCTGACAAATTAGAAGCCCCGAGAGAATTACTGTTCTGCACTGGCCTGTAAGACACAGCAATATAGGCCAGAACATGCTATAAGGAAGACTTCTAAGTGAAAAGCATGTGGCACTCTGGTTTCCTTACTAGTCTGGTAATAGCCATTATAGCTGCAAAGACAAATCAAACTGGCAAATACCTTGCATTAGTTTATACTTGTATTAAATCCTTCATTAATCTGTGGTGAGACAGGGCCCATCTGCACAGAGGCAGCTACAGTCCAGTTTCCCAAAGCAACAACTGATCAGGACAGATAGGTGTAATGTGAGATCGATTCCCCGAATGTACTGCTACTTAAACATGACCTGCAGGTTCTGCTTGTGACCTTCAATCTGTAAGAAAAGCCTTTATTTCCTAAAGAGAGTATCTACATGTATTATCTTCTGCACCAGAACTCTAAGTAAGAACTCTGACAAACAGTCGGCGGCAGCGACTGAGGTGAGTGTGGGGCGAGGGTGAGATCGGGCTGTACCGGGCGGGTTCCGTACTCAGGGCCCCCTGAGCAGCGGCCCCGACCCCCGTCTGGACCCGGACGTTCCCGGCAACGAATCAGGAGAGGAGGGGGCGTAGGTGGAGGCACCGCGGGAGCCAGCACCACCCACCGTTGATCAGGTGATAAGAAGCGTCTGGGAGGGCAGCTGATGCCCACAGGGTACAGGGCAAGCAAACAGTGATTGTGTGTGTCGTGGGGGTGGGGGGCCACAGCCGTTTGCAGCTCGTTGGTCAGTTACAGCTGAGCAGGGCACGCGAGGAAGGCGCCAAGGAGCTGTGAACGAAGGGTGTCACCAGGAGGTATTTATCAGCTCAGTGAAAGAACAATGGTCTCCACCCGGTGGAAGACGACCAAAATGGATGTGGGAGCCCAGACAGAGCTCCCTGGTGACAGGGGGCTGTGTGCGCTGTGAGCAGGTAGATGATCTGCTCAGCCGGGCGGCACAGCTGCAAAGCCAGGTTGAAAGGCTTCAAGCCAAAGTAGAAAGGCTTAGGAGCATTAGGGAGGCTGAAATGGAGATAGACTGGTGGAGCCAGGCTCTGCCCTCCCTGCAACAAAAATGGGAGCACCTGCCGGAGAGCTCCCAGGATTGAGGGGCCCCTGTACTCTGCCCCTCTCAGGTGGAAAACAATAACCTAAATGAAAGGAGTGAGTGGAGGCAAGTTTATGGCTGTGGCAAAAGGCGAGTGCCCTACTTGCCTACCTCGCCTCCCCAGGTGCCTCTGAGAAATAGATATGAGGTGGAATACAGCCAGTCCAATGGGGATGTGGTGGATAGGCAACCTGTATCAGAGGTCTCACCACAGTCAGAAAAACGTGTCAGGTGTATAGCAACCTCTTCCACAAGGAAGAAGAGAAGAGTTTTAGTTGTTGGCGACTCGCTCCTAAAGGGAACTGAGGGCCCAATATGCAGAGCTGACCCCCATCACAGGGAGGTCTGCAGTCTACCTGGAGCCCGAATCAGGGATATCACCAGGAAGCTCCCCAACCTGGTGCAGTCAACAGACTACTACCCACAGCTGATCTTCCAGACAGGTGGGGAGGAAGCTGCATCCCGTAGTCTGAGGGGGATGAAGAAAGACTACAAGGCCCTAGGACGGTTGGTGAAAGAGTCTGGGGCGCAAGTTGTTTTCTCCTCCCTCCTTCCATTTTCAGGTGATGACATGGGATGAAATAGTAGGATTCTCTCCATAAATGCCTGGCTACGAGACTGGTGCTACAGGCAGGGCTTTGGGTTCTTTGATAATGGCTGGTTTTATAAGACACCAGGCGTGACTGTAATACATGGGAAAGGTTTATGTCGTACGGGCAGAAGGGTGCTGGGACAGGAATTAGCAGGGCTCATTCAGAGAGCTTTAAACTAGATTCGAAGGGGGATGGGGTAGTAGCTGGGCTTGCACCACTGGGGCAATGCTCTAGTGTTGATGTAGACCAGGAGGCCTCCCATCCCCCTGGGGTGAAATCGGTGTGCTCAGCTAGCTCCTGAATGCCCGGTACACCAACGCACGCAAGCATGGGGAATAAACAGGAGGAGGTTAAATCCAGGTGTTCGTTCGGGGGGCTATGATCTAGTGGCAATTACAGAGACTTGGTGGGAACGCCTCGAATGACTGGAATGTGGTCATGATGCTATGTCCTGCTCAGGAAAGACAGGCACTAAGGAGAGGTGGTGGAGTTCGCTCTTTATGTGGGTGAGCAGCTAAGAATGTATTGAGTTCTGTCCAGGGGCGGATCAGGAGCGAGTTGAGAGTTATGTGGTGCGAATTAAGGGCCGGCTGGCAGGGGTGATACTGTTGTGGGTGTCGTATTACAGGCCACCGGATCAGGATGAGGAGGGTGATGAGGCCTTCTACAGGCAGCTGAGAGCAGTCTCTCAATTACAGGGCCTGGTTGTCATGGGGGATTTCAACTACCCTGATATTTGCTGGGAGACCTACTCAGCCAGCCATCCTCAGTCCAGGAGGTTCCTCCAGTGCATTGACGATAACTTTCTGATGGCAAATGTGGATGAGGCCAACTAGGAGAGAGAGCGCTGCTGGATCTTATCCTCACTAACAAGGAGGGTCTGGTTGAAGCATGAAGGTTGAGGGCAGCCTTGGTTGTAGTGACCATGAGATGGTAGAGTTCAGGATCTCATGTGGCAGGAACAGAATAGCTAGCAGAATCACAACCCTGGACTTCAGGAGGGCCAACTTTGGCCTTTTCAAGCAATTGCTAGGGGAAATCCCATGGGACAGGGTACTAGAAGGTAAGGGGGCCCAAGATAGTTGGTTAGCATTCAAGGACTGCTTCTTCCGAGCTCAAGATCAGAGCATCCCAACAGGTAGGAAGTCAAGGAAGGGTACCAGGAGACCTGCATGGTTAAACAGGGAACTGCTGGGCAAACTCAAGTGGAAGAAGAGGGTGTACAGATCATGGAAGGAGGGGCTGGCCACTTGGGAGGAATATAAGTCTGTTGTCAGAGGATGTAGGGAGGCAACTAGGAAAGCTAAGGCCTCCTTGGACTTAAACCTTGCAAGAGAGGTCAAGGACAACAGAAAGGGCTTCTTCAAATACATTGCAGGTAAAACCAACACTAGAGGCAATGTAGGCCCACTGATGAATGAGGTGGGGGGCCCTGGAGACAGAGGATAAAAAGAAGGCGGAGTTACTGAATGCCTTCTTTGCCTCTGTCTATACTGCTGGAGGCTGTCCTGAGGAGCCCCAGACCCCTGAGGCCCCAGAAGAAGTCAGGATAGAGGAGGAATCTGTCTTGGTTGATGAGGGCTGGGTCAGGGACCCATTAAGCAACCTGGACGTCCATAAATCCATGGGCCCTGATGGGATGCATCCGCGGGTGCTGAGGGAGCTGGTGGAAGTCATTGCTAGGCCACTCTCCATCATCTTTGCTAAGTCGTGGGGAACGGGAGAGGTGCCTGAGGACTGGAGGAAAGCAAATGTCACTCCAGTCTTCAAAAAGGGCAAGAAGGAGGACCCGGGTAACTATAGACCGGTCAGCCTCACCTCCATCCCTGGAAAGGTAATGGAACAACTTGTCCTTGGTGCTGTCTCTAGGCATATCAAGGATAGGAGGATCATTAGGGACAGTCAACATGGCTTCACCAAGGGGAAATCATGCTTAACCAATCTGATTGATAGCCTTTTATGAGGACATAACACAGTGGACAGATGATGGTAAAGCTGTGGATGTGGTCTATCTATCTCGATTTCAGTAGAGTGTTTGACACAGTCTCCCACAGCATCCTCGCAGCTAAACTGAGGCAGTGTGGTCTGGATGATTGGGTAGTGGGGTGGATTGTGAACTGGCTGAAGGAACGAAGCCAGAGAGTGGTGGTCAATGGGACAGAGTCCAGTTGGAGGCCTGTGTCTAGCAGTGTCCCTCAAGGGTCGGTACTGGGACCAGTACTATTCAATATATTCATTAATGACTTGGATGAGGGAATAGAGTGCACTGTCAGCAAGTTCGCTGATAACACAAAACTGGGAGGAGTGGCTGAGATGCCGGAAGGCTGTGCTGCCATTCAGAGAGACCTGGACAGGCTGGAGAGTTGGGCGGGGAGAAACTTAATGAAATATAACAAGGGCAAGTGTAGAGTCCTGCATCTGGGCAAGAACAACCCCAAGTATGAGTGTAAGTTGGGGACAGACCTGTTGGAGAGCAGCATAGGGGAAAGGGACCTGGGGGTCCTAGTGGACAGCAGGATGACCATGAGCCAGCAATGTGCCCTTGTGGCCAAGAAGGCCAATGGCATCCTGGGGTGTATTAGAAGGGGTGTGGTTAGCAGGTCAAGAGAGGTTCTCCTCCCCCTCTACTCTGCCCTGGTGAGGCCCCATCTGGAATATTGTGTCCAGTTCTGGGCCGCTCAGTTCAAGAAGGACAGGGAACTGCTAGAGAGAGTCCAGCGCAGAGCCACAAAGATGATTAAGGGGGTGGAACATCTCCCTTATGAGGAGAGGCTGAGGGAGCTGGGTCTCTTTAGCTTGGAGAAGAGGAGACTGAGGGGTGACCTCATTAATGTTTATAAATACATAAAGGGCAAGTGTCATGAGGATGGAGCCAGGCTCTTCTCAGTGACATCCATTGACAGAACAAGGGGCAACGGGTGCAAGCTGGAACACAGAAGGTTCCACATAAATGTGAGGAAAAACTTCTTTACGGTGAGGGTGACCGAACACTGGAACAGGCAGCCCAGAGAGGTTGTGGAGTCTCCTTCTCTGGAGACATTCAAAACCCACCTGGACACATTCCTGTGTGATATGGTCTAGGTAATCCTGCTCCAGCAGGGGGATTGGACTAGATGATCTTTCAAGGTCCCTTCCAATCCCTAACATTCTGTGATTCTGTGTATCACAAAGAAGTAGTACTATTTGGACAACCAGGACATAAAACCAGATTTCTAAAAATATTTACTTTGATAGTTTACATTCTCGAGGTATTCCAAATATGTGCAGGTGAGAAGTTCACTCGTCCTTTAATCAACAGGACACTATTCACACATTCCTTGTTTTCTCCATCTGTTAATGGCCTTTTTAGACATTGTTGTAAGTCAAATCATCATGCATACAAGTACCTCCAAGACAGGTTTTTAGCTTCACTGAGATTTGAGGAGGTGCAAGTAAAAACACAAGGTATTGATCACCGTAACATTCAAGACCAAACAGTAAGAATGACAGCTGGTACTGCTTACTCTTCATCAGTGCTCTGTAGGAATGAAGCCCTACAACAGGCACACACCTACAGGACAGCCCTGGACTGGCTGCTGCACTACACTCAATTCACAAGTGCCTGTAACAGGCTGCCTCCTGCTTTTCACCACAGCAACAGGTGACCTGCTTCAGCTACCCAAATATTAACAGAAACAGCAGAGTTATCACAAAATATTTCTTAGTTAGAAATGCAGAGTTTATTTCAATGCACCAATAAAAAAAGCCCAACATCTCCAGATCACAGAACGTTAACACAACAAAAGAGTTTTGCATTAGTTCACTAGTAAGACTTTTAAGAGATCCAGATTCATGCCAATTGTTAGTCAATAGAAACAGCCTTCTAGGACAAAGCCCTTACATTTATAAAGACACCACAAAATCCCTTATAATAATGTAAACAAAATAAATTTTCTTCTTAAACTTTTTAAATTTGAATCCATTCTTTCAGGACTTGCACTCCTTCAAGGGCTTCCTGATGGTGAATGACTGAAAGGGAAAGAAAAAGATTAAGAGCAACTCCAACAGAAACTGTGCACGCTACCCCAGGTTTCCTCTGCTCAGGAGCCCTCCCCCCTGCCTCATAATGCCCCTCCCCACACTGTTTTCATTTACAGTTCATGAATAATGAGAAAAGTCTTGTATTTTACATCTTTGTAAGGAACAACTGCTTTAAGCTTGAAAAGGGGCAGGCAAAAGAGACATCAGCTGCAACAGCTAGGTGAGACACCTCAGAGGCTGTGCTCCAGCTGTGCAGAGAATTCTTACTCTGCCATAACCTACACAGATCCAGTGCCTCATGGCTAGCCCTAAACTATCTCAGACTACATACATTCCAGCACATACTTCTCTGGTTACATAGGAAAACTTGCTTTTTACTTCACAGTGCATCGCAAAACTTGGCAGCTGTGCCACTGAGTGAGAGCCAGCTGTGAGGAGCCACCAGCAGGAATTTAATCCTACCACATATCCATGGTTTGCTCTATACCTTAACATTACTCACTTCTTCCCCAGATTCTAAATTGCTCAGGAACTTCAGAATAGTTGATTCTCATTTGCCCACATTTTCTCTTCTTTTTTAAAATTTCATTAAAGTAGGTTACTGTAGAGTTATTACCATGAAGCTCTGACTACTAGCGGTAGAAAGTGCCCACAAAACTTCATCTTTTCATAGTAGGAAGTGCCCTTAACAATTCATCTTTTCATAGTTCACAAATTAAGACAAGTAAAAACCTTTAAGCTTTTACCCTTGCACAAGTTAACTTCCATAGCAACCACTCCAGAGGCTAGTTCTATGTAACTGTATGGCACACTCCAGTTTTAAGATACACCTACCTTCTCTTTGGAGATGGTGATCTGGACTTTGAGCGACTGTTTAAAAAAAAAAAAAAAAAGCAAAACAATCAACTTGGTACACTTGTATACACTCAGTAACCACTTTTGACCATTTAAAAACAGAACAGTTTGATGTTGTTAAATACATTAAAAGACACCACCCTTAATGCTGCTTATAGCAAATACACCCAATTACAGCAAGAAGCTGCAGTTGAGAAGGGGAACTGCTGAAAGCTGGAGCCCTCAGGAAAAGAACAACATACAGCTTCAAAGCAGCTGCAGAATGATCACAGTAATCCTGCAAAGCAGGAGCAGCGAATCAAGTAGAGGGTCAGGAAAAGTAAGAACTACAGACAGTTGAGAACAAAGGTAGGGAAAGATATGCCCCAAATCCTCTCAAAAACTTGTAGCCACAATCCTTCTGGAAGAATTGCCTACTGTCCACAAAAATCAGATATTAAAAAATACATGAAATAATGTATGAAAAATATTTTAAAATCAGCTATTAAAAAAAAAAAAACCAAAGCCACCACAAAAAAAAAAAAAACCATAACACTCTTCCATCTGCAACTGAAATACTGGTCCAAGCAGAATTTTGAACCATGACAAAAAAAAAAAAAACCAAAAACAAAAACACACCACCACACCACAAAAAAAACCCACACTGACTGCTACTTGTGTTTATACGCTCACCTTTTAGCAGGTAAGCCAGATTTAGATCTACCATGGGACCCAGACCTACAACAGGAGAAAAATAAAGCTCAGCAAAGCAGCCAGTGGCATGCACATACAATGAAAGTTAGCTAAACCAGCAACAGCAAATTCATACTACACAGCATCACAAACCAGAGAGGAAGGCTCTGGTGCTGCAGGCTTTTCTCGAGACATTTCAGGAGAATCCTTTAGCTCTTATTCCAGAGACCCCACTTATCAGAAGGCAAGAGTACAAGCACAAGAAGCTCCCCAGCAAAGCTTCAGCTACCACTTTCACCAAACAGAAGACCTTGTACCAGGCTCCCAGACTTTCCCCCTCTTGCTTGCAAATATCCCTTCCGTAAAGCGAATAATAGTTTCAAGTGTCATCTTAGAAAATCTTTTAATAGCACATTAAGAGCCTGGAATCAGCCACAGGTAAGCATGTGCTGAAGAGCCAATGGATTCTTCAGATCAAGTTCCCAGTGCCACTTTTATCAAGTATAATACAGCTTTTCATCAGTTATGCCAATGAAAACAGCATTTGAGTTTTCTGTTTGATATCTGGCTCCTAATGTGTAAACTATTCCCAGTTCATCTTATGAATTAAAATATACTCAAACAGTGAGACCTCCCTCATACATTTATCATGTTACTTTACCAACTCAAGTATTTGCTGTTACTTAGAAAATATTTGTCCTAGAGTGTCAGAATTCAGGCATGTGGTATTACTAAACATCAGAAAACCCAGTGTTCAAAACAGTCCATTGTTTAATAGACTTGGCCAAAAAGTAAGAGACTTTTATTTTATTATTTGCTCAGAACTGCTTTTAAAGGGTAATCAAGATTCACCATTACCTGGCCTATTAACTTACAGAAATACTGCGTGGACACTATTGGCGTAAGTTAAACCAAGAGTTACGTGCCACTGCTTTGAAACCTTCCTGACAACTATGCTGAGCCATCCATCATCTGTCACAGTTCCTAACACTATACCCAGTAATTTTGTTACTGTATCACAGTTACACAGGATGGAGTCACTCACAACTACCCAGAACTTGTATTTTGTAGCATAAGCATGACTTCCTCTGGTAAGAAGCACAGTAAGGCAGCACACAAGAGCATCATCTTACTACAAGAACTACTGGCAAATCAAATCCTCTTTCTGAGAGGTGCAATAACAAAGCAGGACTGCAGATCAAAAGCTCTAGAAGCAGCAACAATTATGTGCTAGTGTCTTGCTAGATCAGCAGAGAACCAGCACTGGCTAATACAGAAAAGAGTTTTCACAATGCTTCTGTAACTCCAGTCCTGAACTACTGCTTCTCACCACTGCAACTGCAGACCTATGCAAGTCAGCATTCCTCAGAAATTTCAATAAGAGTATCAAGTCTTTCATGCAGGAACATGACTGTCCTAGAGATCACCAAGCAACATCAGCAGTATCCAGACTCTTCCACAGTAGCAGCATGCAATTTGAGCTTGGCTAGTCATCTCCCGCATTACAGGCCTGTATGAGTAATAAGTTAGGACAGCTCGAGTAATAATAATCATCATCCCCTTAAAGGCTCAATATTCAAGTTCTAAAGTAGCAGGCAGACCCCTAAAAAACATTTAGCTTCCCCTGTTCTAATGCAAAACAAAAGACAACTTCCAACTTATCAGCTCTCATGTTCATTGCATTTTCATCCTTCTTACAACTAAGACTTACCACGAAGGCTAGAAGAAAATAATGCAGGAGTATTTACTCTATACCCATTTTCCTCAATTTCCATTTCATCATGGAAAACATCCAGATCCACAAAACCAGGGCTACGTATCAGAGAAGTCCTTCAAAACACTACCTGTGGTATCAGGACTCGTGGTCCTGTTCATTCAGCCCTCCAAACCTCTGAAGTCAAGTGTCCTACCCCGCCATATAATGTAGTTCTTAGCACTACGGCAATTTAATTTGACCTCTCGGAACTGGAGCTGACAAAGCTGAAAAGCTGTAAGCAAGAGTTCAGTCAATAGTAGCAACCTTCTCATTGCTTTTTTTTCCCCCAGCATTTGGGATTTACAAAAAAACACACCAAGAAAAACCTAAGCAGCATTCCCTGCAGGACACAATGCCAAGCATTCTCTACAAGCACAGGAATTAACTAGTTTTCAAAACTTCTCTCCACAGACCTTAAATCATGTATATGCTTTGTTTACAGCTACATACACACAGACTACATATAATAGCCACAGACCAAAACAAATTCATGTTTATTATAAGAAACTGACCACTACTTTAGCCTCTGATAATACATAAATTCTTAATTTTAAGTGTGAATAGTTATGCTGCACAACCTTCCAACCCCTTTGAGCCAAACTCCCCTGGGGAAGGAAAAAAAAAAACCAACCACAAACCCCCCCCAAAAAAAGAAAAAATTATTATTGGTTTGAATTAAAACAAGTATCTTACCTGCTTCGAGGCCATACAACAGACCGGGACCTTGAGCGTGATCGGACCTAGATCTAGAAACAGTGAATAAGTTCAGCTACTACTACATGATTCATACAGCTAAAATAATATTCTTTGGCTTTTATGATACTGACCTCAGAAAATTTTGTTGGAACTATTTGTTTTGCAGAAGTAACATTTATTATTAGAAAGGTAACATTTGGCCAGTACTACCATCCATGCAAGAAATCCCACTGCCCTAGTCAACTAAGCATAACTACTCCCTGTATCCTTGAAGCTGAAGTAAGAAACCTTAACAATAGATCAAGGCTGTAACTTTGGTACAGTATAAAAAAAGCACAGGAAGGGCAGTTCCAAAGTTATATGCTTAAGTTTTTAACTTCAGAGAAAGCATTCAGATTAGCTCTCAGGGATGTAACACCACAAGGGTTCCTGCAAACACATGGACCACAAAATATAAACTCCCAACAGTTACATCCCCTTCAACAACATTATCAGCTTAATAGAAAACACATACCTTGACCTCCTTAAAGAACCAGACCGAGATCTGCGGGGTGAAAATGATCTATACCTACGAGGGGAGATTGACCTGGACCTGCGGTAGGAAGCTGACCTTGACCTACCAAAAAACAAAAAAAAACCCAACAAACAAACAAAAAAAAACAAAAACAAACCAATCTAAATTACTGCAAGGTACTTTTCGCTAGGACTACAGAAAGAGGTGGAACAGAGAGGGAGGAGTAAGAAAAAGAATGAAAACAACAGCCAGAACCCTACCTCCTACCACGACTCCGACTGCGTGACCGAGAATACCTTCTTCCTCGGGACCTTGAACGGGATCTAGACCGGGACCTGGTTTTAGGTTACAGAAAACATGTATCAGGAAACAGCTGCAGCAATCGGTGCACATGAGGCCCTGCTGAAGTCAAAACTGATTTCGGACAACTAAAAAAAAAAAAAAACCCAAACAAACAAAAACAGAACAACAAAAACACACATTTTTCCATCTGTGAGCTGGAAAAATCTCTGGGCCTACTTGTCTTGAGCATTTTACTACCTAGAAAAATGTTAAAAAGCTGAATTACATTGCAGAATTACATTAAATAGAAAAACACTGTAATGCGTATTTAAAATAAACCCTTGCAAGTATTGCAGTCGACCCTCTTGGCCCAAGGTCTAGCAGATCTAGACGATCTAGAAGTATCTATAGCCGATCGCTGCATCTAGGTGTTCTCTTCAATCTAACGACGATCAAACTGACAGCCCAATGAGCCAGGGTGAGGCTTGATTGACGCAAGAAGATTTTTCTAGGTGGGAATGTGGTCAATCTGGTGTTCCTCTTTCTAAAACCGGAGGGGGGCCCCAACTGAAAGCCAATCTACTGTTACGGCGATCACCATCTCAAATTTCTGCCCTTAAATAAGGTGAAGCTACGTGTAGATGGCTCGAGGGGATCTGGCCTCTTATGCTGATCACCTCAAGGTCTAGGAGGATCTTAAGTGTCGGATTTGCAAGGCGCCTCAGCATGAAATCTTAAGGCTCGTGACATTCTGAATCAAGGCGACTGACTCAAACGAAGAAACCTGAAAGGTTTTGACCAGGTTGATTATTAGGATATTAACATTTTATATGTATTAGCAAAAAAAAATGTGATATACACCTGCTGACTTACAACATTAAGAGTTAAAACTGGCGTAACATTCTGTTCTTTGCTAGCAAGAGCTACACAAAGTGAACTAGCGAAGCAACCCAGCCACTGTGCCCCCACACATACCTGCTCCTCCTTCGCCGACTATAGCGGTGACAATCATAAGCATAGTGGCCTTTCTCACCACACTCATAGCATCTGTCATTAGGGTCAAAGGGGCGCCGTGCAGGAGGCCTGTCGTAACGGGAGCGACGAGGCATCCCCGTTGACACTTCCACTCTAACCCTGGAGCCACATATTATCCTACAAGACATAGCACGTATAAATCACAGCGACACTTTTCTCCCCTGTACTCGTTATACACAGAACGGGTATGGGTGATTGGGGCGGGCTGAGGTCAGAAACTGCAGCCAGAGCAGCCAAGGAGGTTTTAGGCATGCATACGTACTTCCCATCGAGGCCAAGCACAGCATCTTCAGCATCCCTCGGGTCCTTCAAACTCCACGAAGGCAACCCCGGCGGGTTCCTCGCGATCCACACGGTTCTCAGCGGCCCGTAATAGCTGAAGGCTCTCTCCAGCTCGCCTTTGCCTGCGCCTGTGCCCAGGTTCCCCACGTACACCTTGGTCTCTGCCGGGAGGGACGCCATGTCAGGGCCGGCCCCCTTACAGCGGCCGCTCTGCGCAAGCGCGGCGCTGGACACGACGCCGCGCGCGCGGGTCGGCCACCACCCCTCCCCCCGCCACCCCAGGTGCCGCCATCTTTGACACCGCCTCCATTTTGCTGCGCTCCCCACCGAGGCAGTGCTTTCCCTCCTCCCGCACTCACCCGGCCCGCTCTTCGCCAGACCGGCGGCCCCCACGGCGGCGGCCTGCCCCCAGCCTCTCCCTCCTCGGCCTCTCGGCGCCATCTTCTCTCACAGCCGGCCGCCAGAAGCAATGGCCGCCTTTCTCCCATCCTCAGCGCGGCGCGAAAGCCGTTATCCCGCCGCCGTCAGCAGCCCCCCTCTGCTCCAGACCGTCCCCGCTCCTGCTCCCCATCCCCCCCTACCGTAACGCCCGTAGCGCGACATCTTCCCGGCTACAGGCCCAGCCCCACCGCACGACCCTTATATAGAGGAGCCGCCGCTGCGACTGCGCGCCGCGCCACAACCGCCGCAAGGGGGGCGGTGCTCTGGTCGCTCGGCAACGCGGGGCGGGGCGAGACAATCCCGCTCCTCGGCGCCGGAAGCTTCTCGCGAGAAACTGCGGCGGGCCGGGTGCGCCTGCGCACTGCGGCGCGGGGCCGAGGTGGGGTCCGGGTGGGCGGGACGGCCGGGGCGCGGTCCGTGGCTGGCTGCCGGCAGGGCCGCGCCTCTACGGGGCGGTTTCCGCCAGGGAAGCCCGTCGTGCCCGCTGTGGAGCCTCCACGTCCTTTGTGGCCGCAGCCACGTGCCTCCCCCGGGGCTCGTGTCGCCAGTGAGGCCCCTCACGGGCACAGCCAGCCACCACTTGCCCGCAGCCAGCTCCGCCGCCCATAGCGCACCCGGAAAGCGCTGTGCTGCAAAGAGGGAGCAGAGGAGACAGGAACCGCTTTTTTCCAGTCATCACCGCTCACGTGAGGCCAGTAACTCAGCTTCTGGCCCTGCTGAGACTGGAGGGGAAGGGGCCTATCGTTCCCATAGGAAGGAGGGGGAGGCAATACCTTCCTTGTAACGAGGCACGCCCAAGCTGTTCTTAATCTCTCAAGCAAAGTTTGACCTGACGCTTGCTCTCACACTGAACACATCCAACTAGCCTTGGGTGCCACAGAGTTCAGGCACTGGCCTATCTCCTCATCCAGACAGGCAGCTGAAGTGTTCGTGCGTTGGCATCTACCAACATTTCAGGGAGACAACACCACACGACCATATGTGCAGTAGAGGATTTTTAAGAAAAATCAGCATGAATCTGACGGCAATACAAAGTAATTTTGAATAAACCACAACAGAACAAGGAGGGCCTTTCATTAACATGGATTAGACAGACTTTTCAAATGTATTTGAGCACACAGTGTTTGGTACTATCTCATAATAAGACAGAACAAATCAATACACTAAGAGATAAATGAGGGCTCTAAAGGCCTCCTGACTGGATTAATAATCTCAGGAATAATCACATAATTGATTCTTGCATTGTGTGTTGCCATAAACTAGAAACAAAGCATTAAGAAACACCACAAACTTACTGAATTGCAAGAAATTCTCTTTCTAAGGAATAAAGTTCTTCCAGTCACTGCTGCTCTCAAATAACAAATACAGATAGGAAATGTTTTTAAAACCTGATATTTGCCTGCTAACTTTCCCTAATAATTTTACAAACTTGGACCTACATTATAATTCACGTTGTAAAACAGGAGAAAATGGGGCAGGGAAGCTTTCTGAACAATTTTTTCATCTGGTTTGGGAAGTCCCAGTGTCACAATTCTCTTTCTGAAAAAAAAAAAAATTATGGTATGCAGTTCAAATAAACCCCCTAGATAATTAATTAAATTAATTTAAAGGCAGAGGAAAACAGTTTAAATTTATCATAGGATCATATTTCACAGGACTGTATTGTTACAAAAAATACTTATAAACTGATATATCAGCTTAATACTGATACAGTAAACTGATATATCAGTTTAATACATCATCATTATCCGATGGCTTGCTTTCAATAAAAAATAGTGCATGGAAAATGGTTTGTGCTTTTAGTTTATACTGTTTGTTTTATCCCTTTCATAACATACAAAAATCAGATAAAAGTACCTAAACCCAGCATTTTCACAAATAGTGAATATTGATACCAAGACACCCTAAATAGGGTGTGTAGACCCCCTGCTAGAGACAACTGCTTTAAACTGCAGACGTCACTGCTGTTTTTCAAGATAGCCCTGTATTAAGCCTTGAACCCGAGACAGAATAATCTCATTGGAGCTGCTGCACTCTTCTGGGCCGTATGGTGGGTCAATAGTTAATACCCCCGCCACACATAGCGTTCTTCCTGATTCACCTTGCTCTGTTACAGGGATGTGGTTTGTTTCTAGCCAAGTCTTCAAGTCATTCTTCCTCTTTTCGAGTTCCTCAGGGTTGTAGGCTTTGCTTTCTTCAGGTGCAAATATGCAAGAAAGCCGTTGCTTCATTTCATCGTCCCCTTCTTGCAGCACTTTGATCTCCTGGACAGCATGGCCCAAGACAACTGATATGGACACTGTTTCATCCTCCAGGAATGTTGCAAGGACAATACTGCCAAGGAAAGAAGGATATATGAGTCACTGTACTAAACTGAATACTGAGAAACACAGGCCAAGATTCTTGGAGACGAATGCTCATTAGCATCAGTGTAACCCAGGAATTCAGGCAATATCGAGTACTTGGCATTTTTCTCAAAAAGCATACTGCTATACCCTTAAAATACTGAAAAAGTGGGGCTTTGCAGATAACTTCTGGCCTTGAATTTGAAACTACTCTAGATATTATGAAGCACAACATTACCTTTAAAAAGCAAAGTGTACATTAAAATCAGGGCTGTGAATCTGAATATTTTTGTGCAGCACTCCCAACCTTGCTAAGGAACCTTAAGTCTTCCAACATTTCAAAACCAATGATACCTTCATACATTCAACACTTTGAATGCTGAAAGCAATGATGGCAGCTAACAACATCAGAACCTTTTAATGACAAATTATTAATATTTAATTACTGATCATTACTAAAAGAATAATATATTATTTTTTAATTGAGTGTTGCTAGTTTCTTAACTGAAAACTATAGCTTGACTATTACAATGGGAACACGCAGGTTCAGGCTCGTGTTGTAGCGGCCTGGTCTTTTCCCATGGGCACTTACATCCCAGAAGTCCTAAAACACAGGTAGGAAGGCAGCTTGTTATCTTTCTAGGATCTCTTCCCCATATATCAACTAAGAGGATCAGAAACCATTTTCTTCCTCTTGTGGGAAGAAAAATTCCAGAATTTGATACCAGCACATTGCTAATCTACTGTCGCCACCATTAGTGGAAGTAATGACTTTTGGGGAAATGTGCAATGAAATATGGCTTGATTATAGCCTGGGCCATCCAGAGAATCACTCACAGCTTGCGTGCACCTTTCCTACCAAAATGACAAGCAACTCCAAGAGAAGATCAGAGTATCAAAGCTACTCCAGAGTTGAAGCAACAATCAGTTCTTCTGAAATGCATCAGAAGCTGGATGTTTTCGTTTGTAGCCTCTATCTTGTGCTCATGTGGGACAAGCTCACAACCCAAAAGGTATGAAAAACCTCTAGCAGCAAGGAGCCAAATTTCTGCCTATTCTCATGCCTTCTGCCTTCAAACCCTGTTTTTAAGTTACTCACTTGAGATACTAGAGACTTGTGGTACCACTTTCTGTCCAGTGCCCTTGCTGATTTTCTCTGCTTCCTCTCCAAAGCAGCCACTACACCCTCACAGGTGTCCAGCTGGAGGGGAAAGCAGGGCATCGATGTGAGAACTCTGGACAGTTCTGAATTTCAACACTTAAAGCATTAAAAACATTCCTTCATTCCTGCTCTCTTTGTGAAGCAGGGCTTGGTGTATTATTAAAAGTAGTCCTAAACACGTGGATATCATTTAAAGTACTAACGTCAGGTCCACAATAAAGTCAGAATTAATCCATTCCCCGAATTTATCAGTCCTTTAAATGAGATTAAAGTGGATTTAGGTGAACTGGCCTCATGAACTACAGTATTGCTTTCTCTTAGGCCTTGCCAACTGAAACAGCAGCACACGCAGCCCCAACATGCAGTTTTTGCTCTAGATAAGTTTGCTTCATTCTTGGGATCTTTCTTCTGCCTGGAAAAACTTGTTTTCTCTTAGCTTTACAGAAACAAAAGCTCTGGTACTTACCTGGCAGAAACTGGATCAACTGTTAAGACCCATCCTTCATATTCATGTTTCTCAATTGCATTCACTTTCACCAGTTTGTTCACATACATTTCCCAGTCTAGCGGGCTTTTCCTCTGCCAGTCATTCATATTTCCTACATCCAGAACCTAGAAAATAGCAGAAGCAAGGAATCCTCTTGCTTTGCCCTTCACATTGGAACAGAGTTTGCCTCCAAGTAAAGATCTTCCATTCGTCTTATGCAAAATTTGCTTTTTAAGAGCAAACATGCACACACGTGGTTTGCATTTTGCTGCAGCTCTGAATTCCCCACCCAGTTCACTTGTTTTTAAAAGCACAGAGCAAAGCCTCAAAAATCACTGTTCTGCTAAATGAAACACTTTCCCGTTGCATTAAGCATTCCGTTTATTGCTCTGCCCTCTTACAAAACCTTCGGGATCCCTGTCCCTTGAGGGCACAAGTTGACCACCTTTTGCTCTGTGTACGGGCACAACGCTTGTGTCCAAGCCCTTCCACTGCCTATGGATGCGCGTCAGCCACCCGGATCCCGGCTCTATCCTCATCCCCTACGGTACGGCGAGCAGCAAGTGCTGTTCCGCCCTTTTCCCCGTACCAGCTGCACTACGGGTAATGACAGCAAAGGCACCCCTGCTTCAGCTTGGGGCCACACAAGCATTTGTGTCCATCCCAGTATCCCTCTGCCAAAAGGGCTGGAGAGAGATGGGGTAGCGCAGTGAGGACAAAGGGCTGGAGGAAGCTCCCTCCTTTGTTCCTTTCAGGCTCCCTGGCGCTACCATCCCCCTCGACGGCCTGCCCGCTCCCAGCTGCGGCAGCACGGGGCGGGACGGGCAGCGCAGGCAGCGAGCCGCGCCCGGCAGAGAGAGCCCGGGCCCGGGAGGGAGAGCCGCCGGCCTCCCCCCGCTGCGGCAGCCAGGAGAGACGGGAGCACCCCAGGGTCCCCCCGCCCCTGCACCCGCATCCCCGCTCACCGCCTCCGTGCCCACCGGCCGCTCGGTTCCCGACCTCGCTGAGGGCCGCTGGGAGCTGGCCCCAGCCCGGCCCCTGTGCTCCGCGCCGGAACCGCCGCTTCCTGCCGCAACCGGGCACCCTCCCCCGCTGCAGTTCAGGGTTTGTTTTAAGCACGAAATTTGAGCCTTCTGGAGCAGGGCAATGCTCAGATCTGGAGTGTTTTATAAGCACGGGCGGGCATATAAATTATATATAGGTGTATATACATGAGGCCAGATTGCAGAACAAGGAGGTGGGGCGTGTAGCACTTAAATCCACCTGGTGATCTGCCTTCGGCCTCACTTAGGTTGGGTTTGCCAATGCTCCTGCTAGTGCTGTGAGATTTCTAACGTGAGCACGCAAAATCACGGCCAAGCGATCTGTGTGCATAAATAGGTATAGATGCATGCTGTGTGTATCTGCTCTATAAAAATAAGTTATTTTTGCTTCCTGGTTTTGAGCTGTCTTTACAAGCTTTCCTGTGCAGCTGTGAAGGTAAGAAACTTGATTCCCGCTCCCCTGCCCCAGGCAAGCTGCTCCATTTTAACACCACTAATGAAAAGCTTCCTGTGGATGAAGCAAAGAAGCTGCCATCGTTTCAACAATTTAAGTGAAAGCAAACATGCGATGGATGATTTTTTAGGAGACTGAGGGGTGACCTCATTAATGTTTATAAATATGTAAAGGGCAAGTGTCATGAGGATGGAGCCAGGCTCTTCTCAGTGACATCCCTTGACAGGACAAGGGGCAATGGGTGCAAGCTGGAACACAGGAGGTTCCACATAAATATGAGGAAAAACTTCATTACGGTGAGGATGACCGAACACTGGAACAGGCTGCCCAGAGAGGTTGTGGAGTCTCCTTCTCTGGGGACATTCAAAACCCGCCTGGACGCGTTCCTGTGTGATATGGCCTAGGTAATCCTGCTCCGGCAGGGGGATTGGACTAGATGATCTTTCGAGGTCCCTTCCAATCCCTAACATTCTGTGATTCTGTGATTTTGTGAGTGTGACAGAAAAAATATCAAGGGTGTAAAATGAGATAGTCTTATTTTGCAGGCTTAAAGAGGTAATTTTTTTTTTTTTTGGTGAAGTTTCAATTAAACTGCCACAGTGCTATGGGTATTATTTATGAATGGCTTATGCCAGTGCATTCAGCTACTGCCGTTTTTCAGAGTTATAGTTTATTAGAAAGCAGGGATTACCAAATCTGATTGTTTTCACTGTAAGAGAAAGCAACTCAATGGGAAATCTTAGCTTCTGTTTGAAAGAAAGGGGTAGAAAGAAGAAATGTGGTTTGTCTTCATAGATTTATACGCATAACACATTTTACTTGTTTATGGTCTAAATAGCTTCCTAAGTGGTCCCCTTCTGGATCACAGACCAGAGGGCAGTTTGTTCAAAGTCCCTTTTGAGCAAAATACTCCAAACATCTTCGGGTTTAATTCTTGCTAGTCTCAGTCCCTACTGACTTTTTTTCCCCCCATTGTTGCCTGTGTAGTTAAATTGTTCCGAACTAGGAAGCCCTGAAGTATTTTTTTATCCTGTCATCTAACCAGTACCTTACAGCCACAGGTCACTATCGTGGGCAGTTACCGCAGCTCTCTCACCGTAAATTTAACCTTAATCACGGTCACCAAGAGGTGTAACTCTCCCAACCAAAGTAACTACTAGTGGAAGCTGCGGGCACGGATCAAGCCGTAAACGCGATCCGTGAGGCAAAAGCCGCTTCCCCGGGGAGAACAGCTCAGCCGGTATTGCCGTACCGCTTTCCCGAACCTGCAGCGCCCTCTCGGGAGGATCGGCACAGGCCCGAAGCGCTTCCCTCCGCCCCGGCGGAACGGTGCTTCCCAGGCGCTGCTGCCTTCCGCTCCAGAGGCAGCTTCCCGCCGCCGTCCCGTTCGCTCACCACGGGGCTCCGCCGCTGCTGGAAGCTCCCCCTGGCAGCGCAGAGGTTACCTGCACCGGCCCTGCCGCTCCTCCCCCTCATCCACCGTTAGCCGCGGCAACCAGGGCCCTAAAGCCCGCCCTGGCCTGCGCCGGCGCCCCGCGCGCATACGCACCGCCTCCCGCCGCAGCCCCGCACCGCCCGGGGGAGGAGGGAGGGGCGGGGCGGGCAGAGGGGGGAGGTGCGAGAGGCCGCGCGTGCGCGCGGTGGGGCGGCTGGGGGAGCCGTTAGGATGTCGCGTTATGGCCGCTATGGAGGCGGTGAGTGAGTTCCCGGGGCGGTGGCGAGGGGCGGGCGGCTGCGCGGAGGGGAGGGTGAGGGAGGGTTGCGGGAGGGGTGATTACCGCGGGGAGCGGAGCGGCCGGTGAGGGGGAAGGAAGGCGAGGCGGCCGTCGCTGTCGTTGTCGCCGCCGCCATTTTGCGTCAGCGGCCGTGGGGGAGGGGGTGCGCCCGCGCGTGCCGCTGCTCGTGGTGAAGGCGGGAGTGGGCCGCGCGAACAAGATGGCGGCGCCCGAGGAGGGGCGGGGCGGGGCGCGCCAGTTCCGCGCGGCCTGTGAACCCACTCTCGCTCCGGCTCTTGACACCGGCTTCGCTCCCGGCAGAGACCAAGGTGTACGTGGGGAACCTGGGCACGGGCGCGGGCAAAGGCGAGCTGGAGAGAGCCTTCAGCTACTACGGGCCGCTGAGAACCGTGTGGATCGCGAGGAACCCGCCGGGGTTTGCCTTCGTGGAGTTTGAAGACCCGAGGGATGCTGAAGATGCTGTCCGTGGACTTGATGGGAAGTACGTATGCATTTCAGATGTTTGCAGGAGCAACAGCTGGTTTTAAGACCAGAGAGAGAATCAGGGGTTTTCTCTCTGATTCTTCTCCTTTTTGTAGTTCTGCCATAAACAGTAACGATTAACTTAGAGCCATCATGGACTTGTTGCAGGGTGATATGTGGCTCCAGGGTTAGAGTGGAAGTGTCAACGGGCATGCCTCGTCGCTCCCGTTATGACAGGCCTCCTGCACGGCGCCCCTTTGACCCTAATGACAGATGCTATGAGTGTGGTGAGAAAGGCCACTATGCTTATGATTGTCACCGCTATAGTCGGCGAAGGAGGAGCAGGTATGTGTGGGGGCACAGTGGCTGGGTTGCTTCGCTAGTTCACTTTTGTGTAGCTCTTGCTAGCAAAGAACAGAATGTTACGCCAGTTTTCTTTAAAATTTAACGCTAGAATAAATGTATAGGTGTATATTACAATTTGTTGCTATTTCTATCAAATGTTAATATCTTAATAATCAACCTGGTCAAAACCTTTCAGGTTTCTTCGTTTGAGTCAGTCGCCTTGATTCAGAATGTCACGAGCCTTAAGATTTCATGCTGAGGCGCCTTGCAAATCCGACACTTAAGATCCTCCTAGACCTTGAGGTGATCAGCATAAGAGGCCAGATCCCCTCGAGCCATCTACACGTAGCTTCACCTTATTCTTTAAGGGCAGAAAATTTGAGACGGTGATCGCCGTAACAGTAGATTTGGCTTTCAGTTGGGGCCCCCCTCCGGTTTAGAAAGAGGAACACCAGATTGACCACATTCCCACCTAGAAAAATCTTCTTGCGTCAATCAAGCCTCACCCTGGCTCATTGGGCTGTCAGTTTGATCGTCGTTAGATTGAAGAGAACACCTAGATGCAGCGATCGGCTATAGATACTTCTAGATCGTCTAGATCTGCTAGACCTTGGGCCAAAGAGGGTCGACCTGCAAACTTGCAAGGTTTATTTTAAATACGCATTACAGTGTTTTCTATTCTAATGTAATTCTGCAATGTAATTCAGCTTTTAACATTTTTCTAGGTAGTAAAATGCTCAAGACAAGTAGGCCCAAAGATTTTTCCAACTCACAGATGCTAGTTCTTTAGTTGTCTGAAATCAGTTTTGACTTCAGCAGGGCCTCATGTGCACCAATTGCTGCAGCTGTTTCCTGATACATGTTTTCTGTAACCTAAAACCAGGTCCCGGTCTAGATCCCGTTCAAGGTCCCGAGGAAGAAGGTATTCTCGGTCACGCAGTCGGAGTCGTGGTAGGAGGTGTGCTTAAGTTTGTCTTTTATTCCTATTTGCTGCTTTTGCTTAGAAAAAGCTACACTTGTACAATTCTTTAACTTCTTTGCAGGTCCAGGTCAGCTTCCTATCGTAGATCCCGGTCCATTTCTCCTCGTAGGTCTAGGTCTGTGTCTCCCCGTCGGTCCCGATCGGGTTCCTTGAAGAGATCAAGGTAATTGGTAGTAATTTTTAATAGGTTGTGTGTTTTGTTCTTATTGTTTTTTTTGGTTTAGTTAAGAGATTCAGGAAGGTATTGGATAGCAGACTTTGAAAGATGGTGACCTCTAGAAGTCAGACTCTAGCATGCTTTAAAAAGTTTCTGATAATCCTAGTTGAATTTACAGGCATGGTGATAAGATTAGTTTTGAGACCTTACACAGCTGCATATCCCAAATTGAATTTTGATGTCTAAAATGTCTAATGATAATGTAGGTTTTAAGTTCAACATGTAGACATTAATCTAAGTAGTGTTGTAATTGTCGTCACTTCTGGTTGAGTTGACTTCTTTGACTTTGTTTTAATTTGTCTTAATTTTTTTAATTCAGGTCTAGATCAAGATCCAGATCTAGATCCAGATCTGTTACGTGGCCCCGAAGCAGGTAAGATCTCTTCCATGGCTGCGGGTACTTAGTAAAAGTTGCTTAAAAGTCTGTTTAGGCTTTCTAACATCTGTTAATGTTTTCAGAAAAAGCTGTATTTTCTCTCCACTAACTTAGGGGGCTGTAGTTTTAAAAAGTAGTACAGAAGATTGTTCTTTCTCTTTTAATTGTTTTACATATCACTGATATCCTGGTCCCAATAGTCATTACAAGTACTGTTTTGATCAGGTTGCATTAATAGCAAACATGGCAAACAAATTTAGAATTAATCTGAAGAGTTTTTTTTCTTTGTGTAGCGCACACCAGACTCTGGATTCTTCCCATTATTTGTCAGAGAAATCAGGATGCCCTTCTAGTAGTGTGTTAAAGCATATAGCCGGGTAAGTTGTGAAGGGCTTGCTAGTGCTGTGAGTGTTACAGCTGTTTCCAGCGCTGTTGAAGAACAAAATATCAGTCTGCAGGAGCTGAATTAAATTTGGAGATAAACACCTGTCAGAATTACTTTGTACCAACAAATGTTCCATAAGAGTGACAATCAAATTTTAAAGGAACACAGGATGTCATTTGTTCTGTTAAGTTGTAGTTTAATCCTTCTGTAGTAAGTGAATGCAGCTTGTGCTTTGTGCAACCTTGTCCAGGCAGCATGGCTGACGTAGGTTGACTGGATGTCCTTGGCGAGCTGTCATAGAACAAGAGTAAATTGAAGTTCTGCTCTGAAGGAGATGGTACTACTTCTGCCCCAGCCCATTCCCAGGCCTACTGGTTTGATGGCTACGCTTTGAAATAAATAACATAATATTCAACCATGAAGAAACACAAAAAAATAAAGGGAAGCTTTAGCTGAAGGGAGTAAGTGGAAAAGCCTACAGCTGAAGATGGGAGATTCAGTGCTGAAAGGTGGTGGTGGCATTTTTTGACTGTGGAACAGCAAGCAATGACAGGAGCTTTTAGGGAATGGAGAGATGAAGACCAGAAGATGGCTTAGTTAAGAGCAGAAACTCAGACAAACAGTCCAGAAGCTAGTAAAAAGAAGGGAAGTTCTCTGAGGCAGTGGAGCAATGCCTTTCACTGATCAGGTACAGTTTCTCTACTGTTGCTGAAATATGTTGAATCTTAATACCAGTTGTTCCAACTTGACTTCATCATGGTGTAAAAGAAAATCAATTATTTGCTTTGCTCGTCACTGTTCACTGTTAGTGAGGAGCAGAAAACAGCTACAGTCAACAGGCTCTCAAAGAGAAAAACATCTTGATTTTATCACCATTGTTTTTTTTAGTACCAGGATGGTTTTCTGCAGTGTAAAGGATGCTATTAGTGAAATTTCTAGACTGTATTGTGTGACACCTTTCATTGTACGTAGAGATTAAGTGACTGAAGCAGAGGAAATTACAGACCTACAAGTACAGAGAAGTGGCAAAATATTGGTGCTTAACTCTAATGAAGTCACTGTTAAACTTCCATGAGGCAATTGAAAGATGGCTTCTTTACAGAAGAATCAAAGGAATGCGTAGCACCCAGAGACAGGCTTTTGATTCATAAGGAAGACAGACTGAATAAGTATTACGTGATGTTTGCTGGTTTGACCATGTCCAAGCGTACATCTGGAAGTACTTGTGGAAAGCCTTGGATGTGGAAAGTAGAACACTTTCTTTGGGAACCTAAAAATGTCAGTTATTCTTTTAGGCAGTATTTGTGTTCTTATGGTGCAGCAGTCTTGTCTCAGACTGACATTTTTTACAGTCTTTTCACAAGGGTTAAGTTCAGACAGCTTTAAAAAAATATTTTGAGCAAGTGCACATGTAAGATGAAGTGCACTGAGGAGAAGGTATTTGTAGGAGCATGCTGCCTTCAGCCAGGTTCAACTGTAGTGGTGGATGTCACTGAAGCCTAATAAAACTTGCAAGTTTAGAGCATGGCTTTTTATTAGCTTTGTGAAAACACTCGTCAAGATTTGGGTTGTTCATGTGTTCCTGCGACCTGCATCAGCAAACACCAGTCATCAGCCAGGGACCAAAGTACAGAGCAACATGTGCAGCATCTATTTAAAAAGCTTTCTTCTGAAACTTAGCAGGAAAAGCCCTGGAAACTTGCAGGATTCTGTCTGTCCAACATGACAGTTCTTACATTTTTAGTGTGAATCTTGCTGTCTCAAATGTGGGAATGTGCATGCTACCAGCTTCTCTGCTGAGCTGTGGTTTTTCTTCTTGTTGTAGGTCTAGGTCTCATGGCAGATCAAAATCTGGCTCGCTGGCTAAGAGGTAAGCATACAGAGATAAAGCCTGCGGTGGTACCTAGCATTCAGTAACCGGTTTGCATGATTAACAGAGCCTGGTCCTTTAGAAAAAAATCCCTCAACCATGGGTGCTCAGCTAATCTGTCTGCGATATGACTGAGATTGTAAAACTTCCTCTGCAACTGTTAGAAATATGTTCCTTACCTATCTCTTTGTTTTCATTAACTCTTTGTAGTTTCCAACATAGTACTGATTTTTTAGTGTCTTTGTGCTCAGTTCTGTTAAATTTTTGTATCCATCAGATAAAGGGCTTCAGCTGTATTAATGCTGTTGATAAAACTGCAGGAATCTGCGATGATGTTTCTTTTCTCAAAGCCCCACCTCAGTACCACCCTTTGTTTTCCTGTTCTATTGAAGACATTTGCTTAAAAGTAATCTCCACGCTAAATGAATTGAGAATCCCTGTCAGAGTGAAAGTTGATTTGAAAACTTTACTGTTTTAAAGAGCTTCTGGCTACATTCCCCTAATAATGCCATTGCTGTCTAAGATGCTTATTTTTTTTTAATATAAAAGTTCAATTTGACCTTAAGCTGCATTGATGATATTCTGTTTTGACAGTCGGTCAAAGTCCCGATCACCATCTCCAAAGAGAAGGTATGTTGATCTCCCTCCTAGTAATGTAGACTCCGTAGAGCTGGCATTTTAGTATCTGCAGTGATCTCTGCTGAAGAGTTTGACTGCTGCTTGTAGGAAAATACTGGAAAGGTATTTTGCTGAGATCTCTTTGACAGAAATAATGTTGTGATTGTGTTTTTATATATGGTATTATATGTGTGGTAATAATTCCTCAGGATACTGGTTATGTAGCAGTGTTACATCTCGCCTTTGCTCCTGCGTTCATTTCAGTTCACTAACAGCTTTATTGCAGAGAGACTTTCCACTGGTGAGCTTAAAGCACAGAATAGATGTGGGAGTCAGCTTTGAGTCTCATTAAAAGCTGCAGTGAGATTGGGCAAGATAGAGTGGAGTAACCTGGTGTAGCAGTCAGGAATCGAAGATCGAGCCTGTTACATTTACTGCTCTTACTCAGATTATTTTTTTCCCAATAAGTTGGTAAATAATTATTGAATTATATGAACATATACATATGTTTGTATCTGTACACATGTGTAGTGACCGAATCAGCAGCATTTTTTTCCCCTAGTTTGAATTCTTTAATAGTTCATTTTTACAACTTCAGCGTTCAGGATTTGTGGGAGGGGCTATATCCTAGTAAGAATAGCTGCAGACCTGCTGGGATGTGTCCCTTGCCTTGGTGATCTTTCTGTCCTGCAAGTTGTTTTTTTTTTCTTTTGACATACTTTTAGAACTTATACACTTAGGTTTGCTTCATTTAAAAATGTGGCTGTATGTAGTCGCACCTCACAATCACAAGGGACTTGAATAAATGCTCATAAATGCTGAGTGATCACCATACTAGGTTTTGATAAGCTGCTGTATCAGAACAGTGAAGAAGTACACTGCCACCATGAAGGTTGCTACTAGTAGTATCCTTTAGATGACTTTACAATTATCACATTTAAATTGCATTATAAAAATAACAGTAGAGAAATGCAAAAATGTGGAAGTGGAAAAAAAGAAATGTATTATCTCTAACATTAAATCATCAACCCATTAACTTTATCAGTAGTGATTGGTTATTTTATTAAAAAACAGTGCTTAAAGCGTGCCGGAGTAGTCTAGGTGTCCTCCTGTTGCTTTTTCCTGTATTTGTGAATTCCAAATGACTACTGAAATGTTAACTGTGGATTCTTTTCCTTTCAGTCGTTCGCCATCAGGAAGCCCTCAAAGAAGTGCAAGTCCTGAAAGAATGGATTAAAGTTATGAAGTTAATCTTTTAGGAAGAAAGTTATTTTGCTTACATTATTATAAGGGATTTTGTGGTGTCTTTGTAAATGTAAGAATGTAGATAGGAGAGTATATCAACTAAAATTTGGCATGATCTGGGTCTTCTGAGTTAGTCACACCAATAGACTAGCACAGGTCTCTTTTTATTGTATGAATTAACTTCCTGTGATATGAAAATGTGGGACTTTTTTATTGGCACATTGAAATAAAATGTGTATTTTTTAACTAAAACTTCTCTGTAGTAACCCTGCTGCTTCTGTTAACGTTTGGGTAATTTTAGCTGTGTGCCATGCAATGTGGATGAAAAATGTCTAAAGTGGGAATGGCTAATATCGGTCTCTTCTCAAAGTTAGTCACTTTTCACATCTATTGTTGAATGGTCTTTAGGGAAAGGATCGGTTTCTGCTTGCTTTGAAATGGAGTTTAAAAACCATCTCTGTCTGCAGATGGCTAAAAATTTGCATATACCCTTTTTATTCCTTTATGGTATTTAGTTGGCGTTCATTTTTCTCCTTGATCTAATTATTCTGCAAAGCTTACTCTCTGGTGCTTGACAAGTTGTGATACCAGATGCCCAAAAATTTAAGGATGAGCTTTTATTCAAAACACAGATCTCCCTTAAACGAGTAACATCTGCAGAAACCTCTAAACGTAACAAAAATCATTAGTAACTTGACAATTGCTACTTTTGCTTGTTGCATTTTTTAGTTCTTTGGGCTATTAATATAAAGAAAAATTCTTAAAATGTCTCAAGGCATGTTTTCCTTTTTTGAGGGAAGACATAAAGTCTTCTGACCTACTTTCTGATGGGCCTTAGGAAAATGTGTTTGAGAGGCAAAAAGCTGTGGGCCCCTTCCAACTCAGGACATTCTATGATTCTATGTTACTGGTCTTTCTGCAGCTCACTCAAACTTTCCTCCTCCAAGTGAAAGATTCTCACAGTTGACCTCAGGAATTCTAACCTGCTTCACAGAAATTGGTATGGTTTTAAAGCAGCCCCAGATCCTGGAGACAATTTTGTGGAATTAAGCTAATTTCTTACAGCAGATGCACACCTGCAGGATGAATTATTTGTGTATAGGTCTGTCAAGATCTTGTGTTTGTCCTCATTCTGTAGTCAAGGATTGCTTGATAAGGCACTTTGTTGACACAGATCAGAGGAAAAGACTGGAGACGATGTTAGACTGTGACAAACTGGTGGGCGGAGGAGGGGAAAAAAGCAAAGATTTATTTACTGCGGTGGGCTATCTAGCAGAAATAAAGGCCTGTTTTGGCAGTACACAAGCACTGAAACGGAAAGCGAGGCCTACTTGGGCTTCTTATGAAATCTGTCATAGCAGTTTGCTTCCCATGTGTAAACCACAGCAGAGCATCTTAAAAGAAAAAAAATTACAAGATTAACTTTGATCATACCTTGGGTAACCCATGAGTTTCAAAAAACAGGTTTCCTGTTAACAATTACTTTATGGAGCTTTTTTGGTGTATGAGTAAATAGTCCAGACTCTGAATATGCTGTCACACAGCAGTGTTGTCTGGCCTTGATGCCTACTTCTAACTGCTGTGCTGCTGGGTGTCTGCCTGGGCACTCCTGGGGTGCTCAGCAACGGAGATTAGCGTTTCATCTGCTGGGTGCAACGATCAATATTCTGGCAACATCCGTTAAATTCCACCATTGCCACAATGGAAGAGCGGGGGCAATACAAATACTGCCCTGCAATGATTTAGCAGAAATGCCCAAAGCCTGTGACTTGTGTTTGGAATATTTATTGGTTGCTCATTACCTGCCCAGTTTATAGCATACCTGGTGAGAGGCGCACCGATGCTGCTGCTCTGGAATTTGATCAGCTTTTTTCTCTTCTGTACTCTTTAAGGCAAACCTACTCCACAATAAACCTGTGGGCTAACACGACAGCTGTACTGGTACCTCTTTTTCAGTACCTAGAGACACCGTGGAAGATGGAGTGGAGGAGACTGGGTTTCTATAGGGGACTGGGGTTCCTCTACACTCTGGCTGAGCCGCGAGAACCTGAGCGCTGAGGCAGGGCTGTGCCAGTGGGGGCGGCCCTGTCTGTGGCTGTGGCCACTACGAAGGACAGCCAACACTTCTGAGGTGCAGCGAGGGAGCAGGGACCAGGCTGGTGTCTGCACTTCTGTGCAGCTGTGGTGACCAAAATTGAGGGTGGCTGTGCTGCCTCCCTCAGCTCCAGTTGTCCTTGGAGCAGGCTGTGCAGCTCCAGCTCTCACTTGAGTTTGGTAAGATTTCACTGAGAATTCCATAGAGTGTTCGTGAGCTCTTGGAAAAGGTGCCTGGACAGGGCTGCGCTTGTGTGACCCATGCTGCTGCTGTCACCCCTGGGCCCTGCACCTCTGTGCGGGGTGTGCACAGCCTGGCCGGGGGTGGGGGCAAAGGGACGTATGCCCGAGGTCTCTAGTGCAGTGGGCAGACCCCACTCTCATAAGGGTGATGGTGCTTCCACCCCTGGTTTGCAACCTAGCATTTCCTGAGCTTGGATCAGCTGGGCTTTATTCTACAAATGACACCAGCCCTTGCGCAGTATGAACTGCACCACAGGTATTGCAGGAGAGTAGGGGGGTGCTCGTTTTGGGGGTCAAGGTGGCAGAACTGACTGTGATGGGTCTGCCACGTTTGTGAGCCCAATGGCCAGGCACTTCCACTGGGGGCAAGATCACTCCCACAGCTCTGCAGCCAAGGAAGCGTGCTGGAGTGCTGCGGGCCCCGGCCACAGCCTGCCAGCAGGAGCTGGGGCATGTGCAGCCCCTTCAGCAGCAGCATGGCAGGAGGAGGTGGGAGTCAGGCTGCGGTGTCTCGCACAGGGTGACCGGCCCGAGGGCTGGCCACCCCTGTGTCCCTGGGGAGAGAGGGGCCAGCTCCCTAATATGATGGCACTGCCATCTCCTTGGCTTGTACTAATTTTTTACGAAACCTCAGAAATGAGGTTTTCATCCAACAGGCCTTTGTTACAGGGTTTTGGGGATGATACATGGAAACACAACATTAAGATGATGGTTTTCCTCCTGCAGTTGTATATTCAGGTCTATAGATGGATGCACCTGCTTCACTTCAGCAGCCAAGGCGTAGCACGATGCTCTTGTGCAGCTATTGCTGCTGGCTTTGAAATAGGAGTTAAACCAGAGGACCCAGAGTGACCAGCTGGGATAATCCCAGCACACTGTCCTCCACAAAGCTATTCTGTGTGCCCACGCCATCACAAAGCTGCTGTCAGATCTGGCAGCTCCAGCCGCGCGGGCTGCCCTGTTGCCCGGCGTGGGAAGAGCAGGGCATCCCTTGATGAGCTGAGACCGAGCTGTGGGGCAGGTCGGTGGCGGGGAGAGAGCAGCAGTCAGAGCAACTCAGAGCACTTTGCTGGGAAGAGCTGATGTTCGAACAAACCACCACAACTTTATCAGCCTTCCCACATGCTCCACACAAATATTACCGGATATTCCCCTGCCGTAGTTTGAGCTGCAACATGCCATGTCCTTAAACAAGGTGTTTTCAATGCATTTTTACTGCGAAACACAACCTAATGCCCAGGGTGAGGCTGGACAGAGGGGGAGAGCTTTGCACAGACCAGACAGCGGCAGAGGTGGTGACAGGAGTTAAAGCCAGCAGAAGCAATGGGTGAAAACCAGAGGAGGAAAGAAGTTCCCAAATGGGATGCCTCACCCAGGGTAGTTGAAAAGCACCATTTGGCACTTGGCAGGAGTTCTGGCTAACCTGCTGGAGGCACTTACCCCTCTTGGTGGTAGAAGTCAGCATCTTTTTTCCTTAAACAGCGTTGAACACGAGCCACGTGGTGTGGTTATACTCCTCACCTGGCTGGAGCAGGGCATTGGGGAAGTGGGGCTGGGGAGAGGCAGCAGCACATCAGGGGTTGTGAGCACACAGCATGGGACCAGAAAGGGTCATGAGGGCATGGCCACATCCCCTCGGCCTTCCTGGGGTGGCATCCCACAGCCCATCCTGGGCGTTTCCAGCAGAAGTGTTTAACTGCACCTTACTTGCCGCCTGGCTAAGTGGGCGAGTCCTCCCCCTGGTTGAATTCAGGCCTCATGGGGAGGATGTGGCAAGGCCCCGCTGGGGTCTTCTGCTCTAGACCCTGCGCCCTTGGGATGCTGGGCTGTGTGGGGCCAGTCTCCACTGCGCTGGCCAACCCCTGCCTAATGCCACAGGATGCTGTGACCTGTGCCTGCCTCAGTTCTGTTGTCTACAAAGCATCCCCTCACCAAACGGACTCCATACATTTAATGCCCCAAAGACATGGGTAGTGGTGGTTTGGTCCCCTGCCACAGGACCCGAGCAGCTCCCAGGGGTGGGGGGGGTGGTTCACCTTATTGACAGCGTCGGGCCAGTTCTGGGTTTCCAGGCAGAAAGCTGAGTGCTTGGGGTACGTGACGGTGCCTTTGCCCTTCAGGGAGCCATCCAGGTTGTTCCCAGTGTAAAACTGGATGCCAGGTTGGGTGGTGTGAACCTCCATGGCCCTGCCGGTGGGTGGGTGGTGAGCCCTGGGGAGATGCCAGTGGAGGATGACAAGGGGCTGGCTGAATGGGCACCCCGCAGCTCTGGGGGGGACCACCCCTGCCAAGGTTGCAGCCTACCTGGCCACGAGGCGTCGAGCCTGCATCTGCTGCAGGCAGAAGTTGTGGTCGAAGCCCTCCAGGCGAAACTTCTGCAAGTGCTTCCCCAGCTCCACCGGCTGCCGTAGATCGAAGCCAGTGCCCTGCACAGCAGCCACCTCCCCTGGGCAAGGAGAACAGCAGTGTGAGCCACCCACACGCCAGCAAACACCTGTGGCGCTGGCCCCTGCACAGGGTTGAGATCACTCGCTTTGGTGAGCTGAGGGTTTTAAGCCATTTGTGATCCTTGTCTCGTTGCGGTGCCCCGCTTCGAGCAAGCTTGCCTTGTGGCCACTGTGACTCGGGCTGGGACATCACCACCTTGTCCCTCAGCAGAGCTGGCAGCCCCCAGGGACATTGCTGTGCTTAGCTGGGACAAAGCAAAGCCAAGGAGTCAGAAAACAAGAGGGGGGCTTGTAGGTGTAACTATACAAGCTAATTAATATAATCCCCAAACTTATTAGCTATTAATATTTATATATGCATAAGATTTATATACATATACTATCTCTCTAAATAAATAAATAAAGGAATCCTCCCAGATCTCTGAACAAACATCTGTGAGATGACCACGAAGGTGGCCCACCTGCTAGGATGGTGGATACGGGCTGTATACTGGGACCGGTCCCCTCCTGCCTCAGGGCATTTTTTCAGGAAAAAAAACATGTAAGACCATAAAACCAGCATTTTCTTTCAAGTCTTTTTTTTTTTAAGGCCTGATGTGGGGATGCAGTATCCTGTGAGAAAGCTCTTGCAGTGAGAACAACCCTGAGACATACTAAACACAGTGCAAAACACAGCCATCCCAACCAAAGGCAAGGGGTTTTCCATGGGAGAGGTGAGAGAGGAAGGGCACGGGAGGGGATTTTCCCCTAAAGTCACATTTTTCTACCCCTCTCTAAGGGGAGAGGTTTCCAAGGGTCAACAGGCAGCTGCCAGTGTTGGGGCTGGCAGCATGTGGGCATCCTGGTCCTGCTGCCGGCCCCATGTGCTGTGCTCTGCTTGCTACAGTCATGCACCCAGCTCTGCTGCAGCTCTGCAACAGTTCTGCTCTGCAAACCTTGAGAAACATCGGTCTCCACCTGACAAACAGCAGGTTTCTGTGGCTTCTGATCCTATCTAAAAGGAGCGCGTTTACTGAATTCATCTGTGGGGCAGAAAAATACCTTGAAATAAAAATACACCATTTTGACTTAGGCACTTACGTAAAATCCAGCAGCTGTTGCACACAAGGGCTCTGTCTTTAATAGTTGCACAAATCTCGTCTTCACCCCAGGGCTAAGACTATACAGAGTTTTATCAGCTTCAAAGACTACTATCACCCAAAACACCAAGAGGGAACTGCAAAAAGCAGGGGCACCAAGCCAGCCGCAATTAAGATGTGAAACAGCTCCATGGTGAAAGCAGTGGGGAGAAGCAGGGCAGTGGGTTTGGTACAGCCTTAAGCTCTTCCCCGGTTTGAGCCCACGGACACACCAAGCTGAGCAAAAGCTGCCTGGACGGGGAGACGCACTCCCAGAGGTACAAGCCGATGCATGCACGCACAGCGATTCTGGGTCACGAACACAGACTCTGGTTTTAGCAGACACCTGAACTAAAAAGCTTTCTTACTTTCATTTTTTTTTTGCTTGTTAAAGCCTCTCTTCCTCTCCCTCCTGAAGTCAGATGGTGCCGTCACCAAAGCAGCCCTGCAAGAGCATCAGGGAGCAAGCTCTGCCTTTTCCAGCAGAGCTCGGCAAGCCTACGCTTACCAGAAGCCACCCCGCGGGCGCACGCAGCCCTCAGGCATGCATCCCACCCCACACCCAGTTTCTCTTCCGTTGATGCTAGCTGCACCCAGGAGCACAGCCTTCCCGGCATTTACACCCAAACCAGCTGCTTGGTGCTCCCATCACTACTCTGTCCTCTGGAGACCTCCAGCACGGCACCGTCCCACCACCCTCACCTGCCACGGCTTAGCATCTGCACTCCAATGGCCTCTGTTCCTCTAAGCCAGTTGGGCTGGATGAAAAGCCATCATTCAGAAGCAAATCTAGAAGTTTGCTTTTGCGATTATTTTAATCTATTTCAGATTTTTCAAAAATTAAGCCAAACACAGCTTTTTTTTTTTTTAAATAACACTTTTCATTTTTAAAAACAATAAAACTTGGTATCAGATTCATTCTGCAATTAGATCAACTCTTACTGCAACTCAGCACAGTCACTTACGGGAGATGAAAAGCGGGTGTTGGAGCAGCGCGGTGGAAGGGTTGGAGTCCAGCCACCCAAAGCAAGGTGCCCCCTTGTCACCAATGGGACCATTGTCAAGCGCATGTGTTCAGTGCTGGCTCTCCTGCGGGTACAGGGAATGTGTTCCCTGTCCCAGCGTGTTCAGATTATTTAACTTAGTAGCTCAATTGTTTATGGGGAGGAACAGAGTGGAAGTGGTGGGGAAAAAATAAAGAAAACTAGAAAGCCCTGTTTTCTCCTTTTTATCCCCCTGATTCAGGACTGGCTGCAAGAGGCTGTCACCTTGCTTCTCCACGCTGAGGCTGGAGACAGCAGCAATATCACCTTTGTTTAATTAACCTGCTTATCATACAAAACATGCTGTTTTCCTTAACCAGCTTTCCTCTTCGAGCCATGCAGGACATTAAAGACAGGAAAGAAAAATGTTGGGTTTGTGTTTTCAGCCTCCCAAGCCAGTAGCACCAGCTCTCCCGTCCCGATGAGAGGACTGATGGCTCAGCTCTTATAGGGAAGGACAATGTTGGGCTCCCAGGCACCAGAGATCCCAGCAGCTCTAGAGCTCAGCACTGGGCCTGGGAGCTGCCCTCCAGATCAGAGAGTTGGACCATGTCCCAGTGTGTCATCGCATCTATCGACAGCAGCCCTGTGCCTGGAGCATGCTGCTTGCATCTCCCACATTTTACTGAGGCTTAAGAAACGAATTCTCCTGCTTTCTGTGGACTTTGAGCGTGGGCTGATCTTATGGAAATAAGGTAAGATCTGTGGAAGTAAGACCTTGAGATCACGTGGAAAATCCCAGTAGAGAAGTATGATACAGCTGAACACTGCTGGAGGAAGCAAAGCAGGCGAACCCCAGGCCAACCCAGCTCTCCAAGTGCTGAGTGACCCTCTGGTGGCCTTGCTGTCCCTGGGAACAGTGGATTGGCCTGCAGGGAACACTGGCCAAACAGGTCTGGAGGGACATGCTTTGGTCCTGTGTCATAGGTAGCTTGTCTCCTGGATGGGACCCTTGGACCCATGTTGCAGCCTCGCATCCATTTGCCTCTGGCCCCATCTCCTGCTGCTCCTGCCTGCACCCCCTGAATGGACCCTGGTCCACCCCCTCTCCAGGTCTGGGACTGGTGAAGGGACCTGTTACCAGCACCTGGCTCTGCCCACTCGCTCAGGTGCTGTGGGATTGTGCCCACGGGTGAGGGCCCTGCTGTGCCTGGGGTCCCCTGGGACCTGGTGTGTCCTCAGGCAGTGGGGACAGCCGGGGAGTGCTGTTCCCCAACAGCCACAAACACTCCTCTGTAAAACCCCCTCCACCATGTGCCGCGGGTGTCACACCACCCACCAGTTGGGATCTTGGTGTCGTCCACAGGCAGGTAGTAATTTGCTTCAATAGAAATCTCGTGGTCGTAGATATCCCGTGAGCCCTGCAGGAGGATGGGAAATAGTGGGATTCCTGCTGTGGCCCTTCCACCATTCGAGTATCCTCAACACACCCAGTGACTGCCCACAGTGGTGCTACAGCCGATCTGGTAGTGCCTGGAGGACCTCCTGACCGTCATCCCACCTTGACCCTGAGCACAGGACAAAGGTACCAGCACAGGCAAAAACCTGCATGGGACCTGGGAGCTGTAAATGCTGCAGGGCTGAGACTATCAGTCTGAACTTGCACCTCCCCAGGCACTACCATCCTGCAGATCAACCAGCCAAAACACGCTGGTTGCTGAGCGCACAGCGGCAGGCAAAAGGGGAAGGAAGCAAGTGTGGGGAAGTGCAACCCATCCTCCTGGCTCGTGTCCTGCAGCGCAGGGGGTTGTGCTCCTCTTCCTCTCCCACAGCTTTGGGGATGCCAGCAGGGAACCTGCTGGGCTGGAAGGGGAGCAGGATCAAAGCTGAGCCTGCACGTCACTGCCTAATCTGAGCAGCAATTTCATGCCCAAAGGTCTCCTGTTCCTCTGGAAACACGCCTGAGCTGCATGCTGTAGGTGCTGATGTTACTGTACCACTGGGAGAACAAACAGAGGGTAAGCTAACAACTGCACAGCCATTATCAGGGCAGTAGTCTGAGCAGGCCTCCTGCACAGAGGGGCTGGGATGTCCCTCACTAACACTTTTAAGGGTCTTCATCTCACGTCTCAGTGTGACTGCCTTGTCCCATCCTATTGCTCTGCCCAGCAACATTTTATTTCCCGGATCCGTTTCCTCCAAGCCCAGTTTTAAACAGGGTGAAACTAAAACAGAGCTGCAATAAGGTGCCCGTCTAGTTGGCAAGACCCTGGACTGGTGTGTGGGAGCCCTCTGCACCCTGCTACTGCCCCACTCTGCAACCTTGGCCACCTCACATGCCCTTTCCATGACGTTTTTACTCCCCGCTTTGACCTGGGTATTTTGGTGCTGTGCTGACTCTGGCTGGCACTACAGGCCCTGATCTCAGCTGCACCATCCGCGCTAGGGCTTGCCAGTTCTGCACGTACTCTGTAATCTTCCCAAGCGAGCAGGAGATATCAAAACTCTCCAGTTACACACAAAAGGAGAGTTAATATTCATGATGGGATGTCTCTGTTCACGACGCACTGTGATAACGCACCCTCAGTTGAGGTCTATGTGATTCAGTCCTGTTGCAGCTCATAGGCTGCATGCAGCCCATGATGCATAGAGAAAACCCCATCGCTGTGTCCCCAGAAGCATGCTGTGTCCCCAGACCAGCATGTTGGTCCCAACGATCCCATGGGAAGCCCATGGATCAGCCCATGGGTCCCCAGGCTTTCTTGCCCTGCACAGCGTCCCTCCACGGGGTTCACCTCCCCATGCTTACCTGCCCTGCGAGGTTGAAGTATGCATGGTTTGTCAGGCTGATAGGTGTTGTCTTGCTGGTCTGGGCTCGATAGTTGATGGCCAGCTCCCCACCACTAAGTGTGTAGGTCACCCAGACTTTCAGGTCACCAGGGTAGCCTTCCTCACCGTCGGGGCTGAGCCGGAAGAAGCAGACACCATTCGGGAGGACCTGGGGGCTCCAGACAACCTGCAAGGAGCATGCCATTGGTGGGACAGACATGGGAAACAAGGTGCCCTTGTCTCCTGCCCCAGGCTTGGCTGAACCCAGGGACAAAAGGTACTCAAGGAATGACACACTGAAACAAAGGTTTTTTCAATCATCTCTCCTGCTCTTACTCCTAGGAAAAAAAAACAAAACCCAAACAATCTTTTTCTCCCTATGAAGGCCTAAAAACCAACATCCCCTTGTTGAAAAAGAAAAAGGGAAGTGGGAGAAAACACAAGCACCAGCCTGCTCTTGGTCAGCCAGGGCCAGCAGCAGGGAACAAGTTTTCCAATGAGCAGCCAAACAAAGGAGGCAGTTTGCTCCGATGTGGGTCTGTCCCAGCCTGCATTACTCCATGCCTAAGAGGGTCCATGCGTCTGATTTTTGCCCTGCAGCTGGACTTAGTCCCCCTCCCATGGATCTCCTGGTGCGCAACATCACCTCAACAAGCTGCCACCTTCCCTCAGCTAACTCGGGGCTGGCTTCTAGGACAATGTAGATACACAATGGGAGCTCCTGCTTAGGGGCTGGTGTTGGGTTAAATAGTACCAGATGTATTGCCAGATACATTCACACGTCCGTGCTGATCCAGAGAACTGGGACCTCTCCGTTTCTTGCCCCTGCCAGAGACCAGAGCTCTGGTTGGAGCTGAACCTGCTGGCAAGCAAAGCAAGCCAGCACACTGTGAATTTATCTGCCCAGACAGACTGTTTGACCCTGGCCATGGACTGATGCTAAGCAGATGTCTCAGCGCCTTGCAGGATGGAGCTTTGCATCTACCTAAGGAATAGGTACCATCTAACCAAAGAGGACAGATCTAGGGGCAGGGGCCAGGTAACGCTTTTGAGATGACCACTTTCATGTCCTGTGCAGAGATCACAAACTCAGGGAACTTGTCAAAAGCCAACTTTTTCACCGAACATGGGAACTGAGGGTGCCAAATGTGATAACCAGACTGCAGAGCAGGTCCTCCTGCACCAAGTGCAGTTTGACTGTGGCTCTCACTGCTGTGGGATGATGTGGTTTTATATATGAGCCTCTATTTAAGTTCTTCGAAGAAAAAGATATTAAAGGCCAGTAAACATACAGATATCACTAAGACAGTTATTTTCTGAAGTCCCCCAGTCTCCCAGCAGTGTGGTCAGATATTGCCACCACGTAAGCATGGCTGCAAGCTTTCTTGCCATCAGACCGTGTGCTGACCGCAGCGCCGAGGTCTGCGAAATCAGGAAAACCAACAAGATGGTCAAGATAGTCACAGCCAAGAGCCAGCATGTCTTGGTTTTGTTAGGGCTGACCACAGGTCTTTGCACAGTGACCTGGCTGGAGGGGGCCTTGAACAGGTGCCCGAGCATGTCCCATGGGCTGGAGGACACAAAGCCCTGGCTGGGAGGTGTTGCTGCCTTGTCCCCACCAAGCTGGCGTGCCTTCAGCAAGCAAGGGGAAGAGGCAGGAGAACGGACCAGCAGAAGACAGCCTGAAAGCCCTGGGTGCAAAGGATTGCATGTTTTCAGCTCCAGCTCACAGAGGATCAGGGTGTATAAAGAAACTTTACACCAAATTGTCCTCTTTGGGGGTACAACAGCCAAGTTACCCCAGTACTACCTTTTTTCTAAGGCTGCCGAGGGGCATTTGATCCTGATCTGATGCCAGTTCACACTGCGCTGCCCAGAAGCAAGCTTTTTTCCAGACACTGACTTTTGCCCTGTCAGCCTGGATGTCCTTTCGTTAAACTAAACATTAACCCAGGAAAGCAGCTGCACCAGCACATTCGTATGAGTTCCTCTGGGGAAACGATGGATCAGCTACTTGCTGGTTACAAACGCATTTGATCTGACAAAGCCCAAGGCTTCAGGAAAGCAGAGACTTCTGAGCCTGCTATGCAATCAGCAGGGTTATCAGCAAGGCTTTCAAGAGAGATGCTCCGCTGCTCTTACTACTTGTAGTGCAAGGATGACACCTGGATTTCAGCAGCAGCCCTTGGGAGAAGACAGGAAGGACTGAGTGCCCTGGGACCAGGGAAAGGTTATTTTATCTCAGGAGGTCACAGGGAAGGGCTGGGGAGGGGGCACAGTGATGCTGGGGCATTCTGCAGGCCTGATCTAGTCATGCGCTGCCATGAGTCAAAGCGAGAGCCCAGGGTATGCTGTCACCGGGATGAAAGCGGCACAGAAGGGGGTAATGCAATAACTGCACTGAACCTGCAGCACCACCCTGCTCCCCCTGTACTTGGGAGTGCTGTCAAAAGCAAGCAGCAATGATATTCAGCTTTTGCAAATCCAGGACCTTCTGACTCTGGGAGGAGCTATGGGCAGGTAACAGCCTTGAAACCGCAGGTGCAAATGAGTGTGCGTGCATCACTGTTCTGCAGGAAACTTTCTTTGGGCACTGGGACAGCTACAGCACCCACTCAGGGGCGGTGTGGCTGGTGCCTTGGGAGCCTCCCATCATGCGTGAGGCTGGGTCCTCACCGTCATGTCCCAACCCAGGCTCTGCAGGAGCAGCACCTCGCCCCAGGACAGCCCCGTCAGTACTGGGCTCATGAGGCCTCAGGGCTGCAGTAATACAGAGGAAGCACAGCAACCCTCTGCATGGCATCTAAGGATGACACAAGTGGGCCCTGCTAAGCCACCCAGGCAAAGACAAGCCGACCCAGCAGCTCACAGGGTCTCACTTCCCCTCGTTGCCACACTCATAGCACTTTCTGGGAGCTGATTCAACTCAATAACCACCAGAAAACGCTATAGGGCTGGGAGCGAAGACATCATATCCTCTTGCCCCAACCCCACAGGCTGTGTGCCAGAGGACATCGGGACCCGCCAGCCTGATTTTCACCTTGTCAAATCCCCTAGCTCCTCCGTGCAGGCTGTTGGGCCCATTGTTGAGGAACAGCTGATACTCCTTCCCATCCAGAGTGAACCTCCCCTTCGCAATCCTGTTGGCAACACGCCCCACGACGGCGCCAAAGAAGGGGTGTTTCCTTGTGTAACCTGGCCAGAAAAACAGCGTGCGGTTAAACGGAAGGATTGGGACAGGATGGGGGGGGGTCTCCAAGTGTGCTTATGAACTCAGAGGTGTCTCTCTGCTTCCCCCCAGTACTAAATAGGTGACTGCAGTCCCAGCGTTTCACAGGACACACAGCTCGCCAGTCATGCACATCTTTGATTAAAACAGCCTGATGGGATCTTGTATTCTTTGTAGATTTGCAGAAAAGGCCTCTGTCACTGCTGGTCAAAGTGTGACACAGAGCCACTGTGTTACAAGGGCACACTGCAACCTGGAACCACCAGTATCCCCAATCCCCGTCCACCGCTGAGCCCAGGACAGGCAGCAGGAGTTGTATTTATTCAGCCCATGATTTGGAGGGGACCCTTAGAAGCAGATCACACAGTGTGGCAGTAAATCAGAAAACGCTGGTTAAATTGCCTGATTGGGTTTTTTTTGAGTTTTTTTTTTAAAAAAAGAAACAGATTTAGACTCACCTTCCACAGTGTCAAAGCCTAGGACAACATCTGAAAACTCTCCATCCCTGCCTTTTGTCTCCAGAGCGGCGATTATGCACCCTAAGGACAGGATCTCCACTTTCACACTGTCTGACTTTAACACGAACTTTTCCACCACTTCTCCTCCTTCCTCCTGGGGCATCTGCCCAAACACCTCTCTCTTAACTTCTGTCATCGTTCCCTAAAACCTGGCCCCCAGCACTGCTGGCAAGAGCTGCGGCCCCGCCAGGGAAGGACGCTCAGTAGGAAGCAGTGTCGGTCGGGAGCGGAGCAAAAGCGGCTCTGGAGAGCAGTCACAGAAATCACATGATGCCTTCCAGCGCGGGGAGGAGTCACGGCGTCCGTCGGATGCTCCCCGTCACCCCGGCTCGGTGGGCGGGACCCCGGCAAGCGGCAGCGCAGCCGCGGAAGGACGCGGTGGAGCGTGGAGAGGTGCTGAGGAATTTCACCTACGGGCAGCGGCCCGCTGGGCCTGGTCGGCTGGAGGTGGCGGAGGAGAGGGAAGGATGCCGAAAAGAGGGAGCAAGGCTGCGTGTGCGCACGGTTGTGCTGCCGGGGCCCGGCAGAGCGGCTGCCAGCTGCCACGTTCGGGCTTTCTCAGGACAAAGCATCACCCCCCCCAGCTCTTCTCCCCCACTTTCATTACACTGCCACAGCTTTCAGGGCCCTTGCAAAGTATGACATGACAAAATGCTGTTTTCTCCCTTTATGCCCCCCCTCAGCCCCTCCACAAGAGGCACAAGCCAGGTCTAGTGCCTGCTGATGCAGCTGTAAATTGGGCTCAGGGCATTTGCTGGCCAAGTGTTATTCTCAAAGT